>NW_008339846.1:2767211-2824708 GCF_000622305.1 Nannospalax galili | reverse complement strand
GAAGATTTTCTCCCATTCTGTGGGTTTTCTCTTCACTTCCTTTGTTACTTCTTTTGATTTACAGAAGCTTTTAAATTTAATGAGATCCCATTTGTTGATTCTTGACCTTGTTTCCTGAGCAGTTGCTGTCCGGTTTAGAAAATCCTTTCCTACACCTATACCTTGTCAGTTATGGACAATGTTTTCTTCTAACAGTTTCAGAGTTTCAGGCTTCACATTGATGTCTTTGATTCATTTGGAGTTGACTTTTGTGCAAGGTGAAAGATAGGGGTTTAGTTTCATTCTTCTACAGGTGGAGATCCAGTTTTGCCAGCACTATTTGTTGAACATGCTGTCTTTCCTCCAGTGAATGTTCTTGGCCCCTCTCTCAAATATCAGGTGGATGTAATTGCATGTACTCATATTTGGGTCTTCAATTTTGTTCCATTGATCAATGGTCTATTTTTGTGCCAGTACCATGTTGTTTGATATCTGGTATACTACTCCCCCCCAGCACTGCTCTTAGTGCTCAGGGTTGCTTTGGCTATCTGAGGTCTTCTGTGCTTCCATATGAACCTTAGGATGTTTTTTTCCAATTCTGTAAAGAATGTCATGGGGATTTTGATTGGCATTGCCTTAAATCTATAAGTGGGGTTTCTTCTGGTGTTGATTTTAACGTTATTTCATTGTGGTCTGATAGAATGCATGAAATTATTTCAATCTTTTGTATTTTTTGAGGCTTGTTTTGTGCCCCAGTACATGGTCAATTTTCGAGAAGGTTCCATGGGGCACTGAATAGAAAGTATATTCTTTGGTGCTTGGGTGGAATATTTGGTGGATGTCTGTGAGGTCCATTTGATATATGGTATTAATTTAGATGCCTTTCTGTTAATTCTCTATCACATTGACCTATCTAATGGCAACAATGGGGCATTGAAATCCCCTTCTATTAATGAGTTGGGATTAATCTGGGTCTTAAAGTCCTGTAGTACTGTTTTTATGAAGTTGGGTACACCAGACTTTGGTGAATACATGTTCATGATTGTAATATCTTCTTGGTTTATTGTTCCTTTGATCAGAATGAAGTGGCCGTCTTTGTCTCTTCTGATCAGTTTTGATTTAAAATCTATTTTATCAGATATTAGAATTGCAACGCCTTCTTTTTTCTTAGTACCATTCGCTTGGTATATATTTTTTCCATCCTTTCAACTTAAGGTAGTGTTTGTCCTTGAAAGTTAGATGAGTTTCTTTCAGACAACAAAAAGATGGGTTTTGTTTCTTAATCCATTCAACTAGTCTGTATCTTTTGACTGGGGAGTTCAGTTCATTGATATTTGAAGTTATTAATGAAAGACGTGTATTGAATCCTGTCTTTTTTATTTCTGTTCACATGCTTGATATAGCTGTGCATTTCCACAGTTATACCTTCACTTTCTTTCTGTCACCCCTTGTGTATAGTTGTTCCTTTCTTCAGCTCTTTGTATTGCCTCAAGAACTCTGAAAGCTGGTTTGGTGGACATGAATTCTTTCAGCCTATTTATGTCATGAAAGATTTTTCTTTCCTCTTCAACTATGATAGACATTTTGGATGAGTAAAGTAATCTGGGTTGGCATCTGTGGTCATTTAGAACTGGGAAGACTTTGGTCCGTGCTCTTCTGGCTTTCATAGTTTGCACTGAAGTCAGCTGTAATCCTGATGGGTTTTCCTTTATGCGTGACTTACTGTTTTTCTTTTGCAGCTTTCAATACTGTCTCTTTGTTCTGAACGTTTAGTGTTTTTACTCTGATGTGCCATGGGGAGCTTTTTTCTGGTCCTGTCTATTGGGTGTTCTATATGCTTCTTGTATTTGTATGGAAATGTCTTTTTTTTAATTTGGGGAAATTTTCTTCTACAATCCTGTTGAAGATCTGTTCCATACCATTAATTTGAGATTCTTCTCCTTCCTGTATGCCTATGATTCATAAGTTTGGGTTTTTTATGGTGTCACACAATTCTTGCAAATTCTATTCTTATGTTTTCTTAAATTTTTCATAATCTTTGCTTGAGTGGTCTAATTCGTCCACTTTATATTCCAGTCTTGATATTTTGTTTTCCATTTCATTCATCTTATTGGTGAGGCTTTCTCCTATCATTTCTAATTGGCTTACTGTTTCACTTCCTACTTCATTTTAGCCTGAGTATTCTTCAATATTTCTAACATTTTTCTAAATTCATTCAGAAGTTTATCCCTGTCCTCCTTCAGTTCTTTCTTTGTGTGTTCTTTAAATTCACTGAATTCTTTTATCATGTTCATAATTGTTCTTTTGAGATCCATGTCCTGTGTTATCTCTAGAGCGTTCTCATTGTACTCCTCTGGAGGACTATTGGTACTTGGTGGGGATATATTATTTTGGTTTTTCATGTTATTATTTTTTCTCTGTGACTTTGACATGTGTATTTCTTTCGTAATTTCTGATTCTTGTGTGAGACTCAAGTCCTCCTTTGTTGAGTTTAGATCTGCTTCTTTTTTAAAACTTTATGCGCCTTTGTGGTTTACTTGTTGGGCATGAAAAGCTGGTTGGTGTAAGCTTCAAGTTCTCTCTTTTGATTTTATATTGGAGTGGCCTAATTTCTTTTGTCTTTAGGAGTTCCCACATAAGCCCAAGTGAGATGAGGCTCAGATGCTCTCAGGTTTTCCCCTAAGGTCCGCGTCCCTCCAGGAAAGATGCTGCCCTCAGGAATGTGGGGGCTAGGCTGGCCTGGAAGAAGGGCCCAGGATAGATGCTGGTCTCAGGAAGCCGGTGGCTGTGGCACCCAGGGAAGTAAAGGGAGGTAAGGGCAGGACCAGGTCCAGAAGATTCCTGTGAGTAGCAGGGAGGACCTGGGTTGTTCAGGATGCAAAGGATCAGGAAGCAATGGTGGCTCTGGGAAGAGAGGTTAGCCGAGGTGTCTGGGGTGCTGAGACAAGAAATGGGCCTGTACCCAGGCTAGGAGGAGAGAGCGCGAGGTGAAAGATGTTGGGGGAGTCAAGGCAGGATGGGTGTGCTGGACTTACCCAGGAAAAGAGCTGGCACCAGAACATTGGAGGCTGTGCAGCCAAGGAAGCAAAGGGAAGTGAGGGCGGGACCAGGCCCAGAGGGCTCCTGGGGACCGGGAAAGGTGCTGGCAACAGGCCGCCCAGAGGCTGTGCAGCCCAGAGAAGTAAAGGGAGGTGAGGGCGGGACCAGGCCCAGAGGGTTCCTGGGGGCCGCAGGGAGGAACTGGGTTGGTCCGAATGCAAGGGGTCAGGAAGCAGTGGTGGCTCTGGGTGAAGAGGTTAGTCCCGGTGTCTGGGGTTCCAACACAAGAAATGGGCCTGTATCCAGCCTAGGAGGAGAGGCACAGTGGGGGAGTCAAGCGGCAGTGGGCACACTGGATTTACCCAGGGAAGGTGCTGGTACCAGGACACTGTAGGCTTTGCAGCCCAGGAAGCAAAGGGAGATGAGGGTGGGACCATCTGCTGTATATTTTAATTTTAAGGTCATGGGAGCTGACAGCACCGGGTCACACCCACAGTCAAGGACAGAGCATAAATGCATGCAGGCTTTCAACTCTGCTCACTTTTTCATTCTTCATTCACAGTCCAGAACCCAAACCGAAGGGATGGTGTGGCCCACACTGGGCTGGGTCTTCCCCCTTCAATGACTGCAGTCAAGAGAATTAGGATATGCCCACAGTCCAATCTCTCAAAGAGACTCTCTGCCTGGGTGATTCTAGATTGTGTCACATTAACAATCATAATCATTTTTAAAAACACACAAGAATTTTCTCAAGTCTAGAATTAAAACTAGAAATGAGTAACAGAGAGGCATCTGGAAAAATCTGCAGACATTTATAAACTGAATATCATACTTCATAATGACCTAGGGGTCAAAGAGGAGGTATACAGTAAAAATTTAAAAGTATTTGAACCCGGTGAAGATTATGAAAATGTCATATTGTATATGTATATATGTGTATAGATGTATATGTATATATGCAACAATAATTAAAGGCGAGGTCAGGAAACAGAGGGAGTGGAAAGAACATGGGAGGAATTGGAGGGGAAAGAGGGAGGGTGAAAATGACATAAATACAGTGCTCACTTGTGAAGGTCTTAATAAAAATTAATTTAAAAATTGTAGGTACAAAGTGATGTTTGCAAAGAAATAGTAAAAAATGTTCAAATTAGAAAAGAAGAATCATCTCAAGATTTAATCTAAGATTCTAATTTAATAAACTGGGAAAAGAAGAGGACGATAAGCTGCTCCTGGTGTTTGATTTCCCATCAAGCTATAGGTCAACAATTCCAAAACAAATTAGTCCTAAGGGAAATAGCCTCAAATATGAAATGACCAGCACTCAAGGGTAACAACTTCATGAAAGGCAGAAAAGTAGGTTCCATAAATGTGTGAAGAAATCGTAAGATGGATGTCTACCCTGGATCCTGTTCAACAAACTGCTGAGATCTAAACTAATGCGATCTAAACGTCTACAGAGCCAACCCCAAGGGCACAACTAATTTACCCATTTCAGTCTCTCTTTGGTATTCTGATATACATTAGTTACTTTTCTGTTGCTTTGATAAAACTGTGACCAAGGGAACTTACAAGAAGAGTTTATTTGAGCTTATGGTTCCAGTGTCCAGAGGGATTAGAGTCCATCATGGCGGGGAAGCATGGTGCCAGGAGGTGGCCAGAGAGGATCAGAAAGCGGAGTGCTCTCACATCTTCAAGCAGCCACACTAAGCAGAGAGAGACTGGAAATCTAGCAAGGCTTAAGAAATCTCTCACCCCCTGAGTGACATGCTTCCTCCAGCATTGCCACACTTTCTAAGACCTCCCAAAATAGTGCCACCAACTGGGGATAAAATGTCCAAATATTTGGAGCCTATAGGGGACATTTTCATTCAAAGCACCACACTAATATATGCAAATCTACAAATAATCAGGAGTCACACAGAAGAAAGTGTTGAAGTTATAGCATATTTTAGTGATGATAGGAGATATGGGGAACTATTTCAACAAGACATAACAATACCATGGGAAATACTCATAAACTTCATCCCATTTCATCAAAAACAATAGTACAAACAAGAACATATGCACAGGTGGGGGGGATCCATGGATCAAAAGACAATACCTTTTATGCATATACTTTGAAAAGTTTCTCTAGTCTATAGATCTCTCCTGCACATACAAGAGAAAAAGGCGAACAGTATAGTAGATAAATGAGTCCAGATGGATGTGAATAGTTAACCACGAAGAAGGGCATGAAATACTCCCCAAACTATAGAAACATACTCTTCATAAACAACTACTATTTAAAATGATATTTGTGCTTCGTAGCCATCAGACTGACGAAAATTCATATTGACTTGTGCTCTCTGTAGATGTAGGAAGGATGTGGGGAACAGGAAATCCATAACCCAGTAGGTTGAGTGTATCCACTTTGGGGAGAAGCTCCTATAGGTTCCGTGTACTAGTTGGAGTTTTCTAGTAAAACAGATACAAAAGCTGTGCATTTGGAAAGAAATCATTAGAAGGATCTGGCTTCTGACACTAGATGCTGCCAGCCCATCTCTGAAATGCCAGTTGAGTGGAGACCCAGGAGAGACAGTGACACCATTCGGAAGCAGTCTGCAGACGTGCCCCGTTTGCCCATAGAAACTGCTCTGCTGTTGCCCTGCTCTGGGTCTGTCACTACTTGTTTGAGGCCAAGCCAGATTATGTAGGGCAGTCCACTTTGCTAAACTTTGCTAAAGTTTATCAATTGAAAGGTTGATCTCCTCAATAGCCTCCACATAAATGCATTAAAATCAGTGTTCCCAATAAACATGGTGGCTACTTGTTTTCATCTATTTTCTGTTGCTGGTAACACAGCATCATAGACAAGGTAAGTACCAAAAGAGGTTGATCTTACCTCACAGTTCTGGTCCACCGTGGAATGGCAACACTTGGAGAATGAGGTTCTTGCTGGCAGAGTCCTGGGACCACACAGGAAATGACATGGTGAGAGACCTCACCAACTGGCTTTTGAGAGAGACCTACTTTCAAGATACATCATTAATCCATTGTTGTGTGGCTCTGTGTTACAGACTGAAATATCTCCTTCTAAATGGAGGAGGGAGGCTCTTGAAGCTCATGAGACTCACAAGAAAATTATGACACTCAGGATCCCTATGCCTAGGTTGTATAAGCAGTGACAAACTAATGGGGAGCAGAGTCTCTTCCATGGGGTTACCTGTGAGGTACCCAGGAAGATCTAGTAACACAGCCTTGATGCATATCACCCATGCTGATGTGGGCCCTTCATGAAGCAGCTGCCTGAATCACCTATGCTCCAGTAAATAGTCCCTCACCTCAGCTTCTTTAAGACTGCCAATAAAAACCACTGGCTCACCAAACTAGGCTTGGATGGAATTGATTCTTGGGTCTGTCCTAGGCATCTCATCTAGAGTGAATACACATTTGTTTATATCTCCCCAAGAAAAGTCATACAACATCCTTTAACCTATTGATTCTGTGAATGGATTGATCTGGTTATGACGGCAGCACATTAATCATCCCTTAAAGGTCCCACGTCTTGATATCTCATATTGGAAGTTAAAGTTCCACTTGAGTTTCAGGGGAATCAGCCATATTCAAACTAAAACACAACTGCAGAGAAATCCTGTCACACAAAACAGCATCTACATGTACATTTGTATGCTTACACTATATATGTATACTTGTGAATTTAAAATGTAATGTTACATGAAAAATGAAATATCAGATATACATATTGCATGCTTTATGTATATAGAAGCACAAATACATATAAAATAATCAAATATATACAAATCACATGGAAATGATGCATCTTAACCTTGGAAGAGTAATTGCCATTGAGGAGGAAAGAGGATTAACTCAGGGGAAACAACAGCTTTCCTAAAATGTAAGGTTTCTTAAACCTCAGTGCAAGTGATATTTACGTTTCATATTTGGAGAATGCCACAAAATTTAAAAATACAAAGCATCACTAGCAGTAATGTGCTGAAAGGATTGGAGGTAGCTGTGGCCAGGCCAAAGAGAAAGTCATTCCAGCGACAAGGGTGAGGGTCCCTGAGGTTGACATTTGAACTATTAGTTTGGAGAGCGCTCCGACTATGATTGTCAAAGTTAGATTCTTTTCTCCTTTCTTCAGTCTCTGCATTATGTAAGGGGCATGAGTGTGTGTGTGTGTGTGTGTGTGAGAGAGAGAGAGAGAGAGAGAGAGAGAGAGAGACAGAGAGGATTATGTTATGTAAAGGGACATAAGTGTGTGTGTGAGACAGAGAGAAGATTGTTATGTAAAGGAGTATAAGTGTATGTGTGAGAGAGAGAGAAGATTGCAGTATGTAAAGGGGCATAAGTGTGTGAGAGAGAGATCTCTGGTCTCAGAATTGCATGTCAAAGCAAGCTTTTCTCTCTGAAATGATTTGACTTTTTAGAGAACAGATACAGGGCCACTTGTCTATCCAAAGCCAAGCATCAGGACTGTTTTCCCTCTCTCTTGGAGCTGATCTTGCAGTTCCTGGCATCTATTTAGTTAAGTGGTCAGTTACACTGAGGTGACAATGGAAGGGGCTGAGTCAACTGTCATCACCCAGGATGACAGAGGAACAGTGTTTTCACCCCAGACAACAGACCACAGCCCAGAGCTCTTCATCCCCTTTTAAAGACTACTACATCTGGACGAGGAGACTGCTGGGTAATATTTGCAGGGTGAACTCATTCACTTGATTTTTGCATTTCTGTTCCAATATTGAAAACTGATTTTTGTACCAGACTCCTACAGTCAGGTTAAAAATTATAGCACAATAGCTCAAACTGAACTAGCAGCTGCGTGTTATTTATGTAAAAGCTCCATAGTTAAAAGGATCAGTGACATCTGCCCTTGTTGCCCTGTGGCTATCAACTAGGTAACTTCACAGAAGCAAATCTCTTTCTAGATCACTTTTTTTCTTTCAGGTGAGGAAAGAAGTTTAATTTGACAGTAGCGGGACTGACACACAAATAAAGGAGTCAGACCTTGTGTTGATGTTTTGGGGGCTTTTATACTCCTGTGTGGGGAAATGCAAACAAAAGGCAAAACAGCACTTAGGTGACATTGAAGTAAAAGGCACATTTGATAATTAAGCAAGGTAACATGTGGCCACAAAGGTTACAGGAATGGGAAAACTCTGGAAGACACAGACTTCCACCCTGGGCAACCACAGGGGCAGCATGGAAGACTCCTGGTCACCTCCCCATACCTATCTCTTAAGAGTTTTCCCGGTTGCAAAGTTCTTAATTACCATCACATTGCAGAAGCTTTCCACCTCCACAATATCCCCTCCTCTTTATGGACATCATCCCTTATGTTATTTAAGAGGAACTTTAAGATATTTTTTAGTATTGCCTCGCATTTGAGGGCTTCCACTTGTTTTTGATAAATTTCGTGAGTTTATTATCCAAGATTTTAACAGGAAAGCTAACAGAACCATCTCTACTGGTTCTGTGAGTGAGGCGAGCCAGGGACTCACTTCCTTCTTTCAGGCCTTAATAGTTGTTAGGAGCTGCCTTGCATTTTTCTAGCTCTGCAGGTTTGATTTACATAAAAACAGTACGAATACCTCCTTTTTATGGTTCTGGCTTCTTCAGACATGAGCTCACTGGCAGACCCAAGGAATTTTCCGGCTTTCAGTTGAGAAAGAAACTGGTCATTTTTCTTTTGGGGTCTTTACTTTAAATAAAACTGTCTGATTTTTACTTTTTATTTTTATTAGTCTTTTTTTTTGAAGAAGAAGCAATCCAATTTGCCATTGGGAATCAGGATGCAGACCAATCTGGTTTCTTCCATGCTGAACAAGGATGCGGGGTGTGGTGTGGCTAATGGAATACCCTTTCAGTGGGTCTACCTGAAAGACCCAAAGTATATGTAGAGAAAAGAACGACCTTGGCTGGTGCCTGTGAAGAAGTAAAGGCAAGAGTAGTTAGGCATAAATTACAGGCAGGGAACCACAAGTCAGAACAGGGTGAATTTTAAATACCCAAAGTCCATTAGAATTTCTTGATGAGGGCTTCCAAAAGCATCTATTTATTGGGTTTTCCTTATTTTTCATTTTTCCATGACAGCTGGACTCAGGATCTGCTTCTCTGGCATTATGATAGCTGTTGGCGTGGCTAGCGTCATACTGTGAATTTTCCCTTACATGTCTCCTTTTAAATTCAGGAGACCATTTGCAATCAGGGCAGAATTACATATAGCTGGCTGGGAAGAATGGCTGGATACTCAGGTGAGGGTCCAATGACCCTCCTTATCACCCCTTTATTGAAGAACTATAGCCAAGCCATCAGCAAGCCCAATTGTGATAACCTTTTGTAAGTAGGCACAGTTGAAGTCATGAATTTGGTAGTCCTTTGACTCAGAGAGTGCTGTGCACAGCAGCATCTGGTCTGGACGTCCATTCTGGGTCTCCGTCTCATTTCACCTGATGAAAGGCTCCAGTCTGGGGCTATGCAGTTCTCTCTGGCCTCCTGGAAGGAGAGACCCCAAGAGGAAATTCTTTGGCGGTGCGTACTTCTCTGTTCCGGGGCCAAGGGGGCTGCAGGGTCCAGGAGCAACAGCCTCTATACCAACGAGGGTATGGTGACTTGTTCTCACTGGGGACCTCCAGAAATGTTATCCTAGGTCACTTTTTAATTCATCATTTTTGTGCTAATTAACCCTGCTCTTTGACAGTTTCATGGGTGTGGGTAATGCATTCGGACTACTCTTACCTCTGCCCTTTCTCACCTCCCTCTCTGCTAGTCTCCCTCCTCCTTGTAAATCCTTTCCTATATTCATGTATTTCCAGATCACCTAGTTCTCCTGATTTCTGATCTTCTTGGTGGGGTACTTTGGTGGTCCAGCCAGGATTGTAACCTGTAACCTATCCAAGGGACTGGGCTGACCTTTAGTCTAGCAGCACCCACTTTCCTGTGATATCTCCTTCTGCTGAGGAGAATGAACACTTATGCCCTTGAAAGAGTTCAGTGTGTCATAGAACAGATTTTACCAGCAATGCTCTGCTGCCCACCATGAAATCTGAAACCCGCCATGCCCTTTTATCTACTCCTCTGACAGGCAAAGGTAACTAGAGATGGGTTAGTCATTAGATCCCAACAATGACTCGCTGTTTCATCTGTTAATCTAGTGCTCACTACATGTCAGATATTCTGCAAGGAGCTTGGAGTACACAGGTGAGACATCGCCTCGTCCATTAGGAGTTCTAAGTTCAAGGGAGAACATTCCCTGAGGCTGGAGAGAGACGAGCAGGGTTTCCGCCTCAGAAGGAAGCAGAAGGTCACATGAAAAGCTGTAGCTGGATCCAGGTGGCTGAGACCAAGAAAAGTCAACTACCGAAGGTGAGGAGGAAGGAACCTCTCTAACTACGTGCTGAGGCAGAGGTGATGAGGAAGAGCCCTGCTCAGGGTCCTGAGTCTTCAGGGCACTGGATTAGTGGCCAAAAAGAGGTTGTGTGAGAGTTCAGGGGCAGTGGAACACTCTGAAGACTAACAGGGATCCCTGTGTAGGAGAGCTACAGATTCCAAGGCCAGGGGTAGAGTAGATAAGTGTATTAGTTACATTTTATTGCTGTGATAAAATACCATAACCAAAGGCAACTTAAGGAAGATTTCATTTAGGTTTATGATTCAAGAGCATTCCATGTCCATGATGAATGGGAAGGCATGGTGATAGGAGCATGAAGCCAGGCGATCACATCCCAACCTCACGGGGAGAGAGAGAGGGAGGGAGGGAGAGAAAGGGAGAGAGAGAGAGAGAGAGAGAGAGAGAGAGAGAGAGAGATGGGGTGAGACCCACTCCAAATGATGTACCTCTTAAAGGTTCCATAACATCCCCAATCAGCACCAACAACTGAGGACCAAGTATTCAAATACCTGAGCCTACAGGGGGTATTTTTCATTCAAATCACAGCCATGAGATTTACCTTTTAGAAGAATGTTTCTATCCTTCCGTGGCTGTCAGTCTCTCGCCACAGTAACACACCATCTCCCTGAGGTCACAGAACACAGGAGACATGGAAGTGAGTGTGTTGATCCTTGGAACCCTGGCTGTCTCCTCTCCAGCACCGGCCTCCCCTTGTCCTTCTGCAGACTTGGGGGTTTTCATGTGAAGGGATGTTTTGTTCTTTTCTTCAAGACATTAGACTGAAAGATCTACGACTGAGCTCTCATGGTCTCTTACAGAGACAATGAAAGCAAATCTTTAAGAGTCTAAATCTGTAGAGACTCCTTTGTACCTTAGTTATTTTAGATAAACTTTGTTTCTGAACAAAAATGGCTAAATTTAAAGCCCTAGACTGGGGAGGTGGTTACATGGGTAAAGCACTTGTACATGTTTGAGGACCTAAGCTCGAATTCCCAGAACCCATGTAAAGCTAGATGCAGCAACACACGTCTGTAACTCCAGTTTTCCAACAGTGAGATGAAAGGTGACTCCCCAGGGACTGTGGACCATCCAGCTCAGTGGACACCACAGTGAACAAGAGATCCTGCCTCCAACACCAAAGACTGCACACCTATACCTGGCATGTGCATGCCTGCATACACACATCATACACATACATAGTGTTCCCCAACATACACGTGCATAGATACCATATAGTCATACAAGCAAGCACAAAATAAATAACAACACTAAGCTAGTAGACTTGTACAGGTGAATTCAGGAGAGCTGATTAGCTAAAACAATAATCAAAATGCCCCGTATTATATAATCAAGAAAATAGAACAAAGCCTGAAATGAGGCCACATCTCCTTGAGACACAGGAAATTAATGTTTAACAAGCAGCCTTTAGTGCCATCCCAGCATCTGTGTTACACCTCCCCCATTCACTGCTCCTGGCTGTTCCCCATTCCAGAGCTCACTCCTGTTCAAATTAAACCAGGAAGCATATCCCCTCTCATGCTCCTAAAATAAACAGAAGGAAGTCTGGGGTATTTTTGGATAAGTTAAAGGAAAAGGAATCAGGACTCTTGGCACCTGTGCTACAAAATGGATTTAAGAATTGGAAAGAGCCCTCATCTTGATACCTCAAGGTTTCTCACTATTATCAGGATCACTCTCAAAATTACCCAGAACATCACCCTTGAAATTTGAGGCTGTATTCTAAAAAGCAAAAACTTGGAGTAGGAAAGTGAAACTTGAGATACCTCATTTACTCTCCATTCCAAGGCTCCAATCTCTAAGGCTAGAGAGTAAAAGGGATAGAGACATGCAGACACTGAAGCTGTACTATCCTCTGTGTCCTATGCCTGGTTAATGGGGATGAGCATTTGAGGTCATCTTTAGAGCCAGCGTCTGTATCCTCACTCTGGTGTTGCCCGGTGATGTTTCTTAGGGATGCTGCAAGAAGTTCTTGTGCATATTTCCCTGACCTAGGAGCACTCACTTGATGAGTCTTCTTCCTGTGACCCTCAGTTCAGGTACACTTGGCCTGCACCAAATGATCCTGTGGATAAAGACAATCTAACTAACCCTGTTCACGTCCCACCTGGGGCCGTTCATCCCAAGACAACCCCAATTGTCCCTGTGCCTTGAAATGATCTGAGTATAGCCTGCTTCACTGCCACAGACCTTTCCCTTGTCTAGCCTATCCCTCACATAATGAAGTCAGAGCAGATGTTTGGGAGGCAAGGGGGAAGTGAGTCGCCAGCCACCCCTTTCAGACGCAGCCTTGACATTTAAAAAGTAAATCAACTAATACCCTCGGCACGCAGCTTGTTGAGACCTCTCTGTGGGGAAAGGAACATGAGTCCTACCTTCTCCTTGAGCTCAGTTCACCATTGCTTCACCTCCACAGGTGGACGGAGAGAAGAGCTGTAGGTTCAGGGGTTGCTCTGTGTACTCGTGGCAGAAAATCAGCCAGTGTCATTCATACCAGGCCCTGTCTTTCATATGAGAAGAAAGAGATGAAGGCACGAGGTACTCAATTAGAAATGCTTTTCTTCAGGCAGAATGGCTAGAGTAAACATCCTTTTCGCAAGTAACAAAGGAAGAAGTTTAAAATATACACTCCGCTGGGGGTGGTGGTGCACACCTTTAATTCCAGCACTTGGGAGGCAGAGGCAGGCAGATCTCTGTGAGTTCAAGGCCACCCTGGTCTACATAGTGAGTTCCAGGACAGCTGGGGCTACAGGGAGACCCTGTCTCAATAAAAAGTCAATATATATATATATATATATATTCCTTTTTTCATATGTTACGGTTTTGTTTGATTTATTATTGAAAGAGACTTGTAAATGCGTGCGTTTGGATAACTAAACACACACATATATAGTTACCCAGTTATACACAGGAAGTCTCATCCTTCTCCCAAACTTAATGACTACCTCATAAAATAGTGGCTTTTAAATTTATTTCTGTATCCATAGAACATCCAAAATTGTTCATCCTGCTGTGCATTAAATATTAGGAGATGGGTGGTTCCACAAGCATCTCAAAACTCTTAATTCCAAGTCCAAATGCACAGCATGTTCAAGTCTATCTGGCTTCCTGTGTACCAAATTCACTGAATAACAAAAGCCTTCAACTATATCCCCCAAGACAGAAATCAAGTGACTCAGAAATGCTCCATCACAAAAACCAGCAGATTAAAACTGTCCCTTTAAATTACTTTCAACTATATCCACTCTCCTGGAACTTTGTTTCTAATTCCTTAATTTTGAGCCCTCTCCAGCTGTGTTGGAGTATTTAGAACTTCTTTTAAAAAATAATGGTGATGATGTTGACTGTGGTAGTAATGATGATAATGATGATGGTGATATTGACCACGGTGGTAATGATGATGATGATGGTTATGATGCTGATGCTGTTGACAGTGATGGTGATAGTAATGGCGATAATTATGATGATGGTGATATTTACCATGGCGATAATGATGATGATGGTTGTGATGCTGATGACAGTGATGGTGATAGTAATGATGATAATGATGTTGGTGATGTCTCTCCCACTTCTCCAGGGCTAGCTTTCTCTGCTGGCTAGTAGGGGCCTGCACCTCCTCATCCCATAAGCTTCCCTAGCTTATCTAAGAAATGGAAGCAGCCTAAGGGACCCACAGCTGACAGGTGAATAATGACAATGTAGTCCATTTACACAATGGAGTTCTGCTTAGTGGTAAAAAAAGATGAATTCTTGAAATTTGCAAGTAAATGGATAGGCTTAGAAAACAAATGAAGTATATTCAGAAAAACAAATGAGGTATATTCTCCCTCATTTGTGTATCCTAGCACCACATCCTTTTATGTGAGTATATATCTGGATGTAACTGCAGGAGCCAGGAAAGGAAACCATGGAGGTAAAAAGAAAAAAAGGAACTTGAGAGAGAGGATCAGGAAGCAGGTGTTACCAAGGGGGAAATGGGTAAAATGGAAGTATTTACCTAGGAGGGTTAGGAAAGAGGGTTATACAAGGAAATATTTAGGTAAAGGGGAAGAAGGTGCTCAGGAGGGGGGCATCATAGGAGACAGGTATTAGCAAGGGTGCAATGGATAAAATGGGGGTTCTTTAACTGGGAAAGGAGGAGAAAGGGTTAGACAGGGAGAGAGAGAGCAGAAATAAGTAATGCTTAGCTGGTTTAAAAGCCAGAGAGAAATGTATTAGCTCAAAAGCCTACTGAAGAATTATACATACAGTATTTCTTCATGAGTCCATATGTACAGCAAATGTCTACGTAACAAGAAACCATGCCAGACCAGAGAACCTCCCTTCAAGTTATTGGCAGGCTAGTCCAAGAGAATCCCAAAATGACACAGGCTATTGCCACAGCCCTTGATTACCTCACAGAACTTGAAGGTAACACCATGTTGCTGAAGACAGCACATATTTCAGACACAGGACTTGGACCGATGGAGCTGGAACTGACCTGGAAGCTGTCTCCCTGAAGGCAGCTCTCATAGTTTTGGAGGACACTATGCAAGCTGTTAAGGGAGAACATCAATTGATGGTCCAACCCCAGCTTTAAGGTCTAATATCACAACAATGACTGGCATAGCAAATGGTAGTGGCACTTTTGTCTTGAGAGGTAATCATCTGCTAACCCAATTGGACTTAAAGCCCACTCAGTGGGAGGGAACTCGTGTGGTAGTGTAAACATAGCCAAATACACATGACTGGAGAAGTCACAGATCTTACAGAATCCCTAAGGCTGTCAGATCCCTAGACAAATGTAATTTCTTACTATATGCCAAATATGAATTCTTATATTTGCAGACAAGTTTGCCAGTCACACTCATCAAAGAAGCTTTTGTAACAGATGGAAACTATTACAGATTTCCACAAAATTGGTTACATATAGAGAATAAGTGTCTGTGAGATACTCAACCTTAAGTGACACATCTACAATGGCACCTCCACACCTACGGCTCATAGAACACAGTAGAATAAGGGGTAGAGGGAACACTAATGCATCTCTCATTTCCCACCAACAAAACTCCCTCATGCAGCAGAGAACAGCGAACACAAAGGGCCTCAAATGGCCAAAGCAGAGAATAAGAGTCTGCAGAGTGGGGGTCCCTGGACAGGACTGCTGTCTTAAACTCTACCCACTCATAGCACAGGGACCATGGAAGAAGAGGGCACAGGAAGATTTTAAAAGCCAGGGGAGGAGGTATATGACTATATGGAAACAGGCTCCCGGGACCTTGCTCATATGAACTTACAGCCATGGTGAAAGCATGCACAAGACCCATGCAAACTCAAGCAGACAAAATCCCATCACAGAACTGTGGAAATGGGCAGCAGGACCCAACCTTAGCCAAAGAGCTGTTGAACTGCTGGATGAGGAAGAGTTGATCTTCTTTAAGGGAGAGACTCTTGGCAGGCTGACTAGACCCCAGTGGATGAATTTGTACTGAAGGACATCTGGGCATACTAATCTGACTTCATAGGCCTTGGCATATATGATACCATGCATGAAATGTGGTGGGGCAGGCTAGAAGGGGTTTCAGATGGGGAGGGGTATAGACATGATTAAGATGGTTTGTATGAAATGCACAAATGTTAAATAAATATATACATTCAAAAACAATGTTGGTGATGACATTAATGATAGTGATGGTTATGAAAATTATGATGATGGTGATAATCATGATGATTATGATGGTGATAGTCACGATGATGATGATGGCGATGGTGGTGATGATGGTGGTGATGATGGTAATAATCATGATGATGATGGTGGTGATAGTGATAGTTGTGGTGACGATGATGATGATGATGATGGTGACGGTGGTGATGGTAGTGATGATGGTAATAATCATGATGATGATGGTGGTTATAGTGATAGTTGGGGTGACGATGATGATGATGATGATGGTGACGGTGGTGATGGTAGTGATGATGGTAATAATCATGATGATGATGGTGGTTATAGTGATAGTTGGGGTGACGATGATGATGATGATGATGGTGACGGTGGTGATGGTAGTGATGATGGTAATAATCATGATGATGATGGTGGTTATAGTGATAGTTGGGGTGACGATGATGATGATGATGATGGTGACGGTGGTGATGGTAGTGATGATGGTAATAATCATGATGATGATGGTGGTTATAGTGATAGTTGGGGTGACGATGATGATGATGATGATGGTGACGGTGGTGATGGTAGTGATGATGGTAATAATCATGATGATGATGGTGGTTATAGTGATAGTTGTGGTGACGATGATGATGATGATGATGGTGACGGTGGTGATGGTAGTGATGATGGTAATAATCATGATGATGATGGTGGTTATAGTGATAGTTGTGGTGACGATGATGATGATGATGATGGTGACGGTGGTGATGGTAGTGATGATGGTAATAATCATGATGATGATGATGGTGTCCTATGAGAATGATCAAAATGACTGCAGTGGCGTAAAAAACCCTGATTGTCCCCAGTAGTGTTCTTACTCTTCTTATTCAAGTGTTTGTAGATTGAAAATAGCTCAGTAGAAACACTTACCTCCCGAAGACCCCAAATTAAAACAATGATTTTAATAATTCCTTGATAATTTCATATGATGTATTGTGACCATATTCACGTCTTCTCTCGCAACCCCTCCCAGATCTGTAGACTGTGCATCACGCAGCTCTCACAGAGCAGCTTCTTCTTGTAGTAGATGCCAGTTAACACAAGAGACCCACAACTGGTCAAGGTGCAGAGAATAAGGTGGAGTTTTCAGCCCTAAATGCAGCATCTATATCACAGCCCTCCCCACAAGGCTCAGAGATCTTTGCAGAAGAGGAGACAGAACGATTAGAAGAGCCAGAGGTGGTGGATGGCTGTGAGGGAACAATGTTTTCCAGATATAATAGGGTGGTGTGCACTTCCAGTATAAGGTAGAAGCCCAGCTTGCCTTGTAGCCTTGCTATGTGGAACACCTGCCTATTAATGTGGGTAACAGGCTTTGATTGAGGATGACAGAGGCCTGGAGATCACCTGCACATCATAACAAGACACCAAGAAATTTTTCAGTTGTCTCCAACAAGCACTGCTGAAAGAAAAAGTTATATATATGGTAGTGTAAACTGCTACATATGTGGTGATCTATTCCACAGCAATAGAAAACAATATTCAGATGAACTGGAAAGAAAGCTTCCTTACCTCCTGCATCTCAGACATTTAGTTTGCATTTAAATCCTTTGTTTTGTTTTCAATTGCTGTGACAAAACACTCTGACCAGTCCCAACTTGGGGAGGAAAGGGTTTATTTGGCTTATATCTCCCATCTCCAGGGTTACAGTTCATCACTGAAGGAGGCCAAAGTAGGAACTCAGGGCAGGAACCTGGAGACAAGAACTACGGCACAGGCTATGGAGGAACGCTGCTTACTGATTTGCTCCCCTGGCCCTTGCTCAGCCTGCTTTCTTATGTAACACAGGCCCACCTGCCCAGGGGTGGCACCACCTGCAGTGGGCTGGGCCCTCCCACATCACTCAACAATCAAGAAGATGCCCCACAGACATGGCCACAGACCAGTCCTATGGAGGCAATTCTCCAACTGAGGCTCCCTCTAACCAGGAGTGTCAATTTGACAACTAAAGCCATCTAGCACATCCTTCTATAATATTTGGGTCTTAATATCTAAAATCAGTATTGTCTGACCCATCAGCCTGCAAAAGTGGCCTAGCCCTGCTCTGCTCTGGCCATGCCTGGCCTCAGACAAGTCCCTGTTCATAACACCCCTCACCATTCTTACTCTCCCCTCTGGATCCATGGATCCACTTAGGTAGTGATCTCCCTACCTTGGCTAAGTAATGGGTAGAGTGACAACGTGCTTTCATGCCGATCATGTGTTTGATTTGATACCCACTCCATTTTATAGAGGAATTAGTTTGTGGGGACTGGAGAGATGGCTCAGCGGTAAGAACACTAACTGTTCTTTCAGAAGACCTGGGTTTGAGTCCCAGCACCCACATGGCAGCTAACAACTGTCCATAACTCCAGCTCCAGGGGATCCAACAGCCTCTTCTGTCCTCCATGGGCCCTGCATAACACAAGATTCACTTATCTACATGCAGGCAATACACACATACACATAAAGTAAAAAAAATTAAAGAAAAAGAATTACTTTGTGACTTGAGCCTAATAGCTCCTAGACAAGAGAAAAACCCACGGACAGTCTTTTTAATGAACACACTGAAGGAGATATGGGAAGGCTATGCTCTAGGAACTCAGTTTGCCTGCTGTTTTTGTAATCTAACATATGTTTCTAACATTTCCAAGAGAAACATGTTCCTCTGTATTCTCTTCTTCTAGGGAGGACCAGCATCAACTTACTGTGAATGAGCATTTCTGGATCTCCTGTCTCTGTTGGCAGTGTAACTAACTGTTTTCGCTTACCTTGCTTCACTCAGTATAAGGTGTTTTAATGGCTGATTTGTAAGCTAGCCCTAGTTGTCATGGGCTGCTATAACAAAATACTACCGAATGGGTGGTTTTAACACTGAGTTTATTTTTATAGTTCTGGAGTTCAGAAGTCCAGGGTTAAGGGTCTGATGTGTCCAGTTCTTGGTGAGGCCCTTTTCCAGGTTACAGGTGGCCAGTTTCTTACTGTGTTCTCACATGGCCTTTTCTCAGTGAAAATGATAGGAGAGAGAGAGAGAGAGAGAGAGAGAGAGAGAGAGAGAGAGAGAGACAGAGAGACAGAGAGACAGAGATTGTTCTCATCTTAAATGGACAGTAACCTCATCACAGGGGCCCAGTGTCATGACCTAATTACCTTCTACCACTGCACCACTTAGCACCATACATGGAGGATTAAGGCTTCAACATAGAAACTCAGGGGTGCACAAGCATTATGACTATGTGTCTTGGAAAGTTTTTTCTAAATGCTTCATCTTTCTTTTCTCAGTAAGTAGAAGATTAACCCTATAGTAGATGCTCAATAAATACTTTATCGCAGAAACAGTCTCTCTTCATGGTACTGTATTAATCTGTGTTCCATTTCTGGGACTCTGTTACCAAGGTAGAACTAGGGATAGAGAGGATAACAAATACATCTCTCAACTCTCATCAATGAAGCTCCCTCACACAATAGAGGTCCATGAACATAAAAGGACACAGGTGGCCAAAGTGAAGAGAATAAGTGTCTGCAGAGTGTGGGCCCTTGGACAGGACTCCTATATTAAACCCACCCAGGGCTCAGGGACCATTGTGGAAGAGGGGGTGGAAAGATTGTAAAACCCAAGGGAGGAGGCACATGACCATATGGAAACAGACTCTTACAGGCTCCTGGGACCTTGCTCATGAATCTACAGCAATGGCGTCAGCATGCACAAGACCCATGGAAGCACAATCAGACAAAAGCCCAGCACAGAACTGTGGAAATGGGCAGCAGGCCCCAATATTAGCTGAAGAATTATTGGCAGCTGATTACTGCCGGATGAGGAACAGTTGATCTTCATAAAGGGAGTGACTCAGGACTGGAAAGTTGCTCAGTGGTTAAGAATACTGGTTGCTCTTGCAGAAGACCTGGTTTTGTGTCCCATGTATGGCACATGGTAGCTAATAACCGTGTGCAACTCCAGTTCCAGGGGAATCCACTGGCATTACACAACACAGGTGCACTTGCATATATGCAGGCAATACACTCATATACATAAAATAAAAATAACAAATAAAATATGAAAATAAAGGGAGTGACTCTAGATTGGCTGACTAGACCACAGTGGATGAACTTCCACTGAGGGATATTTGGGGATACTAACTTGACTTGATAGGCCTTAACATCAATGACAGAATGCATAAAATACAGTGGTGGGGGGGTATGGGAGGGTGCCAGTGAGGAAGGAGGTATAAAGATGATTAAGATGTTCTAAGTGAAATACATATAAATTCAATAAATATCTAATTTCACGAGAACCAGAACTCCTAGATATCCATCTTCTCAGCTGTAAATTAAGAAGGTTGAAGTAAATATATCTAAGATCTTTTTCTTAAGAGTCCATGGCTCTGATTCTAAATACCTATAATTAAGAATGTTAAATGATATAATGATAAAGTCTGAGTCTTGCTTACTTATTAAAACATTATCTCAACTACTAAATTGTTTTCAAAAGTTTATTCAAAATCTTTTAAGCTTATGGTAGGAATAAGATAATATTTTATATTAATTTATTTCTTACACTTTTTTTCTTTAAAAATATCCTCATTGATTCCAGAATTTCATACAATTTGTGTTGATCACATTCCTACCCCTTCTTCCCCTCTACTCTCTCCTCATCAGACACCTGACTTCATGTCCTCTGTTTTTATCTGTCCTTTATTTTTTTAAGGGCCTGGGTGTGGGTCTATACCCTGGAGTCTAGTCAGTCTACGAGGTGTCACTCCATTAAGGAACAACGACTCTCTCTCTTCCAGCATCCATTAGTTGCCAACAGATCCTCATCTAGGACTAGAGTTTCCTGCCTACCTCTCCTCTGCATGCAAGGCCCCAGTCTGGCTTCAGTTTGCACATCTCTTATACATGCTGTCATAGGTACTGTGAGTTCATATGTGAAAAATCCACAGCTATGTAGAGACAACTCATTTATGAGCAGCCTCCCCATCATGAAAAAGGCATGTCTTGCCAGACGTGGTGACACATGCCTTTAATCCCAGCACTTGGGAGGTAGAGGCAGGCAGATCTCAGTGAGTTCAAGGCCAGCCTGGTCTACATAGTGAGTTCCAGGACAGCTGGAGCTACAGGGAGACCCTGTCTCAAAAAGACCAAAAAAAAAAAAAAAAAAAAAAAAAAAAAAAAAAAAAAAGGCATGTCTACATGTCAGTACACCTCTGCTTACAGATGGCTTGGTTCCATGAATCAATCCTCTGTTTCCTCTGTTTATTAGGAGTTAGTACACGTTTGCCTCAAATCAAATGTGAACGGTCCCCTGGGCCATCTTTTCTAATACATGGCCCACATTATAAAATAGATATCCACTCAAGAAATTTGAAAGACAGCTCATAGGCGATACCCTACTACTGTTTTTCTGCTAAATGGACATAGTATTAAATTAACTCCTAATACCAATTGTTGTGTCTGTAGATGAGTGCCTCTCTCGACCCTCACCAGAGAAATTCCTTCTTATAAGAGATGGTGATTAACACAGAGGCCACAACTGGTCAGTTTCCAGAGACTAAGAGAAGGCCTTCTACTCAGTCCTAAATGGGACACCTATACCACACCCTTTCCTCCCAAGGCTCATTGTGACAGAGGGGCAGGAAAACTGTAAGAGCCAGAGGAAAATTGCAAGGAAACTCTGTTTTCCAGACTCAACCGGGCAGTTGCCCACATGAACCCATGGTGTTTGTGACAGCATGCATGAGGCCTGAATAAGCCCAAGCCAGATAAAAATCCAGCCTGGATGAGGGAGGTGAGCACAGAGCCCAGCCCAGCACTAGGTGAGGAAATACTGAAAACTGATAGCTGCTAGGAGAGGGAGAGTCAGCTTTCTTTAAGGGTGTGACATCTGGTAGGTAGATCAGGCTTCAGGGAATGGACTCAGGCCCAAGGAAATTTGAAAAACACAAATTAGACTTGGTAGGTCATTAAAAAAAATAATAGAGGGCATGAAGTGGCGATGTAGGAAGGTGGGGGTAGGTCTGTGCAGAGATGAGGGAGAGGGCTTCAATACAATTTTTTTCCATGGAATTCTGAAATACTCAATAAAACTATTTTTATTGACTTTCGGTGGTTTTCATACAATATAATTTGATGGTATTTAGAGCCCCTCTACTATCCACACCTCACCTTAATGCCCCCACCCAATTTAATATAATCTATTATAATAGATATTTCATATATGTTCTATAGAGTCAGTTGTGTGCCCAAATGTCCTTCAGTGTGGGTCCAGCCACTGGAGCATCGTTAACCTACCAAAAGTCCCATCCTTGAAACAGACTTCCTCCCCTTCCCAGAAGCCATCACTTACCAAAAGTTCCTTAGGTTGGGTTAGGGTTTCCTACCCACCTCCCCATGTCTATGCTGGGATTTTGTCTAGTTTGAACTTGAATGTACTTGTGTATGTTCTCACCATTCTTGTGAGTTCATATAATAATTTTCCTGATGTCTGGAAAACTCTGTTTCCTTGTGGTCATCCACCAGCTTTGGGTCTTTCAATCTTTCCACCCCTTCTTCCACAATGATCCCTGAGACTTTAGAGACAGAAGTTTGGCATAGGTGTCCTATTCAGGGATAAGTGCTCTGTAGCCTCTTGTTCTCTGCACATTGATCAGTTGTAGGTTTCTGTGTTTATCACCATCTGCTGCATAAGGAAGCTTCTCTGGTGAGAGTTGAGAGATGCATTAATCTATGAGTATAACAGGAAGTCATTAGAGTCAGTTTAATATTATAACTATTTGATAAAAAAAAAATATTAGGCTCTCCCCTATACCCTGTGACCTGTCTAGTTTCAGGTTCCTAAGCCTGATATCAATGTCATATATGAGCTCCACCCTCTGAAGTCCAAGTAGAGAGTGGCTGGTTACTCCCATAATAGTCATGCCATTATTGCAGTGGTGGCATATCTTGCTAGGCCAGTTGTTATTGTAGTTCACAGGTTTCATAGCTGAGTTAGGTTGATAATTATTTTTTTCCTTCTACTAAGATACACAGCACCTTAAAACACAATGAAAGCTAGTCACACAATAAAGGCAACATACCACAAGCCCACAGCCAACATCATACTAAATGGAGACAAACTGAAAGCATTCTCACTAAAACCAGGAACAAGACAAGGTTGTCCACTCCCTCCATTCCTCTTCAATATAGTGCCTGAAGTCTTAGCTAGATCAATAAGACCAACAAAGGAGACAAGGTACACAATTGGAAAGGAAGAAGTCAGAGTATCCTTATTTGCAGATGATATTATTCCACACATAAAGGACCCTAAAGATTCTACCAGAAAACTCCTAGAGCTGAGAAATACATTCATCAACATAGCATGATATAAAATTAATACCCCAAATCAGTAGCCTTCCTAGATATCAACAACAAACATACTAAGAAAGAAATCCCATTCAGGATAGCCTCAAATACTATTTTTATCAAATACTTTTTTTTTTTTTTTAAGTAGTTTGAAAGTGAAGTTCTTATCTGTGCACCGAGGAACTTTTCATTTGATTGCCTGACCAAATCAGAATGCTGGGATTCAAATAAGACTACATTTTGAAGGTCAAAACTTCAACCTGTTACAGAAGAGGAAAGAGACACTCTGTGATCTTGACAGCGCACCTGCTTAGGTAAGTCCTTCCTCAGCCTCTGACATCCTGCAGACCTTCACTTGCCTTTGTTCTGAGCTCCTTTGTGACCGTGTTTCATTTCTTATGATCTGTGAACACCGAGGATCAAGATCCTGACTTTCCATAGTTTGTGACACACAGACACACAGACAACACTAACACGGAGCAGAATGAATTAATCATGCCTGTTCCAGCCTCACTTAAATATTAAACATTAGCCAGGGCTGATAGGAAGTCTAAGCAGCCAGAGATGGACATACCCTAATGATCAAAGACCAAATCATAGTACCGTGACTTCACTATAACTCCCATTAAAAACTGCATACGGTACCTACTGTAGGTATGTTCTTTGTAAAACTGAGTAGAGCAAAAGGGTCAATTTTGGGGACTCTTCCCATAACTTCTAAAATCAATCAAAACCAGATAGAGGTCCCTAAAGGAAAAAAAAAAAAACTTGTCTATGTTCAAGAGAAAAGTATGAGTAAAACATCTTTGAAAATGATGATAATTTCTGAAGCTTTGTCCTCTGATGGAGCAATTCCAAAATTTCAGCCACTTCCCTGGACACTGCTTGTTAAATGCATCTCCCCATCCCCAGCTCAAGTGGCTGATAATGGCCTTAATTATAGTACATTTAGGCTCCAAACCAGCACAAGGGAAGAAGAAAACACTGCCTGGTTCCAGCTCACTGGTCAAAGACAATTTTAAATGATTTATCTTGTCTAAGAAATAGCAGTTTCATGCAACAAGTGAAGATGAAATAACTCCTGTTTGTCAGAGAAAGGACACCAAGTTCCAGAAACCTCATCTGGAACAGGACGCAGAAGAGGCTCCTGGGACATTTGTCAGCCACTGTCAGACAGGATAAGCCAGTTGGAAAAGGGGTTACCCATGGACCAGGCAGAGTCATGCTTGCCTGGACACAGGCTTCCTAATAAGAAAACAAACTCCAAAATAGGACTGGGAGAGGAACCTAGCTCTACAGTTTTATTTTCCACTTTCCTGTCCTCACTCTACTCTGGTCTTCATTCACTTGTGTAAGTATCTGTTTTCCCCTAAACGGTATCCTCCTGTGCCCTGCGATTAGCCAAACTCAGTGAGATGGGCATGCATAGTATATCTTGGGGGACCCTTTCGTCTAAGGATTGAGGGTCTCTGGGGTTGCAAGTTGAGTGCACATGGACTCTGGGCAGGTGAATGGTTATGGCTTATTCACAAGGACTCTGGATCCAGTGGTGCCACAGAAAGATCTGAGTTTGACCACGTTTTGTGCTCTGAGTACGACCAAATGAGAGACCAGACACCTAGAGGCGAGCTAGGTCCATTGCTCTCATGGATGGAGGGAACTGACTGGGTTCACTACTCTCCTGGACACAGCAGAGATAATCCAAATCTATTCATCGCCTGTGCATGTGGAAGTAGGATGGATATTCTCAAGGCTCGGACACATAAAGGTGAACTACATCTGTCTATTCTAGATCAACTCCTAACCAGGCGCAGCACCTGCGCAGACCACACTGTTAGACAGAGGGGAATGAACGTGCCCATGGCCATCGCTGGACCACTGTTACCCTTCTCTGCCTCAGCTGAGGTACTGGTCCTCTATCAGCACCCGGGTTATCACCCTAGTTGACTTTCAACATCCCAACCTCTCACTTTGCCAAGTTCGCTCCCCCTTCCCAACTCTACTCACTCTTCACCATCCCAGTGTAGTAACTGCATAATCTTCTGTATCTTTGAGGGCTTTTTTCAAGTTCAATATCATGATTAACTGAAGCCTGCCTTTGCACCAATGACACTTCCTGTCCTCCAAACTCACATTTAGATGGAGGACAGCTACCTTCTGTGTTTGCTGTTGCATCTAGCCAACTGTGTCCTCTTTTTGTCCTCTCTGGGCTCCACTGAAGCAAAATCATCAGCCTGTGTCCATGGCTCTTTTTCCTGGAGGAAGCTCTTCATGCTTCGTCAATACACAGCGCCCATTCTCTTCCACCCAGTGGAGGTTCTGGCAGTAGCTTATCCACTTGATCTGTTCTTATTCTTGTTCCCATTCCTCACAAGATTACTCTGAATCGAAATGGATCACAAGCAGCCCTCACTTTCAGTTCTGCCAAACCCTGATATCAGCTCCCTTGTGGTCTTAGTCAAGCCCCAGACTTCCTGTTGCCCTTCTTCCTCTCCCACTTCCTGTTGCCCTTGCTCCTCTCCCACTTCCGGTTTCCAGTGCTCCTCTCCCACTTCCTGTTGCCCTTGCTCCTGCCCACTTCCTGTTTCCTGTGCTCCTCTCCCACTTCCTGTTGCCATTGCTCCCTCCCACTGCAAATCCAAATCCAGTCATACTCAGACACTGACCTCCAAACCCCACAACCCACTTGGAGCATGTGGTCAGATTAAATGGAAGATGCTGAGCTTAGAGTTCAGAAAAACCAATTTAGTCTCTAGGATAAATGTACCCAACTATTTGTGGCACACACAGCAAAATATCAGTAATTTTGATTCTAAAATTCAAGAGTACCTGGGCTTCCTGTATGTTTTTTTTTTGTTGTTGTTGTTTTAAATTTTATTATTTTTGTTTCATGTGTATGCGTGTATTGCCCTGCATTTAGGTAAGTGTACCCGTGTTGTGCAATGCCGTGGAGGTCAAAAGAGGCTTTTGGATCCCCTGGGACTGGAGTTACAGACAGTTGTTAGCTGAAACGTGGGTGCTGAGATTCAAACCCCGGTCTTCTTCAAGAAACCAGTGTTCTTAACCACTAGCCATCTCTCCAACCCTCCAACACCCCCCCCCCATAGGTAGACTCTGATAGTTTCCGGCTGCCCAAAAAACTTCAGTCTTTGCTTTCCTGGAGCCAGCATTTCAGTCTTCTTCCTTCACTTAGAGATGAGGGCCTGCCTTTGTCTACTCTTCCCTCTTCGTGCTGCAGATCCTTGATGCCAGTTAAATCCAGTTCTCTGTCTATGTTGTGTCTGAATGACAGAATATGCATTGGTGAAAATGAAGTTACTTGACTGGCCTTTTTTTTTTTTTTTTTTTTTCAATCTATGAACATAAATTCAAGGAAAGCCTTAGCCCTGGCCAGTATTACATATATATATATTTGGAAATTTTTTCATGGTCTCGAAGAAGCTCATTCACACCTCATTTTCCTTAAACCTCTGTGTTAGCCTGTGTTTTGCTGCGATGACAGATGCTCTTGGCTCCCATTCTGCTTTGTCAAATGTATAAAACTACTTTCAGTGACATAGGGAAGCTGCTATGCGTAACGTTTCCTTAAGGAATTTTCTGAACAGTACTGGTCAGTATTCAATGTGCCCATCTTCAAATCAGACATGTGTGCGTCTTTCATGTGTTTTTGTCAAGTTGTTCTGGAAACATCATGTATAATATTCCCAAATGCATTACAGCAACTCCATTGTGAGAGGAGAAATGGTACATCTCCTCCTTCTGCTCTGATTGAAAAGCTGTTCCTCTTTTTATATAAAACATCATCTTCCACAACTAGGCAATTTGGAATTTCTATTCCAAAGGGTTTTCTGAGAAGAGTCTCAAAGATTGTTATTTGAAGGAATAGAGGAAGGAAGGTCATAACCCAGAAACATGACATTCACAGTATTTCTAAACCCACTTTTAAAATGCCAACCATGAAACTATAGAGAGAGAAAAGGCAATTTTTTACCCCATTCTCTAGTCTTGCCATTACAGATACGTAGGTTATCAAGGTGGTGCATAAGCTCTAAGGTGCTTTTTAATTTTTAAGGTTATATTATTGTCAATTTAAATTTACTGGTAACTAAGTTTCTTTTTATTTCTTTCAATCAAAGATAAATTTCTACTAGCACACTAAATTCATGGTTAGTAATCTATGGCTCACCTCTAGTTTTTTAAAATTTTATTTTTTTAAATTTTTATGTGTGTAAGTGGATTGCCTGCATGTAGGTAGATGCGCCTGTGTTGTGAAATTCCAAAGGAGGTCAGAAGAGGGCGTCAGATGTCCTAGAACTGGAGTTAGGAACAGTTGTTAGCCATCATGTGGATGCTGGGAATTGAACCCAGGTCCTCTGCAAAAGTAACCCGTGCTCTTAACCACTGAGCCATCTCTCCAAACCTCTAGTTTTTATACACCCCATCAGCCAAGAAGTGCTTTGACATTTCAAAATAACTTAAGTGGTTATGTGAGCATTTTCATGGCATCTTCAATTGTACCTCTTGGACCACAAATCCTACAATATTTATGATCTGGCTTTTAAGAAAAAGTCTGATTAACCTTGTACTAAAGGCTCATCAGAAGTTATTTCAGGAGTTCAAATTCGATAGCCCAAGGGGATCAGAAATCCAAATGAACTTATATATCTTTCAGTTCTTCCTTCTGTTAATGTTTTTATTACATTTGTTTTATTTGGTGTGTGTGTGTTTGCACACACACAGGTAGGTGCACATGTACATGTACCCAGCATACATGTGAAGGTCAGAGGATAACTTACAGAAGTCAGATCTTTCTCCATCATGTGAGTCCTGGGGATTGAGCTCAGGCCGTCAGGCTTGACAACAAGCAGTTTACCTGACAAACCATCTCACAGGTCCAAGGCGGCTTTTGTTTTTTGGTGTTGATGTAATTTTTAGTCTTCTTCATACATTTACTTCTGAACAAGTGTTGAACATAGTTGCCAGTCTCCTCCATGCCATTTCTACAAACACGGCAATCTTCTCCACAGCTAACCTTTCTCTCTGAGAGCTTTTAAAGCCCTTTCTGCTGGAGTCCAGAGCAGGAAGCATTTTGATATGTGAATATGAATTGAAGGGTCACTTATGGATCGTGTGCCTGGAGGTGGACAGGCTGGCATGACAGTCAGGGGAGGTGGAAGAGGTCTATTCCTGTTCTGAACCTCAAGTCACTGAGAGGTGAGGAATGTCTGTTTGTGCTCTGTATGTGATACCTCCCCTGGGAACTTCAGTGGACATGGGCAGTGTGGGGATAGGAAAGAAAGCTTCAGGAATAGAGCTCTTGGCTTCTCAGACAAATGCTAACATCAGAGACACCCCACAAGTGGTGGAGGGTGGGTTTAACTGAGTGAAAACAAGCATCTAAGTCTAATACTTGTACTTCTCTCTGGGGTTAGTGAGTGGCACTTCTTTAGGGATGGCTGATGCTAGGCCCCTTTCATGGATCCTTTTCCATAGTAAAGATGCCTAGTGATAGCAGGTGTCCATTCTTGAGTTTGCTGTTGATGCCTAAAATCTACTCTTCATTGTGTAGCACAAACCTACACAATCTGTGCCCAGGTGCTTTGCAGCTTGTGCTAAGTGGCTAAGTAATCTCTGGCTCCAAGAATTCTGCAGACCAACATGTTTAAGTAACAGAGTCAAGGGGCAGGTGGTATGGCCCTGTAGTAAATCTACTGATCATGTTGGCTGGTCATGACTAAAAGTTTAGAGAAAGTGATCAAATTTTATAATGAGGAGAGGAAATTTCATCTCTTGATAAATTATATGCTTTTTCCTTAGTAACACCTTTCTCCTACTATTCTCTCTCAGGTTCCTTCTCTCCCTTTCCCTCCCTGTTTCCCTTCCATATTCTTGGTCCCTGCAGTTGCATCAGGATATGCACTCACTTACAAGGATTTGCTGTTAGGATCCACAAAAGAGAGAAATATGCAAAAGGGGGGTAGTTAAAGGGGATGGGGGGGAAGGAGGACTATACAAAGTACTGTGGGAATAAAGGGGATAAAATTCTCCAGATACACAGTAAAACAACATTGAAAAAAATAAAAAGCCTTAAGCACAGAAGGAACCCTACGGGGATGGAAGAAAATCCTTCCAGAAGCAATATGGCTGTTAAATGAAAATCTCAGTGCAGAGGTGGGTTGGCCCCCCCACCCAGGGCCTGAGGGGCTCTAGAGATCCCCGAAACAATAAAGGCCATTGCCAATGATGTGGGTCATACACTGGAAGTGGACAGAAAACCCTATTGCTGAGTACACTGCATGATGTGAGTGCGAGAGAGGGAGAAATTAAGCTTGGACTCAGCTGGAAACTCCCTGCCACTGGATAGGTGGCTTTCATGGTGCCAGAAGGTGACATGCAGATGGCTGGGGGAGAATTGACCCCTATAATTCTGCTCAATGATGGACCCCGTATGTTGTACTATCAGCACACCAAACACGATGTTCTAACTGGTAAAATAGTGGAGCCTCTAGTGTATGTACAACCAACAAGTTTTCAATTAGCTATAATGCCTGCTCCTAGGGGTGGAACACACATCTGGTACTGTAGACCTGGCCAAACCCCTGTGGCAGGGGAGGATGTAGGCCCCAGTGGGAAGTCACTGCAGTTGTTTTGTTAGATGGATGTGATGCACCTTCTAAAGTACTGACTAGGCATTTGTGTTTACACTCATAGGTTAAGTTGTTATAGCAGCCACTGTCTAGATGTTCTTGCTTCTTGCTGTGTGTGTTTTTATAGCAGATGGAATCCCACTGAAAGGGGCAACATACCATGGAAAACAGATGATGCAGAGACCCAAAAGTTCAGTGCCTTCCAAAACCAGAGGAAAGTCATCCCACACCTACCACCCCCTCCAAGGCTCAGGGACTTTTGTGGAAGAGGTTGGCAGAAAGAATATAAAAACTGGAGGAAAGGGTGGAGCATTAACTGGAAATGTCCTCCGACCACTATACCAGCAAGCTATAGTCACACCTCCTTCCCATGCTCATCAAGTAGTCCAGGGGTGAGTCAGTTACCCCTCCCACCCAGTCAGTTGACCTTAGCTGCATGGGGCGGGGCTAAGAATGTATAAGCCTAGAGAATGCCATGAGGCACCTCTCTCACCATTTTTGTCACAGGATCTATGTCTGAGTGTGGACTTTCTAGCACAGCTGTAAATGGGGGGGCACACTCTTCTGTAAATAAACCCCTACCCTATGCTCTGTTAGCAAGTCCAATAAGCTAGTTAGGATTTTGAAAAAAGAGAGAACAGAGCTAATGGAAAAATTTATTATTCCACCAAAGTTGACCCCATGTTGGAAAATCCTTTGGTCTTTAATTTTTGTGTGTGTGTGTGTCCTTTTGAGACAGGGTCTTCCTGTGGCCCCGGCTGGCTTGGAGCTTGCTATGTGGACTGGGCTGGCCTCGAACTCAGAGATCTGCCGGACTCTGCCTCCCAAGTGCTGAGATTGAGGATGTGTGCTACCATGCCAGCTTTGGTCTTTGATCTCTTGTCCCTACTTTTCTACCCTTAAACTTCATTATATATATTTATATAATGAAGTTATTTCTGGAAAAATGAGTTAAAAACTATCTCTCTTTGGAATAATAAAAATAAAAAAATTTCTAAAAAAATTATATGCTTTCCCCCAAGTGACACCATTTTGGAACAGGTGTTCTACTGTGCAGGTCTTTTGATGCTGGTATTATGACATCAACCAGAATTTCCAAGAAGTTCTACTAAGTAAAACCAACAAAAAAAGGGATTATTCCCATTTGGAAAACAAAAACTTCCACAATACACCTGTCAAACCTAAGTATTAACGATGCGTCATTCAATAAGAACTCGTCTGTGTGCAGCTCAGAACCTTAAAAAAGAAAGCACTTTCATTAAAGAATTTACATAAAAATGGTTATCTCTGAGAATGCCCAAGCATCCAAGACAGAAGTGCACCTCTACCACAGCCACCGAAGTGAAAGCCAGTCACATTTGGAGCATTCGTCACCTGAAATTGGAAGTCAAGCCAGCGTTCCTGCTCAGTCCTGATCTCACCTAGTCAGGGCTGATGTGGTAAGAGATATGTGCTGCCTGATTGCCTTTTGGAAAGAGAGAGCACTAAATAAATTTTCTTTTAGACTGTTCAGTCTTACATGTGTGTTCCTAGTCTGTCTGTTCCTACCAACTTCCAATACAAATGTAGTTGAGAAATGACATCAGGACTGTTTGGAAATCCCAGCACAGATATGGTGTCAGGTACTCGTTCCATTCTCAGAATGTCCTCTGACCTTTAGCTTGTCCAGCAACAGCAGTATCTCTGCTCATTCAGCACCTGCTGTGTTCTAGGAAGATACAGACATAAATAGATCAAAAGTCTCTTAGGAAATTCAATTATATAGGACTCTTTTTAAAAGATTTATTTATGTTTATTTTATTAGTATTTTATTAGTATTAGTATTTTGCCTGCATGTATGTGTGTGCACCATGTGGGTGACTTGTGCCTGCAGAGGCTGGAAGAAGGCATCAGATTCCCTAAAACTAAAGCAATGGACAGTTGTGAGCTATGATGTGGGTGCCAAGAACCAAATCAAGATCCTTCACAAGAGTGGAAAGTGTTTTTCACCACTAGCAGCATGGGACTCTTTTGCTTTTAAGTTAGATTCATCCATGCATTGTGTGTGTGCACATGCATATGTGCAGGTGTAGCATGGGTGACATAAAGAGGTTAGAGGACAACTTGCAGAAGTCACATCTCTCCTTCCACCTTGTGGGTCCCGGGATCAAACTCAGGGCCTCAGGCTTTGTGACAAGCCCCTTTACCCACTGAGCCTGCCCATGCGAGTGCTATTCTTATGTAAAAGAGAGTTGCAGGCTGAATTGCATCTTCCAAAATCATGTGTTGATGCCACGTATTCTTGTACTGTAGCAAGTGGCTTCTTTATATTGCGTCTTTAAAGGGCTAATGCAATTAAGCTGAGGCCATTAGGGTTGGTCCTAATCAATATGCTGGTGTCATAAGTAGAAGACATTGCCCAGGAGGAAAAGATAGACACAGGAGGGAAAATATGTAAATACACAAAGATAAGACGACTTCTTGAGACAAAGAGACACCGCAAAAAAACCCAACACAGCTGAATTCTTAATTCCAGAATTCTGCTCTCCAGAATTGACAGAAAACAAACAAATTTTCTTAAGCTACCCACTCTGTGGTACCCTCTTTAAACAGATCCAGCAAACTAAAACAGAAGAGGTCATAAGTGTCAACTGCTTCCCAGGGAGAGAACAGGTGGAAGCCCCTCTGCTCTTCAGAACACCTCGCTGAACTGCCAGGTACAACTGGAGATGAGCTGTTGAGAAGAAGTGAGAACAAAGAAAGGACTCATCCCAGAAGGAACTGGGAGGAAAAGGGAGGAGCTGGGAGTGCTGGAGGGAGGAAAGCAAGTCGCACCACGGACCATCTAAGCACATTTTTAGTAGTCTGCCAATTAGTCAGCGGTGTGATTGGATTTCCTGTGAGAACCGAAGGAAGATTGCTGTTGTTATCTGCAGGCAAGTATGGTACAGACACAGCAGACAAAACTTGGGACTGTACGGAGCCTTGAGGGTTTAGACTTACCACTTTTGACAGACATTGGGAATAGACCTGACCTGTGAAATACCCAGACGGAGCAAATGAGGCTATGAGACCAGCCAAGTTTAACTGCTGGTCTTTTAAAATCTACTTACCCATCTGCTGTCTAATTATACTTAGCAACACATGGGAAGGCACATGGATACTTAAATTCAACATGAGTTTTGGATTTTATTTCATTGCATATTAGTTGAGTCCAGCATGTGAACGTGTGTGTGTGTGTGTGTGTGTGTGTGTGTGTGCAGAGAGACATCCACCTAAGTATCTTAGTAATTACAAATAAGTGAGAATCCAGATCCCATTTGACAGTGTGAGAGCACCCTTCATCTAAAATGGAGCAGCTCTTGATGATGATGACAAGAAATAAATCAAAATAATATGTTTTGAGAAAAGAGGCACATATTCAGTGTCAATGGAGCTAGAATTATAAAAGTAAGCCAAAGCTGCCCTTCCTCACACAGCAACTACTGAAGAAAATCTGAACAGGATAGGGGTGCTGATGATCACCAGGCACTATCCAGTAGTGCCCCACTGCCATCCAGAAGATATATACATGTAATATCTAAAATAACTCAGGACTGTGAAGATGAAGCTTTACGGAAAGGTATCAGAGCTTGAAACTCTTGGCACTGAATACAGAAAAAGCCACTTGGAGATTTCTGGGATAATTATGTGAGACTGAATCTCTACCGAAGGTCAAGGGAGTGAACGTCTTCTTTGTGTTGATGCCAGGTTCCTAATGCACTTCCCTGTTAAACAAAGACCTTCCCTTTCTACAAAGCTCATTACAAGCTATTGCATTGCCTATTAAAACTTGTGTGAGATTTCCAACTGCACTTGGGGACATCCCAGAAATATGCACATAAGGAGGTTAATTATTTAATGCTGTCTTCTCAGAGAGTGGGTGAAGGCAGCCTCCACCACTGTGATGGTTTGAATGAAAATGTCCCCCATAGGCTCCAAGTATTTGGACATTTTGTCCCCAGTTGGTGGTGCTGTTTTGGGAGGTTTTAGAAGGTGTGGCTATCGTGGAGGAAGCACATCACTGGGGGTGGGCTTAGAGAGTTCTTAAGTCTTGCCAGATCTCCAGTCACTCTCTTGCTTCCTGTGCCTGCTGGAAGATGTAGAGCTTAGCTTCTGCTCCTCTTCTCCAGCCACCTCTGCCACCATGCCTCCCCGCCAAAACGGACTGTAATTCCCCTGGAACCGTAGCTCAAATAAATTCTTCCTTCTATAAATTGCTTGGGTCAGTGTTTCTATCACAGCAACAGACAAGTGACTAATACAGTAATGCATTTTGCATTTTACATGATCATGAGCCCTTGGGGGCCAGGGGCTGGAATGTGGAGGTTTAAATGAAAATGTCCCCCATTGGCTCCAAGTGTTTGGACATTTTGTCCCCAGATGATGGCCCTGTTTTGGGAAGTCTTAGAAAGTGTGGCTGTCCTGGAGGAAGCACGTCACTGGGGGTGGGCTTAGAGAGTTCTTAAGCCTTGCTGGATCTCCAGTCGCTCTCTTGCTTCCTGTGCCTGTGTGATGATGTGAGAGCTTAGCTTCTGCTGCTCCTGCTCCAGCCACCTCCAGCCACCATGCCTCCCTGCCATGACAGACTGTAATTGCCCTGGAACCATAAGCTCAAATAAACTCTTCTTTCTATAAGCTGCTCAGGTCAGTGTTTCTATCACAGCAACAGAAAAGTGACCAAGACACCCACCTACCCAGATTTAAGGCCTATCAGCTTACTGCAATGCTGGTCGTAGGAATTGCAGTCCCATGTGCTTCATCCGTGTGCCTGGCTGGCTTAATAACTGTCAACATGAATGGAATGTAAAACCAGCCAACGTATATTTTCCTAAGAGAGCAGGAAATAGCAAGTATAGTTTTCAGTTTAACAGGCAAATTTTGGTTCAGCGTATAGTCTCAGACATGAAGGACGGTGATTACTCAAAGCCTTGGGCTGACCTACCAGCTCCCGAGCATCATCCATCAGACTCTAAAATGGGTCAGGGGAGGAAACTCTACTAATGATGCAACATGGAAAGTATCTGTTATTTTTCATTCACAAATATTGAAAACAGCTAAATGGCCAAACTAAGCAACCAGTAACCCATGCCTCAGAAGGAGACATAAGTGCTCTGTGGAAGGTGAGTCTAAGGCTTTAAGTTGTAATGTGGGAAATTCTAGAGCCACTTTTGTCTGATTCCTTAGACCCTGCACTGGAAGGAAGCGTTCATCACATCTCCACATGGTGAGACCTCCCAGGAGCCATCACTCTGCTCCTGGCTGGTCCCTTCAGTCAGGTGGCTTTTCTTACCAAAGAACATGGCTTTGGGAAAGTTGCACCCAGGTTGCTTCCCTTGTTCCTCCGTATGACCAGAAGCATGTCGTTTCTCTGCTCCCAATTTCCTTTTGTTTGTTGTAGCACTGAGCCTGAACTTCCTGTATGCCAGGCAAGTGCTCCATCCTGGGCTACATCCCTAGCTCTCTGGGTTCCATGTCTCTCTTAAGGTGGACTACGACAGCAGCCTCCACATGCAGTTTTCGTAAGAATTCTGTGCAACTTTCCTTGGCCAATATTAGAGTTTTACGCAGGATGCATGAACAATCACAATCTGAACAGCTTCACCATTTACAAAGCTGTTATCCACATCATTACTGCAGTTTTCTTTTCTTTGTAGTACAGTCCAATTCCGTCAACACTGAAAGCCCGCTTTTTACCAGACAGGTTAGCTTTTATTTCCTTAGTGTGTGTCACACCTGTCTGCTTAATTTCTTCACAGTTAATCCACAGAGTCCCACAAAGCCTTCAGTCCTGGCAGGACATAAAGTTTATCACCATATTCTCTCCGCATTTATTTCACATTATCATTACTAATACTCCTCTCTTGAGATTTGAAATGCAAATTGCATCATCAGTGCTTAAAAATTATGAAGAGCTTAAAGCTGGGAGCAATTGAACATTAATGGAGTTTTCTTGCTCAGTAATTACCCATGAAAGAATAATACCCTTAAAGGACTATTAGGGAAAAGAGGGAAATATGGAGGTGTTAAAGCCCAGGTGTATACCTGGATTAATGGCTGTGAAGTATTCATTTATATTTGTTCCTATGTATACATTATTGTGTTAATATATCCTAAAGAAGGCCTGTGGTTGCTGAGCTTGCTCTGTTCCTTCTGAAATATAGCTCTGCTGAGCTAATGTAACACACAATTGGTCTCCTGTGTTTCAGCTGAATTCCTAAAAGAGACATTCAACCTCTTCAGTGGACTATAGACTGGGCATTGGGGGAAATCAGAGCTGTGATTTGGTTGCTCGGTTTAATCTTGAGTCTGGTTGATGGAAAAGCTACATGTCAGGAGAAAAGCTTCAGATAATTACAACCTGCGGCACATTCTGCAAGGTCACTAAACAAGGAAAGTTTGAAACTTGTTATTAATTTTATATGTCAACTTGCCACAACTTAGATTCATCTGGGAAGAGAGAATCAATTGAGGAACTATTTAGATCATTTTGGCCTGTAGGCATGTCTGTGGGAGATTGCCTTAATTGTTAATTGGGGTGGGATGACGCAGCCCACTCTGGATGGCACCATTCCCTAGGTTAGTGATGGAGACGAGGAAGCCAGCAACGTGGGAGCAGTCCTTTCTCTCTGTTCTTGACTGTGGATGTGATATCATCAGCTACTTGGGTTCCTCCCTTGACTTCTCCAAAATGATGGACTCTGACCTGTAAATGGAATAAATCCTTTTATTCCCCATGGTGCTTTGTGTCAGGACATTTTATTACAGCAACAAAAATGAAACCAGACCACGTGTCATGGCAGAGAAGCCTTCAGAGCTATGGGGACACACGTAAGGAGACATACTGGAGGGAACTGGAAAGGAGACAACTAATATGTAGAAATTCTAGAAACCAGTATGAAATGTGGATACTGGTTAATAATAACCTACCAATCTTACCATCAGTTATTACACATTTAATAAAGCTATTCACAATCAAACAAGTATCATGACAAATAATCTGTATTTTTTTATACATCTAAAACTATTTTGAACTAAATGGCTTTTTTTTCTAAAAATACTCTGGAATGAAACATGAATAGGTAAATTAGATAGCAGAATTCCCAAACACAAAGGAACACATTCATGAACATTTTTGACCTAACACGGCATAGCACTTTGCTCTTGGAGACCCTCCCCCCAGGTTGCAACGACAGCATTTGCAGTCTGGGGAGGAGTGTGACTTTGTCTCCACAGATGTGTCCCCTCTGGATCTCACTGTATTCTGCTCTGAGGCTGTGATAATGAATCTCTCAGGGGCTGAGATTTCATTCAACATTGTGAACTTTAGTATATGCGGTCTGATGCATAGAGCTATTTAGTTAATATAAATTCTCCTCCCAGAACCTTACCAATTTCACAGAGATTACTCACTCTTCTTTTGACCATATGGATTTTTCCCAATTATTACAAATAGTTTTGGCCATGTCAACAATTTTGCCTCACACAAGATGAATTTTTGAATGCTTAATCCTCATTTATTTGTGATAACCTGTGAATTATCTATGTACAAGGTGAAAAGCAAATACATTTAAAATTTTTAAATGAGGCATAAGAAACCTAGTTGAGACATTTTGCCCTGTGCTTTAGAAATAAAAGGAATAGGTGGAGTTGAAGATTCAGGACCATATTACTGTTGCTGTTTCTTTTTAATTGTCAATTTGACAAATCCTGGAGTCACCTGGAAAGAAGGAACTTCAACTGAGGAATTACTTTGATTACTGTAGGCATGTCTGTGGGGCATCATCTTGATTGATGATTGATGTGGGAGGGCTACTGGGAAACCCATGATCTTCCAAACCAAGAAAAAAGTTCAGTGAGAGGAGAGAGCGTGACAGGAGAGGAGAGGTGGAGACATACTTGGGGTTGACAGTTTAAATGTCCATGGGGATTAGGAGAAAGTACAGGGTGGGTTAGCCAAAATTAAACACATATGAAAAAGCCTATGGAAATCCACTAGGTTATAAGCTAAATAAAAAATATACATAGTGTGCGGGGCTGAAGAGATGGCTCAGTGGTTAAAAGCATTAGCTGCTCTAGCAGAGAACCAGAATTTGGCTCCTAGCGCCCACATGGCAGCTAGCAACCATCTGTAACTTCAGTCCCAAAGGATCTGACAGACTTTTCTGACCTCCACAAGCATTGCATGCACAGTTGTACTTAAATACATGCAGGCAATACATCGATACACAGAAAATAAAAGCAAATCAATACAAATTATATAATTTTTTTTACAAAGGGAGTTTGAACAGAATACCTTGCATAGGTGGGCAGTCCTGCTCCCAGAAGACATAGGCTATTAAATGAAAATCTAGTGCCAGGCACAGGTTACCTCCCTATGAGTTATTACTCAGGGAGTTTCCAGAGGCACCCAAATAATACAGCCTATTGCCAGTGCTCTTTTTATCCACTATAATTAGATGGTAAGGCCTTGTTGCTGGACACCACTCACCTTGTATGCAGGACATAGATCAACCAACAAATCAACCTCCAAATGACCAGGAAACTCTCCCTTCTGGCTAGCTTTCATAGTGCCAGAAGGTGCTATGTAGGCTGCTGGGGAGACCAAAACATCAAAGGTCTTATCCACTGCTGCACCCTGTGTGCTAAAACACTGAGCTTCTGGCAGGATGAACCCACTGGTGCAGTAGTGGCATGATACCTATGGACATAACCAACCACTTTCTGATTGGATAGGAGGCTTGCTTCACAGGACAGATTTCATGACTGGTACTATAAACCTGGTCGTGCCCATGACTGGGAAGATCATAGGCCCTAAAGGGGAAATTACTGGTGTTGTCCTAAATGTTCACGTCATCAGACAACTTCCCAGATTGCCTTCTAGGTATTATCCACATACATTTGTGTTGCTCTCCATTTTGATCAGAGAAGCGTCTTTTTGCAGAGGTAGTGGTGAAGGCAGAGGTGCAGAACTGGTCAAACACTGATTATAAATAATTCTGGGTGCTCAGCTGTGGGTGGGTCATCTATATCTTCCCACCTTCCAAGCCTCAAGGAGTTTCATAGAAGAGAGGGTGGAAAGAATATGAGAGCCAGAGGTGGGGAGGAGAGCTGAAAACTGCTGATTTCTGGACGTGGCACGGCTGATGAATGCATCAGCTCACGGCAGCCGTCGTTACCTGCACAAGCCCCAGTCCATCGAAATTCCAACATGGATGAGGCAGTGACCCTGAAGGCCCTCGCTCTATCAGAGGAGCTACTGATGGCTACTGAGGGAGGGAAAGTAATTCTCTCTGGAAGTTGTAGCTGCTAGTGGCTCATGCCCCACCCAATGGCCGTACTGGTGAACACCTGACAATGGGTCACACAGTCTTCAGTATCTCCCAGGTTTCAACCTCGGGCCCTTGAAACTATTACTGTGTCCTTATCAACACAGGAAATAGTGTATGCATTGAAGAAGAGGATGAGGAAGAGAGCTTCAAAAGCATAAATTCTGAGTTCTTAAAACCTATATAGTGTTCAGGATACAACTGATCAACAAGAAAGCAATAGCTTTCAACACAAAAAGATAGTGAGGCCAAGAAAACCCACTGGGATTGTGGAAAAAGCGTCATGAGAGGCTAGGCATGATAGGCTTAGTATTGAGAATGTTTATGAAAAGGAATGGAAATGGTTTTTTAATAAAATGTTGGTAGTAAGAATTAACACGTTAGTCAAAGACTGCATTGTCTCAGAAAAGGTTGGGAAATGGGATGGGTGGAGGAGTCTGAAGCTGTGGAGTACAACCGGTTTACTCAGACATATAATCTGTCTAGTTTTTGGTCTCATGTACCTGAAAACTTGTAGTACTGGCTTGGAGAGGATTTGTTCCAAACCAATGAGTCAACTTGTGATGCGGAAGCTAGGTGGAGAAGAGGTCGAGATGCTAAGATGATTCCTGCTCCTCCCATTGACAGGCTTTTTCCTGTGTTCTGCCACACACTGAACATGAACAAAGGACAGCAAGAGACAGTGAAGGGCGCAGGAGTGTGTATCTGAAGGCCTTTAATGTGCTCTCTAGTTGGGGTTGAGAGTCTCAGGATACAATGTAGATTACTAGCACGTTTGTTTTCAGAGAACACAAATTAAGAATATATCCTCCAGATACTGTATTAGTGAAACTATTCAGATAACATTATCAAAGGATAATGGGTTTGCAGTCCCACCAGCAGTGAATGACTGTTCCTCTTTCTGCACATCCTCTCCAGCATTTGGTGTCTTGTTCTCATGACCTTAGGCAGTCTGACTGGGGTAAGATGGGAATTAAAGTGGTTTTTATCTGCGTTTCTCTACTTACTAAGGATGTTGAGCACTTTTTAAGGTGCTTCGTGGCCATTTGAGAACTCTCTGTATAGGTCTATCACTCATCTTTTTATTTGGTTATTTATTTTCTTATTTCTTTCTTCTTTGAGTTCTTTGTATATTCTGAATATTAATCCTCTGTCAGATGTGTGAAGATTTTCTTCAACTCAGTAGATTTCCGCTTCCCTTTCTTGGTTGTTTCTTTTGCTGTCGAGAAACTTTGTAATTTAATGAGGTCCCACCTATTGATTGTTGGCCTTAGTGTCTGAGCAGCTGAGTCTGATTTAGAAAGTCCTCTTCTACATCTATATCATGGAGGGTCCTGCCAAAGTTTTCTTCTAGTAGTTTCTGAGATTCAGGTTTTATATTGAGGTCTTTGATCCATTTGGAGTTGACTTTTGTACAGGGTGAAAGAAAAGGGTCAAGTTTCATTTTTCTGCAGGTGGAGATCCAGTTTTGCCAGCACCATTTGTAGAAGATGCTGTCTTTCTTCCATTGTGTGTTCTGACCACCTTTGTCAAATAGCAGGTGGCTGAAATTATATATACTCATGTTTAGGTCTTCTATTCTGTTCCATTGATTTATGTGTCTATTTTTGTGCCAGTGTCATGCTGCTTTTATGTCTATAACTCTGTAATATAATCTGAGATCTGGTATCATGATGCCCCCAGTATTATTCTTTTTGCCCAAGATTTCTTTGGCTTTCTGGGGTCTTTTGTGATTCCATATTAATTTTAGGATGATTTTTTTCAAGCTCTGTGAAGAATGTCATGGGTATTTTGATTGGGATTGCATTGAATCTATAAATTGCTTTTGGTAAGATGATCATTTTCACAATATTGATCCTACCAGTCCATGAGCATGGGAGGTCCTTCCATCTCCTAGTGTCTTCCACTATCACTTTATTTAGAGATTTGAAATTTTCATTGTATAGATCTTTAATGTCTTTGGTTAGGTTTATTCCTAAACATTGTTTTGAAGGTATTAAGAATGGGAAGCTTTCCTTGAGTGCCACTCCTTGGCATATATTGAAAGGACTCATCATATTGTAGAGATACCTGTACATCCATGTTTGTTGCTGCTCTGTTCACAGCAGGTAAGAAATGGAAACAACCTAAATGTCCCTCAACTGACGAATGGTTAATGAAAATGTGGTACATCTACTACTCAATGGAATTCTACTCAGCACTAAGAAAAGATGAAATCATGAAATTGGCAGGGAGGCTAGAAGGGAGGGACATGCAAAGGGCCATGGTGTGGGGGAGGGACAGAAGTCAGGAGAGGGAGGATGGTGGGAGGCAGGAGGCAGGTGGTATTGAGGGTAGGGTGTGGATAATGGGGGCACTGTGACTAGGGATGGAGGGAGGAGGGAGGCCGATGGGAGAAAAAAAGAGTAGATATGAATGAATCTCGGGGGGCTAAGAAACCTAGAGAGAAAAATGATCCCCTTGAAACCCTATGTCTGAACAGTGTCTGAACATTAATACATATGTACACCTGGGAACTTCTTGGCAGGAAACACAGTGCCAGACAGAAGACACCTCCCTTAGAGTGGTTGATGAAGGTGGTCCAGGAGACTCCCAAAAGAACACAGGATATTGCCAATCCTCTTGGTTATCTCCAAGAACCAGAAGATAAAATAAAATCCTACAGGACATAGTTAAGGTACAGGACTTGAAACAATGGAACAGGAACTGACCTGGAAGCCTTCTGACTGATGTTCGGCTATCATAATGCTAGATGAGGATACGCAAACTGCCAAGGGAGAAAAGCAATCAATGGTCTAATCCAGTTCTAAAGCTTAATAACCACAATGACTGGCAAGGCAAATACCTCTATTAGTGCAGTGGTGGCACTGTTATCTGGGAGGCAACCAACAGCTACCTAATAGGACTTAAAGCCCTCTCAATAGGATGGAGCTCATGGGTGGCACTGTAAATTCAGCCAAACACATATGACAGGAAAGGACATAGATCCTTGAGAGAGCCCTGTCTCTCTCATATCTCAAGACAAATGAAATTTCTTACCATATTCTAAATATGGATCCTTACATTTACAGATAAACATACAGACCAGCACTCATTGAAGAAGCTCCTTTTTGCAACAGGTGGGGGCTACTGAAGGATTGCACATCTGGTCATACATAGATAACATACACTGGAGAGATGCCCAGTACTGGGTGACACATCTACAGTTGAACCTCTACGACAGAGGCTCACGGAACATAGAGGAATGATGTACACAGAGGGCCACAACTGGCCAAGTTTTAAGATTAAGAGAGTGTAGATTGTAAGATAGGACTCCTGTGTGGAACCTCATCCACCCATGGAAGCCAAAGCAGAAAGCTTCTAAGAGCTGGGCTGGTGCATGAACACCGGGAAGCAAAGCCTCCAGACCTCTGGAAGCTTGCATATGTGAACTTGTGGCAACGGGGGCATCAAGCACGGGACCCGTGTCAACTCAGTTGAGTGGGGGTCCAGAAGGGAGGAGAGAAATGGGCGGTGGGTGGTGCTAGACTGAGAACTATTCGAGACCGATTGCTGCTGGGTGAAGGAGAGTGTGACTTACATGTGATCACTAGATGGGCTGACTGGGCTACAGAGGAGGCATTTGTGCTGAAGGACACGAGTACAAATGCCTGAATGAACAGAACTTAACATGTATGACAGAATACATGAGGTTCAGTGAGGGGACAGGAGAGGTATGGATGGGGGAGGGGGACTGAATTTGATTAAGAACTGTTGTATGAAGTTGCAAAAGCTCAATTAGAAAATGGAAAAGATAATGGAAAATAAGTAATTCTGTTTCTATCACTTCACTATGTAGCATCTATTTACAGCTCCACAGATCAGTTGTGATGAGTACGGAGTACTGAAGCTTACTTCTTTTCAGCAGAACAGAGGTCAGGAACAAGCAGTTTGGGGTCGTGCACTGTGTTTGACAGCTCCCTTGTGCCCGTCTGTGGCATTGCAATTCTGGCATGTGGCTTCTCGTTCACGACCTTTGGCACACCCGCAGCAGGAAAGCAAGACATCTGTGTAAATCCGAACAGTCCTCCTTTCTGGATATTGATCAGAACCTAGTCATAAGGCCAGGCCTCGTTGCAAGGGAGGCTGGGAAATGTAGTCTTTCATCTAAATGGCCATGTATTCAGCCCCTAATTAAGGTACTTATTGCTAGAGGACTAGGGAGGGTGAGTGCTAAGGACATGATCATTTGCTACCATGCCACGCCCATTAAGATTAATATGGTCATGAGGTCAGGGGTGTATCTCAGCAGTCAAGCACTTGCTTAGAAATATGCAGGGTGTAGTTTGATCCGAGCACTACAGAAAGCTCTTTGTGCACACACACGCCCAGAGGCATTTCTCCTTCCCCGTGGTACATGCTCGGCACCACGGTACACCAGACCCTAATGACAGCAGTAAGGAAACAGCAGCAAACTAGGCAAACGAATAAACAAAGCCAAACTTTGTCCTTTCAGACCCTAAACTCTAGTAATAGATTATTTTTTACTCTTCTGAGTCAGCCAAAATATAACCAGAGATGGGTCAACACACATGCCTTCTTTAACACCTAAAATGTCTATGGCAAGCTAAGGCAAGGGTTTGCTGAGCCCTGACTTGATAATCCCAGGAGAAATTAGACTGTGCTGCCCTCTGGCATGGGCACCTTTCTTGGCAGAAGAATAGCACTGATCCAGATATAGATGCATGATTCGCAGGCTACTGGAAAAGCTTTAAACTGTGTGCCTGCTTACCTTGCCAGTCACTATACAAAGAGCCGGCAGACCAAGGAGCCCCACCCCCATGTCTTCATTGTGGTTTACCTCGGTCACTTGTCCATGAAGTATCTAGACTGGAAACAGTGTCTTTGGGTCTCCGTAACATGGGTCACATGTTGCACATATTGGCTCATGATGGACAGTGTAGACATCATTCTGTACTATTCTGGAGAGGGAAGGGAGAGTATAGGCTGAAGATGCATTGCCAGGAGCCCACCTGCCCCTCTGTGCACGCCACTAACTGCAGCACCCGCTCTTCAGGCTAAGAGCCCGTGAGAGGTAATGTGGTACAACGTGAAGCTTGGCATTCCATACCGTTTGTGAGCCAGTTAAGAACATTGTTTAACTGAATTTTGGCATCTGCAATGAAAATCAACCTTTCCTATCACATTGTGCCATTTTTAAAATGAATAAAATCATATTTATGCATATCTAATATACAAATATACTTTCTAATCTACAAAACTTTAACTCAAATGCCAGGAACATGTTCATATGATGGATGAAGTGTGGCTTCTTTGAGAAAGAGTAGGAGAGGGGCTAAGATATTTTATAATTAACATGTACTATGATGTGTATCATATGTTTGATATGATGTGTATCATACGTTTGAAAAGATAATCTTTCAAAACGTTGTGCTTGCCATAGATAAGCTTGTTGACCTTTCCCCAAATCTCAACAATTAGTAGAGGACCGAAGTTTGCCCCAGGAGGACGCATGGTGAGCTTTTATGCCTTAACAAGACAAGCAGGAAACCCACTGCCAAGTAGAATGGTGGGAAGGCAACTAACTTCCCAGAGGGCAACGGCCCAACCTTCCATCAAGTAAACAGCCATCTCCATAATAACCTATGGTTTAATTTGCACACATCCTTTTATTTTCATCAGTGAAAAGAACTGAAGATCAGTGCCCTAGGTAAATCTCATAGTTCTCTGGCACAAAGTTTGCCTTTGGATTAGATTTTTCCACTCTTGGAAGCTCCCATGGCTGAGCGCATCACCTGTCACGTGGGCATGTGGCTGACGCAGCTGAGTTAGGGATCATGACTGAGATATTTGTTGATCTTCTTGGAATATCACTGGCTCTTTCCAGCATGCGAAGGGTGACTTGGGAAAGTGGAGGGTGAACAACGGTGGAGGGTTTGGAAGAGAATTCCTGACAGCAAAATAAAGTCTATAACACAAAGCTGTGAGCCCAGAGAGGCAAGGACTGTGTTTGTAGCACTGTGGCTCATTGTTAGCTGTCTGCTTCGCTGTTTTATTCTAAGACATATCCAATAACTCTGTTTATTTTACTTAATTATTCTAATTTTTTCTTCAGCAATAATTGAAAGTTGGGTTCAACAGTGACTTTGGCCATGTTTGGTTGGTTATGATGTCACCAGAAGAAAAGACTTCAACATGGAGGACTCTGGAATATGGAAGCTTTGTCAAGAAAGATTAGAAATGTCTTTCCTGAAATGGTCCTGGCGGGCCTTATGCTTTGCTGAATTTCTTCCATTTCAGAATCTCAGGAAGGATGTCTTGGGAGACAAAGGAGACTTTGATTGACAGGAGTTCAGTACTGGGCCTTCTGTAGATCCAAGACAACAATTTAAGGTCTGTAGAAGGACCATCCCTCCAGAGACATGGCTAGGCTCCTCCCAGGACAGGAGTCTCTGTTCAACACTCCAGTGCTCTGAAAATCCCCTGTGGACTCCAGGACCAATCTATTACCTGGTGTCAGACCCCTGCCCAGCGCCCCCCCACCCCCAGAGTCTAGAAGATACCCCTTAGCATTCCTACAGTTGGAGTCCCACCTTCCAGGGCTTCAGGTCTACCGTCAGCAGACACAGGGGAGTTCACATTGGTGAATTGGGCCATACACCATGAGTACGGGGCACAGAGTTTCCCACCATTGTCAGATTCCCTCCATCTGCTGAATGAGTACGGGGCGCAGAGTTTCCCACCATTGTCAGATTCCCTCCATCTGCTGAATGGATCCGCCTTTACCTTGGAGTGTAGATTCTGGAAGCCTGAATAGGCCTGGTCCAGAAAACACTATCAGAAAAGGAAGCACTGCTGGGATAAGACCATTTTAAAAGGCTCATCCTGGGGCTGGAGAGATGGCTCAGTGGTTAAGGGCACTGACTGCTCTTACAGAGGACCTGGGTTCAGTTCACAGTACCTACATGGTGGCTAACAACAGTCCTAACTCCAGTTCCAGGGGATCTGACGCCCTCTTCTGACCTCCATGGGCATTGCACGACGTGGATATATTATTTACATGCAGGCAGACAATACTTGCATACACATAAAATAAAAATAATAAACAAAATATTTAAAAGGCTCACCCTGTCTTTGGATGCGCTAGGAGGAGGCACGGGAAACCAGGAAGACCAGAGGTGCTGATGAGGAGAGGGAGGAAAACTGACCCGACTTTCCTTTTGCTCCGGGGACCAGGCCCTTGCTAGGACCTTGAGGTCAGCTGAAGCATGCCACCAGGAAGTGAGAATCCAATGTGTCTGCCATGCTGTGTCTGCTCTGCACATACCACACACCTCCAGGGAGACAGCCCGTCCTAACTCACACCAGTTGCTGGTGCTGCCAATTGAGATTAATCACATACCACAAGTCAAGCCATTCGTTTTCTTTAAATTGTGACAAAATGAAATCACTTAATAAGATAGGGCTGGCATATATTCAAGTGGTTTTTAAAATGCACTCAATATGGTTTTTATTAAATTAAGACTTTATAATCCAAAACTGCGGAAAATTCAAATTAATTGATCTCTGCCAAAGGCTCATATTTCAAGGGGAAGGAGAGGAGCTGGGAGGAGAGCACATGAAATGGCACCGTGGGGCTGCAGCCCTCCCGAGAACCTTGAGATTTTAAGCTTTCTTGGTGAGACTTCTTCATCAACATAAATGTGCCCAGGAGTACCCTAAGTGATCATAGTGCTCCTGCTTGGGGCTATCAAAGACCACAGGCACCACGGCCTTTACTTTGGAATTCTGTTTCCAGTACCTGCTCTTTCTCTACTTGCCCTGAACCTGGTGTTGTAATGAAGTGTGATGAGTATTGGCTCAGGATATGGATCTTTCCATGTCTTGTTTTTGTCAAGCACCCATTGAAACACCATTGCAGAAGCAGCCCAGTCGGCAGGAGCTTGGTGGTCCCACCCAGTGGGCATGAGTGTGTTTCCCTCGGCCTTCACCCAAACTAACATTTTACTCAGACTGTAGATGAACATTACATGCAAATAGTGTGACATGAACCTACCACCATTAAATTCAGGATTCTAAGACTGATGTTCTTGGTCCTTCCTGCACAGAAATTGCTAATGACGGGGGAAGGCCAGATGGACCAACGGAGATAACCAAATATTTTGCCTATTGAGATGAAAATCAACTTCACCAGGCAAATGTACTTCCTGTCCAATACAGATATCGACAAAAGCCAGTTGTGCACTGGCGCGTGATCACGTCTTCTGCTCCCTGCCAGTCTGATTTCCTCTCTCTATGGGTAAGAGAAAGAAAAAGAAGGCAGTGACGACCAGCTCATTTCCTGGTTCCTTTAGATCCTGATAATCATGGTAAAACAACAAGAAAATGGGTAAAAGGATGGATATTGTTTCTGATCTGCTAATAGGACAATTTGATTAACTAAATGTTATAATGCCACAAGAAGATAAAATTTTAGACTGAATGTCAGGAAATGTTTCCTCCTAATGGGAAATATTTGATTAATAGAAAGGCTCTCAAGAGGATGGCTGCAAATTCTCTCCATCACAGGAGAGAGACAAAAGCCATAGAAACAAAAGCTGGGCTTTCAAATATGGATTTCTCTCTAGTTTTCTTTTGCCAGACCATGTGATGCTGGACTGGATGTATTCTCTTTTGACTCAGTGACATCATACCAAAACAGATTGATGGTGTTCTTTTGATATTAATTGTACTTTTTGATTTCTGAACAGAGGTCTGTCTTCCAATATACTTCAAAAGAAATGTTTTTATGGAATCTGGGAAAATGGAAGTATTTAACAAAAACATACTGCCACCAAAGTTCTCATTTTTTCAGTATAGCATTTATATCTGTCCTTTGTGGATTTGAAGTTGACCTGTAAGACAACATTTCTTTCTAAGATACAGTAAGGATCTTAGGCAATTCTGAAGAAGCTCTTGCCTCCTGGACACACCCAGTGTGTGGCCCCGGGTTTTCATTGTGTGACATGTGGCCCTTTACCCATGAAAACCCTTGCTCACATCACATACACATCCCTCTGTGAGATGGAGAACTCTCTCTTTCACTTCTCATGACAATTTTCATGTGATGTGGGTCATTCTTGTGTTTAAGATCTGAACAATGAAGGTGTACAAAATAAAAAGTAAGTCTGCAGGTGCCTTCCACACGCATGATGCAGGTCCTTTTACAGCCTAGTCTCAATACTTTATGGGCAAATGCAGCATGTTGCTAATTTAAATGGAATCATCCTATTTTTAGTGTTTTATAACTTGCTACTTTCAATTAATAATATGTCTTAGACATTTTTCAGGTTAAAACATCTGGTCTAAGCCAGTCTTTAAATAATGTGTAATATTCACAATCTTGTTTTTTTTTTTCTATTCATTCTTCAAAGAAGCCATTACTAATTTTCATGTCTACAAATAATGTTACGTGCTTTGTGTATTTTGTATATGATTATAATCAATAACATTATATATCACTTCTTGTATGCTGGGCTTTGTTTTTTGACTTTTTGCAAATATTATCTTATTTAATTTCCGCAATCTCCTTATGAACAGATAGTGTTATGATCTGTAGCCGTAACTAAGGAAACTGAGGCACAGAGACACTAATTTACCTACTTATGGTCGCAGCCAGCCAGGGTGTCAGCCCAGGTCAACTGTTACAGAATGTATCCTCTGAGCATCTCACTATTCTGGCTCTCTGTAACAGAAAGATTTTTATTATTTGTTGTTTCTGAAATTGGGATCTTTTTTCTACTATATATTCTAATAAGCTACTGCTCACAGTGTAAAGCACTAAGTGAAGTTCATGACTTCACAATGACTATTCAAACCTTATAGAAAGTCACTGAGTTAAATAGTTTGGGACTGGGCAAGCACTTGTTTGAATGTCTACCTTAATCTAGTTTATGATGTTTCTAATTGACTTCATTGCAATAATGTGATTTGATTAAAAATTAATTAATTAAAATATAAAAATAAACTTACTGATTTTCTTATATCAGCAATGTAACTAATCTTTGTCTTGAATTAATCAGGACTTAATATTTTTATAAAATTCAGCTGTTGATGTAGCCTTTAAAAGAGCTCTATTGAGATTTATTTTACATTCCATAATATTTTTCTATTTTAAATGCACAAATAATGACTTTCAGTTTTCCAAGTTGTGCAGCCAGCACCAGAGCTAGTTGTGGAGAACTTTGACCACTGTAGTAAGACCTCCTCTGCCCCTTTACAGCTCCCCATTCTCCCCTCCAAACCAGTGAGTGTGACTTCTCTGGAAACCGTTTCAATGCAGCATCACAAAACATGTTCTTTTGAGCCTGGTGTCTTTGGGCAGGCATCATGATTTGTGTGTGTGTGTGTGTGTGTGTGTGTGTGTGTGTGTGTGTGTACAAGTATGGTTTCTTGTTTGTTATTCAAATATCATTCAATCACAGGCAAGATTCAGGCTCTGAATTGATTCATTCACTGGTTGATGGGCTTCTGGTCTCCATGTTTTGCTTATTTGACCAACATTGCCATGCATATTACATGAACACATGTTTTCACTGCTCTTGGGCAGATAATCAGATTTATCATACAGTAAATGTTTAGCTTGAGGTCCAACCAAATTGTTTTACAGGGCCACATTGTTTCATATTTCTACTGGCAATACATGAGAGCTTGGACCCACTGATTTTTTGTTGCTGTTGTCTTTTAAAAGATGTATTTTCTTTTGTTTTTGTTGTTCTAACTTGACTCAGATAGGCCTTAACATGCACGACACACTGATTTTTAAGTTTTAAAATGGATTTATTTTTACATTGATTGTGTGTGTGAATGAGAAGGTACACCTGGGCCACAGCATGCATGTGGATGTCAGAGGGTAACTTGGAGGAGCTAGTTTTTCCTCCTTTCTCTCTGTTCTGGGCATCAAGTGTAGGTGGTCAGACTTGGCAGCAAGCACCTCCACTCACTGAGACATCTTGTTCCCCCACTGATTTTTTAGATAATCAAGCATGTTAATTGTATAGGTGATACAAGTCAAGGTTTAAACAAGGTGAGTAGCTTTTCCAGGTCCTTATTCTGTAAGTGACAGAGCTTAGCATCATAACGAGGCCTTCCTGATTCAAACTCCAAGGGTAAAACCAGTCTTAGATAATTGACAACTATTTTCTTGATGTCAAAAATCTGTGTTGTTAATTTTAAATGATTAAATCATCTATGTATAAAATGTGAATATTCTACATTTTGATTAGCAGAAGGAAGATGAGGCATTAAAAAGACAGAGAAATTAAAGAAAACTATTGGTGGAGAACACCCACATCACGAAAATGGGTCAGAAGCCCAGTTGTTGCGTCTCAGGTCCTGTGCATCCCTCCGCTTAGTCACACCACCTCCTTTCACTTAATGAGCTCATGTTTGGTCCTCAAGACTTCACCATGAACAAGGAGGATGGAAGAAAAAAAACAGCGAGTCAGCTATCTACTGTTGATGTGAGTGTGCTTTGAATTCTTTAATAATGCTGTACAACCTAAAATCCAACGACAATATTTCTGTTCTTTGCCTGGTAATTTGCCCCTGGAATCAACAGCCATTTGGTGGCCACTGGGCTAATGTAGTTCCAGCCAACACGTCACTACATGCCCTGCTCACAGAAACTCTGGAGAGTGCTCAGACCGCTGTCTGCATACTGTTACTGACATGCATATTTCAGGATGAATACACATGATTGATCTCTTAAGTGACCATAGCACAGATATGTCTTCACCACAGACGGTAATATTCAAGGCCAACAGACTGGATGAGAACCCCTCAGACTGTCCTTTCTGGGGGTCCTTTCTCCTCTGCCAAGGCAAATCTTGCTTATATTGAGAGAAAGTAGAGACTTTATCTCATTAAGGACATCCAAGTATATCTCAATGTTCCCATTATTTTCCCATTCCTCCCCCCCCATTTCAAAGTTACTATAAAGGAGTGGCTTTAGATAAGCTGACTAGACCCCAGTGGATGAACTTGCTCTGAGAGACATCTGGGCACAAATGTTTGAGCAGATAGAATTTAATATATATGCCAGAATAGCTGAAGTCTGGTGGGGGGGATAATAGGGGTAGGGAGGGGGGGAATCTAAATTTTATTAAGATCTACTATATGAAATGCACAAAAACTCAATAAAAATGAGAGAAAGAAAAAAATAAACATCCCAAGACCCCTAAGAAATAAAATTAAACAATAAAAGTTACTATATGATTGATAGATAATTCAGAAGTGGATTTACAGGAATCCCAATCCAAATATTACTTTATATATTAAATTGAATCATATGAAATCACCTCAACACCTGGCAAATACAGGCAATTTTATGTGGCTCAGACTAAGAGTTCAACTCATTATGACAACCCTAAAGTCATGCTAGGTCCATTTATTCTTAATGTACTGACCCAGCTCTCCAGAGTGTTGTGCTGAGGAGGATGGCATAATCAAATAGCTGTGCTCAGAGTTGTAACAAGACTTTCCTAAGAGCGTTGGGTCCCTCTGATTCTTCTAGGCACTGACTTGTTAAATCTGCCCTTAAATAGTGGCTTCACACAGAGTTTCCATAAGACTGGCTTTGCTCTAAACAGGTTTGGGAGAGACTATACGTGGAAAAACAGAGAGAGTGAAAAAGATTGGCTTTCTTTTTTTAAAAAACTTTAAAAATTTATTTATTTTTATTTTATGTGTATGCACATATTGCCTGCATGTAGGTAAGTGCACCTATTTCATGCAGTGCCCACAGAGGTCAGAAGAGGCTGTCTGATCCCCTGAGACTGGAGTTATGGAGAGTTGTTAGCTGCCATGTGGGTGCTGGGATTTGAACCTCGGTCTTTTGTAAGAACAACCAGTGTTCTGAACCCCTGAGCCATCTCTCCAGCCCATAAGATTGGCTTTCTAATAGTAGCTTAAACTCTGACACAGTGAAAAGGTAATTTTCAGTGTGTTTATTAAAAATACAGATTGGTTGGGCTGGAGAGATGGCTTAGTCATTAAAGGCTCGGGCTCATAACCTAAGCATAAAAATAGACTGGTTTTCTGTGAATCCCTTGGAATTTTAGCAAAAATCCCAAAGATGCATCCAAGGAAAATGCATGTCTGAGGTGTAGCTGTTGAAGGAAGGCAGAAGGACTCATAAAACCTCTCTCTTCCCCGTCTTTTCCTTAGGGAACCCACAAGAAAGCAAACGACAGTAAATAAACCAAGTGATTCAGCCAGGAAAATCTGAGAGAGAGGCTGGTGATATATTTTCATTATGTCTGACAGACTCTGGATCCCACCAGTAAGGCTGCCGCAGCTAAGGAGCAATGCTCCCGGTTTTTCAACAGCCTGCCCCTGGGCACTTACACCAACGGCTGACACTTGGCACCCTTTGGTAGAATTTTGTGGAATATCTGCTTCTATTTTATTCCTTTTTAGATACCAGTTATGTTTGGATTGCAAACTCCTGTTTTGTTTGCAAAATTTTACTTACAGCCTTTACAAAGAGACACAAGGGGCAATAAAAACACACTGTGCTAGAAAAGAATGTCAAAGTAAAAGTCTGAGGTAAGATCCAATACCTGTGCCGTATTATATTCATTTTTAGGAGGTTTGATGCTATGAAAATACTTACAATAATGGGAGTAATCTTTTGGGAAAAACTTCTGAATGTGAACTTTTCATAATAAGGGAGGATGTAATAGTGAGGAGTTAGAATGCATCGTATACACGTACCAAGTTGACAACTAACAACAAAATTAATAAAAATAATAGTTCAAAATTCATTATAATACCGTTAGTGTGGGCGAAATGCTGAGTCACAATGGTTAGCATAAGAAACATTAAGTATTTAAAAGATTTAAAGTGTAGTCATTTTACAGGAAACCATACAGAAACAGACACTAGGATTCTTTCATCTGTTATAAAGTTTGTGAATAATTTATCAATTTTCAAAGAAACATGCTGGATATCTTTTTGGCAGCCCAAATACATCTGTGTTAAGAATCCTGCTTGTTTTTAATGTAGGCACTTAGAGGTATAAGCTTCCCTCTGAGGACTGCTTTCAAGGTGTCCCAGAGATTTTGTTATGTTGTATTGTCCTTTTCATTTAGGTCCAGGAGTACTTTTATTTCTTTCTTAATTTCTCCTTTGAACCATTCATCATTAAGGAGTGTTTTGTTTAATCTTTGTGTGTTCATGTAGTTACTAGGGTTTCTTCTGGTGTTGATTTTAAGCTTTATTGCATTGTGGTCTGATAGAATGCATGGAATTATTTCAGTCTTTTTGTGTTTGTTGAGGTTTGTTTTGTGCCCCAGTATGTGGTAAATTTTGGAGAAAGTTCCATGGGGCCCAGAATAGAAAGTGTATTCTTTGTTCCTTGTGTGGAATATTCAGTAGAAGTCTGTTAGGTCCATTTGATATATGGTATTGCTTAACTCAGATGTCTCTCTGTTAATTCTCTGCCCTGTCGACCTATCTAATGGAGACAATGGGGTATTGAAGTCCCCTACTATTAATGAGTTGGAATTAATCTGGGTCTTAAAGTCCTGTAGTATTGTTTTTATGAAGTGGGGTGCACCAGAGTTTGGTGCATATATGTTTGAGATTGTAATATCTTCTTAGTCAATTATTCCTTTGATCAGAATGAAGCAGCCATCTTTATCACTTCTGATTAATGCATGAAACTTTTGCTAGAGCAAAAAGATAAGGAAATTAAAGGAGTAATCATTGGAAAAAAAGAGATCAAATTATCCCTTTGTGCAGATGATAACATATTATACTTAAGAGATGCTAAAATTTCCACCAGAAAAACCCTAGAAATGATTAACACTTTCAGTAAAGTGGCAGGTTACAAAATTAATTTACAAAAGTCTGTAGCCTTTCTATATACCAATAACAAGCAATCACAGAGTACATAGATACATTCCCTTTCACAATAGCCTGAAAAGAAAAATATCTCGGAACAAATCTGACCAAAGATCTTAAAGACCCCTACAATGAAATTTTTAAATCTTTAAGAAAGAGACTGAGGAAGACACCAGGAGATGGAAGGACCTCCCATGCTCTTGAATTGGAAGAATTAATATTGTGAAAATGGTCATCCTACCAAAAGCCATGTATAGATTCAATGCAATGCCAATCAAAATCCCCATGACATTCTTCACAGATTGGAAAAAAATATCCTAAGATTAATATGGAAGCATAAAAGACCTCGGATAGCCAAAGCAACCCTGAGCACTAAGAGCAATGCTGGGGGAATTACTATACCAGATTTTAAACTATATTAAAGAGTTATGGTCATAAAAACTACATGGTACTGGCACAAAAATAGACCCATAGATCAATGGAACAAAATTGAAGACCCAAATATGAATACATGCAATTTCAGCCACATGATATTTGACAGAGGGGCCAAGAATATTCATTGGAGGAAAGACAGCATGTTCATCAAATGTTCCTGGCAAAACTGGATCTCCACCTGTAGAAGAATGAAATTAAATCCCTATCTTTCACCTTGCACAAGTCAACTCCAAATGGATCAAAGACCTGAATGTGATGTGAAGCCTGAAACTATGAAACTGTTAGAAGAAAACATTGTCCATAACCTACAAGATATAGGTGTAGGAAAGGATTTTCTAAACTGGACATCAACTGCCCAGGAAACAAGGTCAAGAATCAACAAATGGGACCTCATTGAATTAAAAGGCTTTTGTAAATCAAAAGAAGCAACCAAAGAAGTGAAGAGAAAACCCACAGAGTAGGAGAAAATCTTCACCAGAGACACATCTGACAGAGGTTTAACATCCAGAATATATAACAAACTCAAAAAACAAAGAATCAAGAAAGGAAGTAACCCAATTGAAAGATGGGCTAAAGGAACTGAACAGAGTGTTCTCAAAAGAAGAAATAAAGATGAATAAGAAGCATCTTAAAAGGCATTCAATGTCATTAGTAATTAGGGAAATGCAAATTAAAACCACTTTCAGATTTCATCTTACCCCTGTCAGACTAGCTAAGATCAAGAGAACAAATGATACCAAATGTTGGAGAGGATGTAAGGGGAAAGGGGAACACTCATCCACTGCTGGTGGAATTTCAAACTTGTTCAACCCCTATGGAAAGCCATGTGGAGAACTCTTAAAAAACTACAAATGAACCTACCATTTGACCCAGATATACCACTCCTCAGCATATACCCAAAGAACTCATCCTATTGCAGAAACACTTGTACATCCATGTTTGTTGCTGCTCTTTTCACAATAGCTAAGAAATGGAAGCAACCTAAGTGTCCCCTGCCTGATGAGTCGATAATGAAAATGTGGTTCATTTATATGATGGAGTTTTACTCAGCAGTAAAGAAAGATGAAATTATGAAATTTGCAGGTAAATGGATGGAAGTAGAAACTATGATATTAAGTGAAGTAACACAGACTCAGGAAAAAAAAGAAATATATTCTCTCTCATAGCTGGATTCTAGCACCAAATCCTTATAAGTATATATCCAGATATAACCAGGAGCCAGGGTAATGAAAAGGTAGCTCAAGAGAGGTGGGACCATAGGAGAAGGATATTATCAAGAGAGAAGTGGGGAAAATGAAGACACTTTAAATGGGGAAACCATGGTGGAATGGTTAGACAGTGAGAGAGATAAATAATGCCTAGCTAGTTTTTAAAAAACAAGAGGGACCTGCAGGCCTCTCTCCAGGGTAAGTCTATTGCACCCTCCACGCCTTGACTCCCCCAGTGTCATTCACCCTCCCATCTCCCCCGCAGTTCTCTCCTAGTTTGGGTCCTGTCCCATTCCTTGTTTTGGGGCCCCAGACACCTGGGGAACCAATAACACTTCCTGATCCTTTTCATCCAGACCAATGTAGTGCCTTCTCTGAGCCCCAGGAGCACTGCTTCTGGGCCTGGCCCTGCTTAACCTCCCTCTGCTTTCCTGGGCCTGCAGGACCCACCACCGGCCTCTCTCCTACCCACAGGCCGTTCTCTGGGGTAAGTCCATCTTGCCTCTGCACCTTGACTCCTCCAGCCTCATTCACCCCCCCATTTCCCCAGCCCATCTCTCCTAGTTTGGGTCCTATCCCATTCATCATCTTGGGGCCCCAGACACCTAGGGAACCAATACTGCTTCCTGATCATTTTTATCCAGACCATCTTAGTACCTTCTCTGGGCCCCAGGAGCACTGATTCTGGGCCTGGCCCTGCCCTCACCTCCCTCTGCTTCTCTGGGCCTGCAACACCAACCAGCCTCTTTCTGGGACACGGGGGCTGACCTTTCCTCTTCCTGATCCTTTGCATCCAGAACAACACAGCTCCTCAGTGCAGTCCCCAGGAGTCCTTGGGGCCTCTTCCCGCCCCATCTTCCGTTGCATCTCTGGGTGGCATGGCCACCAGCTGTCCTAGACCAGCATCTTTCCTGGGCCAGGCTCCCAGGCCAGTCCAACCCCCAAATTCCTGAGGCCAAAACCATACCTGGAGGGATTCAGACATTAGGAGAAAGCCTGAAAACATCTGACCCTCATCTGAATTGGGCCTCTGTGGGAAATCCTGAAGACAAAAGCAATCCGGCCACTCCAGTATAAAATCAAAAGAGGGAACTGGAAGCTTAAACGAACTAGCATTTCATACCCAAAAAGTAAACCACAAACACACATAAAGTTCACAAAAAGAAGCAGTCCTAAACTTGAAGGCCTGAGTCTCACACAAGAATCAGAAACTACAAAAGAAATTCATATGTCAAAATCACAGAGAAAAAATAACATGAAAAACCAAAATAATATATCCCCACTAAACGCCAATAGTCCTCTAGAGGAGTACAATGAGAACCCCTTAGTGATAATGCATGGAACACAAAAGAACAATTATAAACATGATAAAAGAATTCAGAGAGTTTAAAGAACACACACACACACAAAAAAAAATGAAAGAACTGAAGGAAGATAGGGATAAACTTCTGAATGAATTAAGAAAAAAGTTAGAAATATTGAAGACTACTCAGGCTGAAATGAAGAAGGAAGTGAAACACTCAGTAA
>NW_008339846.1:2765572-2767113 GCF_000622305.1 Nannospalax galili | reverse complement strand
AAACTAGACCACTCAACCAAAGATTATAAAAATTTAAGAAAGCACAAGAATGGAATATGCAGGAATTATATGACACCATAAAAAAACCAAACTTATGAATCATAGGCATACAGGAAGGAGAAAAATCCCAAGGTAATAGCATGGACCAGATGTTCAACAGAATTTCTGGTATAAATCAGATCTTCAACAGGATTGTAGAAGAAAATTTCCTAAAACTAATGAAAGATATGCCCATACAAATACAAGAAGCATATAGAATACCGAACAGACAGGACGAGAAAGGAAACTCTCTACATTACATGTACAAAACAAAGAGACAATACTGAAAGCTGCAAAAGAGAAACAACAAGTCACATATAAAGGAAAACCCATTAGGATTACAGCTGACTTTTCAGTGCAAACTATGAAAGCCAGAAGAGCCTGGACCAAAGTATTCCCAGTTTTAAACGACCACAGATACCAACCCAGATTACTATACCCAGCCATATGTCTATTATAGTCAAAGGGGAAAGAAAAATCTTCCATGATATAAATAGGCTGAAATAATTCATGTCCACAAAACCAGCCCTTCAGAGAGTTCTGGAAGCAATACAAAGAGCTGAAGAAAGGAACGACTATACACAAGGGATTGCAGAAAGAAATCCAATGAAGGTATATCTGTGGAAAAGTACAGCTATATCAAGAATGTGAACAGAAATAAAAATGACAGGATTCAATACACATCTTTCATTAATAACTTTAAACATTAACAGACTGAACTCCCCAGTCAAGAGACACAGACTTTGTGAATGGATTAAGAAACCAAACCCATCTTTTTGTTGTCTACAGGAAACTCATCTCACCTTCAAGGACAGATACTATCTCAAAGTGAGAGGATGGAAAAAATATACCAAGCAAATGGCACCAAGAAAAAATCAGGCGTAGCAATTCTAATATCTGACAAAATAGACTTTAAACTAAAACTAATTAGAAGAGACAAAGAGGGCCACTTCATTTTGATCAAAGGAACAATGAATCAAGAGGATATTACAATCATGAACATATATTCACCAAACTCTGGTGCACCCAACTTCATAAAAGCAGGAAGGACTTTAAGACCCAGATTAACTCCAACTCATTAATAGTAGGAGACTTCAATAACCCACTGTCTCCATTACATAGGTCAACAGGACAGAGAGTTAACAGAGAAACATCTGAATTAATACCATATATCAAATGGACTTAGCAGACATCTACTCAGTATTCCACCCAAGCACCAAAGGACATACGTTTTATTCAGCACCCCATGGAACCTTCTCCAAAATCGACCATATATTGGGGCACAAAACAAACCTCAACAAATACCAAAAGATTGAAATAATTCCATGTATTCTGTCAGACCACAATGCAATAAAGCTTACAATCAACACCCAAAGAAGCCCTAATCACCACATGAACACATGGAGAGTAAACAATGAAAAGGACAGTCCAACAGGACAAAACCTCTGGGACACGCTGAAAGCAAATGTTTAGAGGGAAGTATATGGCTCTAAGTGCCTACA
>NW_008339846.1:2764940-2765198 GCF_000622305.1 Nannospalax galili | reverse complement strand
GGACGGATATCTAAAGGCATGGGAACCACCAAAACTAAACCAAGAAGAGATTAACAGCTTAAACAGACCCATATCACAAAAAGAAATTGAAACGGTAATACAAAACCCCCGACGAAACAAAGCCCAGGTACAGATGGATTTACAACAGAATTCTAGTAGACATTTAAAGAAGATCGGCATCCAATACTACTTAATTTATTCAAAAAAATAGAAATGGAGGGAAAACTTCCAAATTCCTTCTATGAAGCCAGCATCACT
>NW_008339846.1:2762003-2764152 GCF_000622305.1 Nannospalax galili | reverse complement strand
AAAAAAAAGAGATCATATTATCCCTTTTTGCAGATGATATGATATTATATCTAAGGGACGCCAAATTTCCACCCGAAAAATCCTATAAATTATTAACACATTCAGTAAAGTGGCAGGCTACAAAATTAACCTACAACAGTCTATAGCCTTTCTATATACCAATAACAAGCAATCAGAGAAAGAGCACATGGAAACACTCCCGTTCACAATAGCTGCAAAAAAAATAAATAAAATATTTTGGAATAAACCTGACCAAAGACATTAAAGAGCTGTACAATGATAATTATAAATCTTTTAAGAAAGAAATTGAGAAAGACATCAGAACATGGAAGGACCTCCCATGTTCATGGATTGGAAGAATTAATATTGTCAAAATGACCATCTTACCAAAAGTCATTTATAGATTCAATACAATGCCAATCAAAATCCCCATGACATTTTTCACAGATTGGAAGAAACATATCCCAAGATTCAGATAGAAGAATAAAAGACCTCAGATAGCCAAAACAACCCTGAGCACTAAGAGCAATGCCGGGGGGATTACAATACCAGATTTCAAGCTGTATTACAGCGCTATAGTCATAAAAACAACATTGTACTGCCACAAAATTAGATCCATAGACCAATGGCAGAAAATTGAAGACCCAAATATGAGTAAATGCAATTTCAGCCACCTGATATTTGACAAAGGGGCCAAGAACATTAACTGGAGGAATGACAGCATGTTCAGCAAATGGTGCTGGCAAAAATGGATCTCCACTTATAGAAGAATGAAACTAAACCCCTATCTTTCACCCTGCACAAAAGTCAATTCCAAATGGGTCAAAGACCTCAATGTAAAGCCTGAAACTCTGAAACTATTAGAAGAAAACTTTGGGAAAAATGAACAAGACATAGGCATAGGAAAGGATTTTCTATACCGGACATCAACTGCTCAGGAAACGAGGCCAAGAATTAACAAATGGAACCTCACTAAACTAAAAAGCTTCTGTACATCACAGGAGACAACCAAGGAAGCAAACAGAGAACCCACAGAATGGAAGAAAATCTTCAGCAGTGACACATCTGACAGAGGTTTAATAACCAGAATATGTAACAATCTCAAAAACAGAGAACAAAGAAAAGAAACAACTCAGTTAAAAGATGGGCTAAGGAGCTGAACAGAGAGTTTTCAAAAGTTGAAGTAAAGATGGCTATGAAGCATCTTAAAAGATGTTCAACATCACTAATAATTAGGGAACTGCAAATTAAAACTAGTTTAAGATTTCATCTTACCCCAGTCAGACTGGCAAAAATCAAGAGAACAAATGATACCAAATGTTGGAGAGGATGTGGGGAAAGGGAACACTCATCCACTGCTGGTGGGGCTGCAAACTTGTTTAACCTCTATGGGAAAGAGTATGGAGAATTCTTAAAAAACTACAAATGAACCTACCATTTGACCCTGTTATACCACTCCTTGGCATATACCCAAAGAATTCATCCTATTGCAGAGACACTTGTACATCCATGTTTGTTGTTGCTCTTTTCACAATAGCTAAGAGATGAAAGCAACATAAGTGTCCCTAAATTGACGAATGGATATAAGGAAAATGTGGTTCATTTATACGATGGAGTTTTACTAAGCAATAAAGAAAGATTAAATCATGAAATTTGCAGATAAATGGATGAAACTAGAAACTGTTATTCCACGTGAAGTAAAACAGACTCAAAAAAAAAAAAAAACTGGCATATGTTCTCCCCCATATTTGGATCCTAGAACCAAACCCTGATAAGTGAGTATCCAGACATAACTATAGGAACCAGGATAATGGAAAGGAAACAGGGAGGTAAAGGAAAAGAAAGAACCTGAAAGGGAAGAACAATTGGAAACAAGCCTTAATAAGGAAGATAGAGACATTAGTAAGGGAGAAAGGGGGAAAATGGGGACACCTTAAGTGGGAAAACCATTATGGAGGGGTGAGACAATAAAAATAAAAATTGGGTTAGTTTAAGGGAGGGGGAGGGAAGGGTATTCAAGGAACCTAGGAGATGAGGGGAAAGAAGGAGCATAAGAGAGGTAGGACCATAGAAGGGTATTATTAATTGAAAACGGGGAAATGGAGGCACCTTAAGTGGGACAACTATGGTGGGGGGGTGAGACAATGCA
>NW_008339846.1:2724780-2761921 GCF_000622305.1 Nannospalax galili | reverse complement strand
CTTCTTGGGTGTTTAACAGACATACTTTGAGGCCTATAATAATTTGGTCAGAGGGACGTAAAGGACACTTTTTGCTCTTAGCCCTCCTAGGTCATCTAGTTCCAGGGGACTATAAGCATCTCTCATAATGTCCTATAATGGTGGTGGGTCACCTGTCCTCTTCATCAAGGAGGCCAAGGAGATCCCACCAGATGGACTTGAAACAGTTTCCAGTCTATAAAGAGGAGGGTCAATACAGAGGAATCATTTCCTCCATGCTTCCAAGCAAAGTCAACCATGGTCGAGCAGGACCTTTGACTTATCTTTGTATAGACAGAACTGGTAAAAGAAAGGAGCCAGGGGCTCCTCCCAAGCCCATGTGACCCCTGAGGAACAGATCCTCAAACGACCTTAAGAGTAAAAATAAATTGGTTTATCTGGTCCAACTCTATTGCCTTAAACACCCAAAAGGAAGGTATAACCAAAGATTAAAGGGGCCAATATAACTTCCTAAGAGTCCACATGTATAGCTAAAGGCTACATAACAAGCAACAATGCTAGACAGGTGATACCTTCTTTTGAGTTGTTGTCCAGGGTGGCCAAGGGATTCCCAGATACTAACCCAGCATAGAACTGGGAAAATGAACTGCAGACCCCAATCTTATCCAAAGGAATATTGACAACTGATTACCGCTAGATGAGGAACAGCTGACCCTCCTAAAGCAAAGACCTCAGATACGCTGACTAGATTCACCCAGACAACATAGCAGACAGAAGCAGGGATATCAGAGTATAAGGGCTCTAGTGGGGGAGGAAGGCTATGGGAGGGTGCTATCTAGGAAGTGGGTGTAAAAATAAATAAATTTTTAAAAATTAAAAAAAAATCCTTCAAAGCATTAAAATTTGCTCCTTAATAATTGGTGGACATGAAAAACATTACCATTGAAATCTACCTGATGACTTTATGTCCGTGCTCAGATGCCAAGGAGCTCAGAAAGTAACCAACTCTGACTAGTAATAATCAGCTATATAGAGATTAGAAACATACGTGCATCTTGGTGTCAATTGTATTAAAAATGAATTTTTCTATATGAAACTGTGGATTTTAATAGTGAAATGGAGATCTTTTTAAAATCTAAAACCTCATTTAATTTTATGTCGTATAGGGTTTATACTGAGTACAATATTGTATAGCTGTATTAATTCAACTGTAAACCTAAAAATTAACAGCCAGTTTTGAAGGAGATGCATCTTAGCTCTGGAAATTGATATTGCACATGTCAGTGCTGTTGTAATGAAATGCTTCTTCTGATTGTGTGATTATTAAATAAATAATCTAAATATATATATGCATTGGACAAAAGCCATAAATAAATAAATAAATAAATTAAATAAATAAATAAAATAAAAAGAATAAACAGGGCTTGGGGCTTGGTCCACAGTGCTCTGTCCAAGCCAAGAAAAACAAAACAAAACAAAGCAAAAAAAACCTAGAGGGAACCATATTAATCGAACAACTTACTGACAAATTATACATACAATTGGTATCTCAAAATTACTCAGGCTATTGCCACAGCCCTTGATTGCCTCCCAGAACTGAAGGTAGGACCCTACTGCCAAAGACAGAACACACGTTGGACACAGGATTTGGAGAAATAGAGCTGCAATTGACCGGGAAGCCACTTTCCCTGAAGGCTGGCTCTCATAGCTGTGGAGAGCGCTATGACGGTGCCAAGGGAAAACATCAACAGATGATCCAGCACCATCTTCAAGACCAAACAACACATCAACAGCCAGTACAGCCCACTCCATCGGTGCAGTGGTGGCACTTTTGTCTTGGGGACAATCAACAGCTACCTAATTTGAGTAAAAGCCCACTCAAAGGGAGAAAACTCAAATGTGTTATTGTAACATAACCTAATACACATGGCCACAATGGTCATAGATCTTAGAGAAAATCCCAAAACTCTCACAACGCTAGACTAAGGTGATTTCTTACTATGTGCAAAATATGTATCCTTATATTTACCAACAAATATCCTAGTCATCACTCTTCAAAGAAGCTCACTTTGCAGCAGAGACTAATACCAAGTACCACAACTGGTCTCACATGGACATTGTCTATGAATTGCCCAGGCCTAAGGGATGCATCTATAATGCAACCTCTATACCTAAAACTCATGGAATGTTGGCAACTTATTGCTACTAGATGAAGAAAAGCTGATCTTCCTAAAACAAGGGACTCTAGGTAGGCTGACTAGACTCAGCAGGTGGACTTGGACTGGGGAACGGTTGGGGGCACTGACAAGACAGTGGGCAGTAACAAGGGATGACTGAGTATATGGGCTCCAGTTGGGGATGGGGAGGATATGGGAGGGGTGCCATTTGGGATGGAGTTAGGAAGATAATTAAGATTGTTTGGGCTGTTCTGTATGAAATACAAACAAAAAACACAAATAAAAGTAGTTTTAAAAAAAAGAATCCTGCTTATAATGTTAATTCATTGATATAGAAGAGGATCCAAATGCACAGTTTGGAGACCTGGATGTGTAAATGGATCCCAGGAGCTAAAGTGTGTAAGTCCTACAGAGGGAAATTGGGAGCTCAAAGAGGAATCTGGAAGGCTTAATCCAATCCCAGTCTCTTTCCTGTAAAATGACTACATTTCAAATCTTTCAAATACTTAATCCCAGCCTTCACTGGGAGCTTATTTCCATACAGAACTAATGGGTCTTTTGTGCTTATTAAAACTCCTTCAGAAGCCCTAGGGAATCCTCTCGGGAAACACAGGTGGCATGTGACAGTGTGATCCATCTTACAGCAGTGACAGCCAGTTTTGAATTGATGCTGTGTCTCCATCAATATCAAAAGGATGTGTGAGCCTGTAGACACAGGTATGACCTGGGCAAAAGTAAGTGCTTGGGTTGAAGTGTGCCTTAGTGTTGTTGTTAGAGAGCAAATAGGCAGGGCTTGCCCTCTACCCCACCCCACCCCACACACCCAGGTTTTCTTAACCACATCCATGGATCTGGTATCAAGAAATATCTTGAATCTGCCTCTTGACCAAACAGCCCAAGATCAAGTAATGTTCGTCCATATGGCTATTTAAACTTTTCCACTCAACCCCTTTTTGGCCTGAGAAATTTTTTAATGTATATTTTATTGAATTCTTGTGCATTTCATACAATACATCTTAATCATATTTAGGCCCACTCCCCATCTGTCCCCACCATAGCCTGGCCACCAGATTTTATGCATTCTGTCATATAAATTAAGGCCTATCTAGTCAAGTTTGTGTACCCAGATGTTCCTCAGTGCAAGTTCATCCACTGGAGTCTAGTCAGCCTATCTAGAGTCACTCCCTTAGAGATCAACTCTCCTTTACCCAGTAGTGACCAGCTACCAATAGTTCCTTGGCTAAGGTTGGGGGCTCCTGCCCATTTTTCAAGTTCTATGCTGGTTTTTGCTGATTGAGTCTGCACGGGCCTTGTGCATGTTGTCACCATTGCTGTATGTTCATATGAGCAAGTTTCCAGAGGCCCGAAAGACTCTGTTTCCTTGTGGTCATGCACAACCTCTGGCTCTTACAATCTCCCCCTTCCACAATAGTCTGAGAAATTTTTACGCAACTCTAGGTATATAGGTCTCTACAATATACCTGTATATATATATATGTATATATATATATATATATATATATGTAAACCAAATATTTACTAATGCAAAGAAAGTTATTTTAAAATAATTCTTTGGTATATGTAGTTTTATTATTTATTAAAGATGAAAGTAAATTTGTCTACTAATGAGATGAGTGTGTTTAGTTTGCATAAAGGATTAAATCTTGACTGAATATTGATATTATAAGATGTGGAGCTTTTTTTTTTTTGGTCTGAGACAAGGTCTCCCTGTAGCCCCAGCTGCCCTGGAACTTGCCTAGTAGAACAGGCTGGCCTTGAACTCACAGAGATCGCTTGTCTCTGCACTGGGATTAAAGGCATGGGCCATATACGGTATCTTTAACTTTTTCTGAGTCCACTGATATTTCAATTTTAAAAGCATCAAGGATGAGGTAAGTGCATTGCACAAAACAGTAGAGAAGTGTCTTTAAGGCTGTTTCAGAAATTGTTGGAAATATTATCCTCATCTCAATTCAAAATTCATTAAATTATTGTTTTATAAGACTCAAGTCAATACCTCAGACAACAAGTATTAAAATCAAATATTTTGGAGCTGAAGAGATGGCCAGAATTAAGAGTTCTTGATGTTCTTTCAGAAGTCCCCAGCTTGGTTCCTAGCACCCATATGGTGATGCACAACTGCCTGTAACTCCAGTTCCAGGAGCTCCAATACCCTCTTCTGGCCTCCATGGGGCACCAGGCATGCACGTGGTACAACATACGCAGGAAGTTACACATGCACATAAAATAGAAATGAATAAAATTTTAACAAGCTCCTTAAAATAAAGTATAGGACACAATACAGTCTCAAGATGCACTAATTTGATACGTCCGTGCTGAGGAATGGTGGTGGTAAAATACTGTCTTTATTTCTGTAACTAAACCATTGTGTTTCTCTAAGAGCAGAGCACTTAGTGCATTCAGCAAAAATGTAGTTTGTAGCATGTGGTAGTCTCAAATCTGAGTCTAGCTGTGTCACATGGCATTTGCTGTTGTGTGGTGGATGCCATGTATGCATATGTTGCGTGTTCAGAACCAGGGCTGCAGCAATACACAGCAACCACATGGATAACCACTGCCTCAAACACGTTGGATACGTTGCTTGTCTGATTTCTAATCATTTTCTGGTCATTGCAGGTTCAGAAACCTCTTACCCTTGACACGTTTCACAACCCTACATTCAGTTCGACAGCCCCACATAGGATCAAGACCCACAGTGTAAGACACTGTGGCTTAGAGGAAATATCCCATTATACTCTGACCATTTTTAGGATTGTCTCACAACTCATTTTCCTCAATTTCATCTCACAAAGCATTATCCACTTAATTCTCTGACAAAGAAACATTCTGGGGTGAGAATGCACTGATCCTTTGATACAAATAGTCTGGTCAATATTTCTAACAGTTGTTAAATAAGTGTTTTATTTATTGAACAGATTCTGCAGATGCTGTGATTATGGGTGTATTGCGTTTGATCAAACCTTTAATGAGTTTGATTGAAGTTTTTGAACTTGTGACACTGAAGTCAGCCCCTCAAAGAAAGGCCACAAGTTTGTGCTCCTACATCGGCCATCCCCTTGGAGAAGAAGAAACTGGTGAAAACTGCAAGCTGAAACTTAGGGCTCGATGTTTTGCTTGAGCTACTCACTGGACCATGTGAGAAAGGACAAACCTGACATCAGCGCCTCTGATATTCAAGAGAGGGAATTACCTTGATTTCCTCCCAGAGCCTGATAGTAAGACCCTGCTGCTGAAGACATGGCATACTTGGGACACAGGACTCGGAGTAATTGAGCTGGAACTGACCTGAAGAATAGCTCTCATGGTACCAGAAGACGCTATGCAAGCAGCTAAGGAAGAAAATTCATCAATGATCCTACCCAGCTGCAAACCTACAAACACAGCAATGACTGGCCCAGCAAATAATCTATTGGCGCAGAGGTAGCACTTTTTTCTTGGGGGTAATCAATGCCTGTCTAATTAGATGTAAGGCCCATTCAGTGGGAGGCTCATGATACTATAAGCAGAACAAAGTTCACATGTCTGGGAAGAGCATAGACCCTACAGAAAAGCCTACTTCTGTCAGTTCCCTAGACCATGTAATTCCCTACTATATTGTAAAGACAGAGCCTATACTCACAGACAAGTGTACCTCTCACCACCCTCAAAGAAACTTCTTTTTGTAACAGATGGAGAGCATTACAAAGTTCCACAACTGATCATATGCAGAGAATAAGTTTGTGTGATGCCCAGTCCTGAATGACACATCTATGTAACCTCTACACCTAAATCTCAGGGAACATGGTGGAAATAGGGGCAGAAAGAATGTGTCAGAGGGACAAGACCCCTGCTGCTAGTTAATGCTTTCTAGACATTGTAGGGCCGCTACACCAATGACATCTCCACAGAACGGTAGTCTAACAGGTCTGAATAATGACAAAAATCACTTGACATACCAAGGTGGATGGGGGAAATTTCACAGTGTTCCATGTCAAGATGAGGAGCTACAGCAATCAACAGATGCTAAGGGAGGGAGGATCAGTTTTTTACAGGGACAAGCTCCGTGAGAGGCTATTCAATCCCAAGTGGGCAGTCCTAAACACAGGTACCACTGAATGAACTCAGAGCATTGTATATGTGTGTGTGTATGTATATATATATATATATATGCACATCTTTGTATCTATAAATGTATATATGCATATGTATCAATAATAATCAAAGAAGAGGACAGGAAATTTAGAGGGAGGACGTAGGAGGAATTGGTGGGGGACTGGGAGGTATGGAAATAGCACAAAGACTATATTCATGTATGATATTCACAAAAACTAAAAATATGGGGAAATACCTAAGTTTAGGGGGAATGCTCTTGATATTTGAATATTGACATAAACATTTTGCAATCACAATCAGGATAAACTCATGACAGAAAACAGAACCTGGTCTCATGGACAAACAGCAGGTGATCCTGCAGGAACTTTGCCCTACGAGAAGCAGTCATGTTTGGAGACCAGAATCTTCTTCACTAGCTGCCATTGTGAGTATAGTTTACTCCTGAGTGAGACACCTTAATTCAGGGGAAACTGCACAGGTAGCTCAGCTCCCCACCTTGCATCCCAGGTAAGTGAGCAATGGGCATTAAAATAAGTGACTACAGTAATAATTTAAATAGTTTTCTTCACACGTAGAATAATTTTACAATTGAAAATGCACGTGTATGTATGGAGAGTGTGTTCATCGCATGGGATATAGAATACAGATCATTCCTCCAGTTTTGTCCTTTCCTTGGTGTTAGAGGCCCTTCCAGGCCAGGGACACATCCCTATAAACTGAGTAATTGGGATGCTGAGGGAAGGTCATTTTTGTGATTTTGAGGATACTTTGGGCTACATAGTTGGCACAAGGCCAACTTGGAATAGATGGAGATAGCCTGTCTCAAACATCAAAACAGAAAAAAGAGTCCCAAGTCACACTAGCACAAAATGCATTGCTTTTTTCAAAGACAAATCTCTCTCCTGAACATACCTTTACACCTAGTTTCCAGACCACCTACTGGGCTACCTTTCTTTAACACAACACATACAAATACAAAAACATTCGTTTCTTCAGTAAGTTAGGGGGAGGTTATCAAAAGAGAAATCTGTGGTTGTCTTAGTTGAGAGGGCTCAGTGTCACATTGCCTCTTGAAACCTGCAGAGCTTTTCAATGGCCATCAATGGCCCCATGACTCTGTTCTCACCAGAGCTGAGCTTTACATGCTGCTCCAATCAATCATCTTTCAACTTTTTTCTGCCATACTTGATCCCCAAACCCTGTTCCTTTACAATCTGTGTACAATGAAAGCATAAAGGAAAAACAACAAAATCAGTGTATCATCAAAGATACAAAATCAAGCAGAAAAAGGAGGTTTGTGCTCCACTGCTAATTCAAGGATGACTCTCTAAGGCTCCATGAAAGTCAACTCATGAGGTGCTGCTCTTCGGGCCTTCCTGATTAACTGGGAGAAACAAGCCAAGGAGTGAGGCATGGAGGATGGAACCCGGGGAGGGTGGGCTCCTCGGTCTCAATCTCTTTGATCTGCCACGGTTGAGAAGGTAAAGAAGTGTAGCTCGGCCTACCTGTCTTTTATCATTTTCCCCACATAACAATTTGTTTTTAAATAGTCCATGTGGTTAGGTGTGACATTTTCCATAAATAGAAGGTTCTGGAAAAGAACTCATACTGAGGCATTGGTAATTTAGCAAGATATTCATCCCAGAATTTGTATTTTATCAGTGTGCCATGACATGGGTGATTGTATAATTTAGTAAAATTAATGCCCAGCCATCTTATCTCTACCAGTGTTATTGTTAGATGAGGATGATGATGATGGAGAGACAGAGACACAGGGAGACAGGAAAATAGACGGAAAGACTTTAGAGCCACTTTACTAATCACATCGAAATTAGCAGTGAAGGCAGCTGCATTCAGGTGGGGCCACAACAGCTCTGGACCACATTTTTTAAGCTATTGAATCAGCATCTTTGTTCAATGTTGCTCTGACCAACAAGTCCAGTGTCAGTTAAAGGCTCTATGGTAACCACTGTGACCTGAATTCTGGCATTGATCTTCGCTCACGTAACCCAGGGAGACTTTGGTCCTCTGGTACTCTGTCCTGTGCTGCATCCCAGAACCCTGTGATTTCAAGGCATGTTTGTAAGTCCAGGAGTGGATTCCCTTAAGGAGAGTGCAGCAGCAGGTCCTATAGAAAGCCACAGGAATGACTCTGGTGAAGTGACAGCCTCTGACACTGAGCTTTCTTATATATAATTTATTGAGAATTTCATACATGCATACAAGGTGTTTTGATCAAATCCATGCCCATCCCTCTCCTCCAACTCCTCCCATCTCTCCCCATCACTTTTTTCTGATAACTTCACGTACTCTCTCTTCTTCCTTGACTTATTTATTTTTATGGGGCTTTTTGCTACTCTAACATTCCCCCCTCTGAAGAGTGAACCCTAAAATCTTTTAAGGATTCGATAAAAGCTCCCAAATACTTTTGACATTTTTGGCCTTTGGGATGGAGTATGTTGCTAAGAGGCCCAAAGACATTGTGAGTTTTAGCCAAGAAACTGGCTACTTTTCTTTGGGGTCTTTTTACCCTAACTGCCTAGAAAATTCTTACATCCTATTCTTACCACACCATCCTCTGAAGAGGTTATCCAAATTGCCAATAGGGAATCGGGACGCTGACCACTCTGGCTTCTTCCATACTGACCAGGGATGCAGGGTGAGGCAACTGGAGTACCCCTTCAGTGGGTCTATCTAAAAGACTCCCAAATTGCATAACTCTTATCTCTAAGGGGAAAAGAAAGTCCTTGAATCATGAATAGGAGATGTGAAGTAAAGGCAACAGTAATTACCATTACAAATTCTAGACAGGGAACTAGAAAAAAGTCAACAGGGCAATTTTCAAATGTTCATATGAGAGTCCATTGGAATTTCTTGATAAGGAAATTATCAAGGGCTTCCAAAAGCATCCCTCTATTGGGTTCCTCCTCATTTTTCTTTTGTCTGCCAAGGCTGGACTCTAGAGTGATGCATTCAGGATTTGCTTTCGGGTATTTCGATAGCTGTTGGAGTGGTTAGAATCAGTGTCAGTTCCCTCTCAAAGGCTTCGAGATATATTTAAGTCTATACATCAAAATATTTACAAATCAAGATAAATCTACATGAAGTAAAACATCCACAATTTGACAGGAACCAGAACAAGACCAATGTTATGTCCAACACTGCTGCCTGAGGCACTACCTCCTTGGATCCAGTGTCTTTGTCCCTGTAGTTCTTATGAAGGCACTCACCTCCTGGAGGCTGTGAGCCTTAAATGAAAGAAACACACAGCATGGCCAGCACTTGGGTGTCCCTGTCCCCCTTTCCTTTCGGCTTTGTTTTCTTTGGATATGTCTCTTTTTTCAGTGTAAACTGCTCCATCGTTAACTGGAGGTATCAAATCCTGTGCCCACCCCTTGTTGGTTCTGTGTTGGTCAAAAGTAAGAAAAACAACGCTGTCTGTATAAGGAGTTCTCTGAGTTAAGAATGAGCTGATTAATAGAAGTGATTGGAAGAGAACCAGGCAATTGGTAAACAAGACAGCCAACGGCATCATCGCAATTACTCATCTTGGTAGTTTCTCCTTGCTACAATTTAGGAGCTAACTCACCATCCAACCAACTGATAAATTCATTTATTAATAAACAACAAAACCTTGGAGGGGTCGCCAGGTCTGGCTGACAGGAGCTGGGGCATGGGGGAACTAAGAGCCAAGGTTGAAGACTCTTCTGGGCTCCTCTTGGTGACCTTTTAGTCCTCCGAATCTGTAAGAACTGCTGTATTGAGGCTGTAAAGGGGCAGAAGCCTGCTGCTTCGGAGAACAGAGAAGAGTAAGGAAGGAGGAGAGGGGTCCTGGGAAGTGGAGGAGGATTGGCAGGTCACCTGTGGACAGTGTTTACAGCTGGTGCATGTCACCAAACCTGCACTTGGAAACAGAAAGCTCATTTCAGGAGGTCTAAGGGCAAACTTAATATGGCGGAGGGGGGCATCAGTTAGATTTGATAGCAGAGGTCTGTTGGGGTTTCATGTTCTAACTCCCAGCTCAAAATAGTTTGCATTTTGCCAATGTTAGGATGAGTATATAAAGAATTGCAAGAACATGGTTTGACATCTAAAGCGCTATAATCAAAGCACCCAGTCTTTCTTTTATAGGGACAGCTAGCTTACGGAAGAAAGTACATCAAATTGATTTTCTACTGCATAAAGTGTGCTCACAATAGTTCCTAGCTAGGTATTTTCAAGCATCAAAGTTTATTTCATAAAATGTAAGGGTAGGTCTGATTTGTGCTATGTCAGCTCTCCTCAGGTCACATCTGCACCTGGAATTGTGCTAATCTACTACACTTCCACAACCACCCCCTCTTTCAGTAATTCAGTATTCACTGCCTTTAGCTTTCTGTGATACACAAGTATGAAAAAATTAATTTCTTCCTTATAGAATTTATGGTTCATTTGATGAGGAATGTCAGACAAATAAAAAAATACAGCATTAAAATACAAGTTGGGGCTTAAGAGATGGCTCAGTGGTTAAGAGCACTGGCTGCTCTTACAGAGGACCTGGGTTCAATTCCCAGAACCTACATGGTAGCTAACCTCATTTGCAACAAATTTGATTAATCTAGAACATATAATGTATTAAGTAAAGATATTATATATTAGGTTAAAAAAGAAAACAGGCACAGAAAGACCAAAGCCACAGCCAGGGAGCTCCTCAGCCAGTAAAGCATTTGGAGTACACACATGAGGACTTGAGTTTGGGTACCCACACCCATGTGAAAAGCCAAGTGTGATGGTTTACATCCATATTCTCAGCTCCAGAAAGGTGGAGACAGGCAGATTCCCAGAGCTCATTGACCAACAAGTGAAGCTGAATTGGTGAGTTTCGGGTTCAGTGAGAGACCCTGTCTCAAAAAATAATGTGGAGAGCTATCCAGGAAGACACCAACAATTGATCTGTGGCCTCTATGTGTACCTACCTGCACACATATGCCTGTGGACCTGCACACTCATACATGTGACACCACGAAAGAAAAAGAAAGAGAAAGGAAGGAGGGAGGGAAGAAGGAAGGAAGGGAGAAAGGAAAGGAAGGAAGGAAGGATGGAGAGAGAGGAGGAAGGAAGGAAGGAAGGAAGGAAGGAAGGAAGGAAGGAAGGAGAGAGAGAAGGAAGGAAGGAAGACGGAAGGATGGAGAGGAGGAAGGAAGGAAGGAAGGAGAGAGAGGAGGAAGGAAGGAAGAAGGAAGGATGGAGAGAGAGGAGGAAGGAAGGCTGGGAGGAAGAAGATACTTTATCCCTTATCTCACCTGTTCAGTGTGAGAAAAGAAAATAGAAAAAGGCAGAGTGCAAAGTATCATGACAGTTACCAGGGGTGGTGAGGTAGAGCATTCGAGAGGTGCTGGTTAGAGGGTGCAAAATTTCAGACAAGGAGGAAAAGTCCAGGATATCTATTATATAATATGGAGACTATAGTTAATAACAAAGGCTTGAGTACTTGAAAATTGCTAAGACAGGTTTTAAGAGCTCTCACCACAAAATACACTTGAAGCAATAGATGTGTACATTGCTTTCACTTAGATATTCAACAATGTATATGCATATCAAAATCATGTTGCACATGATAAACATGTACTTTTCAAAATGTAAATAAATAAAGTGCAGAATAGGATGCTACATGTTACAGAGCAGGGCTAGAGTGGAATGTGTAATTCACGGAGTTGGTCTGTGCATTCTCTCTCACCCTTTGCTCTGATGGCATTTGATGACCCATGAAAAACAGGTGAACCAATCACAGGCTGAGGCCAACAGACCCAGGCAAAAGACTAAGGGATCAGAAGACTTTCATGGGCACGGGCAGCAGATCACTAAACGTTCTTGATTCACATGTTCCGTGACTGAGTTCAGATCTCTCCAGATAATCCATCAGAACTTTATATAGAAAATGTTGATGGTCACCTTCTATTGCTGCTTTAAGAATCCAGCAAAAGCTTTGCACATTTAACTGAGGTAAGTTTATGGTCTAAAATTTATTCGATCTAAAGTCTAATGCAACAGGTCTCAATGGAATAAAATCAAGGTGTCAGCAGGCTGCAGTCCTTCCTGGAGGGTCTAAGGGAAAATCCATTCCCTTGCATTTTACAGCTTGGCTTATAAGCTCTTCCTCCATCTTTGACAGCCATAGTCATTTGAGTTTTTACATCATATCTCATAACACTAGCCTCCCCGTTTCATAGAGGATTCTAGATTTTATGATGGCAGGTCCACCAGAAAACAGCACAGGCACCCTAATTCCATCCATGGTCAAATTTCGTTTGGCCATGCAGCCTGACATAGTCACAGGCTCTGAGGACTAGGATGTGGGTATCTCTGAGGATGATGATCATTCTGCTCCCACAGTTACCATTTAAGAACTGGTTTTACATGTTTAGCATGAATTTACAGCACTCTTCCCTTTCAGTACCTGGCCCAAATAGCCAACTAAAGATTTCTCCCCAGAAACCACATATTCTCTCTCTCTCTCTCTCTCTCTCTCCTCTCTCTCCTCTGCCAAGGGCAGGGTAAGTAATGCAGATAAAAACATGGTTTCATATCTCGACTAGGTGAGGCTTCCGTCGACCACAAAGGAGCATCATGAATCAGCCGACTATTGAGTGCCGGATTGGAAGGTGCCGGTCTGCACACTGCAGCTTCTGGCTTTCCATTCTTAGCCGGTCGACACTGGGGCTGGGCTTACTTCCCTTTCACCCTTTTGTGTGCCAAACTTATTTTAGTGCATTTCTTGCTCAACTCCTCGGCTTCCTAAGGAGGTGACAACGCTGGAGAAGAAGAGCTCAGGGTTCCACCTCACCTTCCTCTTCACTGGACCCCAGCAGCGAGTGTGGTGCCGACTTTCCACAGAAGCTGCTGAGAAGTGGAGGAGCGGCCAGGAGGAACTTGGACTTTGGGATAATGGAAATGTGAACTTAACCGTCTTCTGTCACTATCAAGTTGGGGCCAGACACACAGCCTCTCTGTTCTTTCTGTGATATTTATCATACTACTTAATGAGAAAAAATAATAAATACCATACACGCTTAAAATAGGGAATATTTTTATTCCATAAATAGGGGAATTTATATGGTTATTTTTGTGGGAACTAAGAAAACTAATTAAAAATTGCTTTTCAAAAAATATAAAATAATAACTATTTAAGGTATATAAAACTAAAATTTTCAACAGAGTTCCTGAGTTGTGTTTTTGGCAATGAGAACAGGCCACTGGCATGAGCAGAGGCATCTTTCTGGGGATCAACACGAGTGCTCCACTCTAGAAGCTGGGTACCTAGCGTGTGACTTCAGGTGTCTGGGACGACCGTAATCTTGCCTCAGTTAAATGTGCTGGTTTTGGTGGTTTCTTAAACAACAATAGAAGGGGACCATCAACACACAAAACTATGTCCCCAGGGACACACTTCCCCAGCAAGGCTACACCTCCCCACCAACCTCCCCAAACAGCACCACCAACTGGGACTGAGTGTTCAAATATCTGACCCTATGGGGACATTGCCATTCAAACCACCACAGTCGGTCTGCCAGGAGAGACACCCCAACGCCACTCTAATTCCCTGTTTGTAGGTGTCGTTCTTTGGAGATACCCTTCAGAAACCACAGCCTTTCCTCTTTCTTGTCTCCTCAGTGAACTTTTCTCAGTAGTCTCTGAGAATCTGTACCCTGAAGGTCTCACAGCCCAGGCCCCTGCTCAGGAGCCTCCAAGTTTCCTGTTGCCCACCTTCCCACTGGCAGATCTAAAAGCCACTCCTTCTGTGTTCCTCTTACCAAGAGCCTCCATCATGGGGGCTACAGTCAGCTTCTCCACTTCAGAATTCTTTAGACAAGGGGTGGACATGCCTCCATGTCCCCCAAACACTGGGAAGTGGGAGCAAGTTCAGCTCATCTATCAGTTTCCAATACAGTGGGCTGTTGAGAACCTGTGACCCAGCAAGCCTCCATCCAGGGGAGATGCTACCCTTCCCCACCCCACATCGCTGGCATGATCAGGGAGGATGGGGCCAGATGAAGAAATGATTCATGCTCTAATCCTTTGGAAGAACTCCTTGCACTGAAATCTTGGTCTTTATTTTGAGGAGTTAAAATCGTTTTTGTTTTTGTTTTTGAGGAGGACAGATGGCCATCTCTGGTCATTTCCTTTGGGGAACTATCTGGTATCTCTCATAAGAACAAAAGGATAACATTAGCTATTGTTTTTAAAAGTATCTTATTTATTATCATTTTTATTTTATGTATTAGAATGTATTGCTTGCATGTGTGTAAGTGTACCTGTGTTGTACAATGTCTGCAGAGGTCAGAAGAAGGTGCTGGATCCCCTGGAACCGGAGTCATGGATGGTTGTTAGCTGCCATGAGGGTGCTAGGAACCGAACCTGGGTACTCTGCAAGAACAGCCAGTGCTCTTAGCTGCTGAGCAGCTCCAACATTAGCTATTATTAACAGGTTCAAGTCTTTTGTCAAAATTCAGGAGAATAAAAAATCTTTCATTGTACATTTTATTGAATTGAAAATGAATAGTTAAAAGTCTACAGCTCCCTGAGGGAGGTGGCAAGCCTTACCTACTGAAGGTCCAACCATATTCCCTTTGCCTTGTTTTTCCTGAAGACAAATGTCATCATTTTATCATCTTTTATATATTTTATCATGATCCAGTGTTGAAACAAGATAGGCTTTGGATAAGCCCATAAATATAACCAAGTGTCAGCCATTGGTTTTATGGAGTAGAGATGAAGATGTCATCACTATCCAAGTGGGAAATATGAAAAAACAATGGGTTTGAGCTGTCCAAGTTCACTCAACCACATACTGGTGTTCTAGATAAAACACGGCCTGGCTCCCGAGTCCCTGAACGTCATGGCACAGGAAAGCTTCAAAGGAAGAATGAATGCGGCGCGCCTGGCTGGTGTGCCTGACAATCGGGGCACTGTGGAATGTTGTGTTGGTAGTATGTTTGCTAACCAGGTTGGGTACCCCAAGAGCACAGATGTAGCTAGAACCCTATGTCCTCTGCTGAAAACACTGACGGGAACACTGAGAGCACTGAAGACCAAGAGATGAGCTTGAGTCGAATCATCACGTGCCCTCAAGCTCAAATTTGGATGCGTTTGGGGTGCAGAGACTGAGGGAATGAGCTTGTCTTTTTGTGTTGGTCGGGGATGCAAGGCTTAGTTTTGCAGTTTTTAATGACTCATTTTGAAGGCTTAATTGCAGAGAATTCCACTCCGTTTTTCCACTGCAAAGGGGCTACTTCTCTCCAGGTGTAAGTAACAAGTAATCCAGGGGGAGACACTGGCTCCCGAACTTTGTTGTCTTTCCTCATGCAGCTCCCATTGCGTGGATCACGCACTTCGCCCTCAGCCCTCAGCCAACGCCCATCGCTTCCTCAGCTTCCAAGGGTGAATACTGACCCTGATGTCCACTTCAGGAACAAGCTTCTCAATCTGTCTACTCATTCTTCTAAAATTATGGACTGTGTCCAAAATACACCTTGAGATAGACATCTCCTTGAGGAGAGATGCACATATGTGTGTGCACACGTGCAAGCACACAGAGACAGACACACAAACCACATGCACAGGGATAAAGCACATCTGTTCTCTGAATATTGATGCATCTTTGAAATCCATTTATAGCCCCAATGAAGTCATTTCTGGCTCTAACACACACCAATGCTTCTGTGCCTGTTTAAATGATTTGAAAGGAAGCAGATGGTTGTCAGCATATTCAAATGAACAGGTCAGGTGGAGTCCCGTGACCAGAGCATAGTTTCTTAGAAAGCAGCTTGGTGGGGTTTCTTCATTTGCACAAGTGTTTTCAACCACAGACTTGAAAGCTATTTTTCCTTTTAATAGTCAAAGGCCTAGAGAAACTGTCCTTTTGGGACCACTTTCATTCTTTGGTTCCTGTAGTGTGGTAGACAGTATGGATAGAGGGTGTTGTGGGGTGGGGGATGGTGGGAGGTGGAGTACGGTGTAGAGTAGAGGGTAGTGTGGGGTAGAGAATGGTCTGGCCTATGGGATGGGGTGCTGTGGAGGATGGTGGGAGGTGGAGGATGGTATAGGGTGGAGGATGATGTGGTCTGTAGGATGGTGTGGTGTGGACGATGGTGTGGGACGGTAGATGGTACAGAGTGAAGAACAGCATAGTGGGGGTATGCTGACTCCATGAGGCTCATAGTGGAGAGCAGTACAGCTTCAACACATTCTTATTGCACTATTTACTGAGTAGGATAAGAAAAGATTTCCTAGGAGGAACACACATATTATTTTGAAAGGGAGATACATAATCCACACTGGAAAGAGCTAGCTTGTGTTCCAAGCTTTGAGTTCAGAAGGACATGGTATCTAGTCCCATCCCTGATATGACATGAGGCAAGGGATCTTATTGAACAGGTTTTAGCCTTAATTTGCTCCATGCACAGTAGGGGCAATAGTGATTTCACTGGACTCGGTGATGACAGGCCAGCACACAGCACACACCTCAGGGGTGATACCCCTAGAACCTTAGTGCCTGTGCCAGGTTTTCCCTAAGGTACCCTGTGTATTCAGTGTGTGGGTCCAGGGCTGGGCTTCCATTGCCAGATCCACCTCGACTCAATTCCAATAAGCCAATTTCTGGGCTTCATCCCAGCCCACCCTTCAAATTTAAACTTGTCAAGCTTTCCAAAGTTTGCAGGCGCTAATCTTAGAAGAGTTAAAATCCTTGCTATATTAGGGTGACTCTTCCCCTCCTTTCCTTGCCAAGCCAGAGGTGGAGGTGAAGGTTAGGATGATGGAGCTGCCTCATGGCTGTGGAAGGAGGAAAGCTCAGGGGCTACAGTAACAGCACCATGGAGCCTGCTAGAGCGCTGGTTCTCCATTTCATTCAGTCATTGACCTACCCCTTCCTTTCCTCCATTGCCAGAGCTTTACTCAGTGATGCTGTCTACAGGTCAGTGTGGGAAGCACCAGCTCTGGCTCCTCTCATCAAAGAGAAAGTGTTAACTGTAGGGACTGGAGAGATAGCTCAGCAGTTAAGAACACTGGCTGCTCTTGCAGAGGACCTGGGTTCGATTCCCAGCACCCACATGGTGGCTAACGACCATCTATAACTCCAGTTCCATGGGCTCCAACGCCTTGTTCTGACCTCTGTGGGCACTGCACAACATGATTCACTTACATTCAGGTAATACACTCGTACACCTAAAGCAAAAATAAATACTTTTTTAAAAAAAGTATTAGCTGTATATTAACAACATCTTACAGGAAAATCAGGTTTGATGCTATTTGTGTGTGTGTATCTGTATGTGTGTGCTATGTGTGTATGACATGTGCATTTGTGTATGTCTATGTGAGAGTGGCTGTGGGCAGGCCACAGTGCACATGTGTGTATCAGAGGACAACCTTGGTTGCCTTCCACCTTGACTGAGAGAGACAGTCTCCAATCATTTACTGCTACATCAGCCATGCTATATGGCCAGCAACCTCCTGAATTCTCCTGTTTCTACCTCTCCTCTTCCTAAAGACACTCACCTGTTACAGACCTGGGCTGCTGCACCCTGCTCTTACATGGGTGCCAGGGATCTGAACTCAGGTCCTCAGGTTTGTGCAGCAAGCACTTTACCCTGAGCCGTCTCCCCAGCCCCGTTCTATGCTATTTGAAGCTTTGTCTACATTTCCGGTTTCTAGAAATGCTGTGTGCATCCACGTGATGGCGTAGCATTCATTTCCGGTTTCTAGAAATGGTGTGTGCATCCACGTGATGGCGTACACTCATTTCCGGTTTCTAGAAATGGTGTGTGCATCCACGTGGTGGCGTACATTCATTTCCGGTTTCTAGAAATGCTGTGTGCATCCACGTGATGGCCGTACATTCATTTCCGGTTTCTAGAAATGCTGTGTGCATCCACGTGATGGCGTACATTCATTTCCGGTTTCTAGAAATGCTGTGTGCATCCACGTGGTGGCGTACATTCATTTCCTGGTTGCGCATTGTTTTTTGCCAGCAATGATGATTTTTGCTACTTGTCTAGCTTCCTTTGTTTTGATTATTTTGAGATTATTTTGAAATTAGGAGGAGATGCATTTCTCTCACTGTCAAAAATTTCTTGTTTCTCTGACAAAGCAAAATAAGAAAAATGTAATGACTTGCGATGAAAGCTGTGACAAGTTCTGTACAACTTTAGAAATGAATGGTTGGTCATTCCAGGATATTATACATGGTTAGGTATTTAAAACATTCAGACTCAGTGTGAACTGAAGACTTCATTGTCTTAGGACCTATTACAAGTTAGAAACTACGAGAAACAATTTGACGTGTGCTCTCCTCTGGTAGCAATGTGTCCCTCAGTCTTTCATTTCTTTTAATGCCAAAATGTCCAAGGAAATGGCTAAAGTCTTTCTTTTGCTCCCGTGGACCTGATCGCGCTGCTCTTGAAGGCTGGAAAAGAAAGCAGACGCCTGATCTGGAAGAAGCAGCAAAGTACGGAGAGGAGAGGGCAAGGAAGGGAGAGGGTCATGAGGGTGTCCGTGTTGGAATTAGCATCTGATGTGAGATCCGCTGAAATTGTGGCATTAAACAGGGCTAAGAGGTCTGATGGCCTGTTCTCCATAGGCTAAGTGTGAAAATATAATGAGATAATGCACAATGTTTATAAAAACTAATGTGGTAGACAGAGATATCCTTTTGGTAGGCTTTCTAAACTTAGGGGGAATACCATATGATCACCATATGGTCCATAAGAATTAGAAACCACATACTTTGTAAATTATTATGCACATGGGTTTTCTTCTGGAAAACATGTCATACTGGAATTTTTTTGGAGAAAACTAAACAAAACCAGCATTTATTTGTTAGTTTACTGTCAGAAAGCAACAGCTAAGTTCCCACTGTATGTTAACTCTCAGTTTTATGTATTAAGTAGGTTAAGGATTTGGAAAACACAAAGTCCCCGATCTCTAGACCCTCCTACCTGGTGAGGACAGGCTGTAAGGGAGCAGGAGTAACTGGCTTGACTACTCAGCACAGTCTGGGGTCAGGGTGCGAGTCCGGAAAGCTTTTCTGTGGGCGTGACTTACGGTGGTACTTGCCTGAACTCTGGTTCTAATTAATAAAACACCATGTGCCCTGACGAGACTGAGCGACCCTTCCCCTCCACTCAAGTAAACTTCAGACACATGTCCTCTCTTCTTGATGCCAGGCCCTTTTCTCGGAGCAACCTTAGAAATCCTGTGATTTTAACTTCTTTCCCCACTGCTTTAAGAAATAATCCTTTCCCAGAGTCTTGTCAGTTTTATAAGCCAGGAGATGTCAAGGACCAGGAAACATGCTTTTGAAATGCAGCCATCATAAAAGATCAGATCCCCTTTCCCATCTGGAGGACAGAGTTAACTTCAGTATCATGTAGGTGACACATATGGCCCAATCACATAGAGCAGCTTCTTCCCCCAATGTAGTCCAGTGTCTTTCCACTCGCTCACCCAGGGCCTAAAAGCTTTAAGTCTTATTTCAGTGGACTGGGCTCTGCTCCTCCTCCTGCAGCAGCAGACTTTGTAAGGTTGTCCTTACCTGTCCAACTTGTCCATCACTCCTCCTCTTGGAGAATGTTCACTGCCTCTGCCCACTGTCCCAACTGCCTTAGAAATGGTGTTCTGGGTGGCAGGTATTTCATGCACAAGCTACCCATTCTTCTATGAGGACATGATGTTCCAAGCGAGCCACGGACCCTTGTTAACTAGACTCAGCTTTCCATATCCAGACCGACTGATCACAGCAGATTCAACCAATCTTCAGATTAAAGTACGGCAGACAAGCATAGAACAGTCCCGTGTCTTGGGACACTCTTTGGTTTGGGTTATGTACCCCCTGCCCCCTTGTAATAGTTCACTTGGTAGTCTGGCTCCTTTACCTGTACTTGTCCCTCTCCAAATGATGCACTGAGTGACCTCAGCACTCCTTCAGCTCCTCACATCTGCATCAGGCTGCAGTTCTCCCACCTCTAAACAACAGTATAAGTTTCTCTGCTCCTAACAACAATCCAAGTTAGAAAAGTTCTATTCAAATATATTCCCAGTACATGTGGGTAGGAGATTGAAAAGGTCGACCCAGCCTTAACTAGTTTTAGGTTCATGCACAGTAAGGCAAAACTGTGCGTAAGAACACGTTCAAGAGGAATCCCCTGTTTACCATCTTATGCCAATCCATAATTAGAGGTGAATGTAATTAAAATCAGATGCATTGTGGGAGGGGACATGCATAGTAATGATATTATGACCTAATCAATCAATCAAAATAGAGAACTGCCCACCCTACACTCCTTAATAATGAAACTCCTCCTTCTCTTGAGCCCCATGAAAGGAAGCCCCAAACAATAATCAGGGACCTTGCGTTCAGGCATGTGACCGACTATCAGCCTTGAAAGTGTATCTTCGTTAATCTGCACTGTCACACCATGCCAAATAAATTTAACTTGCTTCTTTTGAAAATCTGTGTATTTATTTGGAATTCTTTGGATAAGAATTCAAAAACCTGAAAACACCTGACCTTTGCAATGACCGATAACAAAAATATTCAAAAAATATTGTACCAGTAATGGACATGTACAGACATTTTTATTATTTCCTAAACAACCTAGGAGGACTCCTCAGAATTGATGCACGATGTCCCCTACAAGCTTCTGCATCTGAACACAGGGTCTGCAGCTGGTGGCAGCGTTCTGGGAAGGTGTGGGATCTTTAGTGTGTGGGACCAGTTGGGGGAAATGGGTCACAGGAAGGGGTCCTGGAGCACAGCACTGCTCCTGGCCCCCTCTCTCTTGGCTGGTCCACTGTACTCTAAGCAAGCAGCCTCACACTCCTGCAGCCAGTCTCCAGCCTCCCCTGCCCCTGTATCCTTCCTTTCCATAGTGAACTATACCCTCAAACCGTGAGCCAGAGTATATCTTTCCTCCCTCAAGTTGCTTCTTCTCAGGTATTTGATCATAGCAACAAGAACATAACTAGCACTTTCACTTAAAACAAAATCAAAATGAGTGGATGGAAATGTTTCGCCCTGACCTGGGTGAGACGCCTCTGTGGTAAGAAGGGAGGCTACAGTAGATAGCTGTGTGTTCCAAGGGGAGAATCATGAACTGCCATCATCAGTCACTTCTATAGCTGCTGGAGTATTCCTTGGGGGAGAACAGCTGAGATGTCACACTCTGTTTCTTATGCACACACTCTGGTGCTCAGCAGCAACTAGGTGATATGACCTGTTGATGGTGGCAGATCAGCCCTTTTCAAATATCCCTGGGTAGCAAATCACCAGGAGGTTCACCTGACCAGATTAAAGAGGATCATCAGTTAACACGTTCTCGGGTGACAGTGTCTGTGGGTGTGGTCAGAACTGAGCAATTCAGATTTATTTTTAATATTATATTTATTACTTTTATTTCATGTGTATGCATGTATTGCCTGCATGTATGTTAGTGTACCCATGTTGTACAATGCCCTCAGAGGTGAGAAGAGGGTGTTGGATCCCCCAGAACTAGAGTTATGGATGGTTGTTAGCCACCATGTGGGTGCTGGGATTAAAATCCAGGTCTTCTGCAAGAACAGACAGTCCCAAAATTCAGAATTATTAAACCTAAAGAGAAAATATAGAAAGAAAATGTTTTAGACTAGATGTTTGTGCTCCCTCCTTCCAAAAACTTCTGTGTTGAAATCTTAACCCACAGTATGCTATTTGAACATAGGACTTTTTTATTACATATTTTTGTTTCTATAAGAATTTCATGTGCAAGTATTTACATCTTTTCTATCCGCAGCTCCATCTCCTGCCTCCAACTCTTCCTGTTCCTCCACCAACTGCCTCTCAAATTGCTGACATAGGAATGGAGGAGGCTTCTTGAATAAAACTAAAATGCAAACAATGGTGTCAAATGCTAATTAGATTTATGAACAAAATACAATCTACTACACAGTAAAAAAGAAAAAATAATGAGAATAAATCAAAAAAGGTAAAGTGGAAAGTGGTTATAACATCACTGACAAAGGCTAATGTCTTTAAAACATGAAATGTTTGCAAAAGAGCAAAATCAAAGCAATCCAGTAACAAGATGGGTTAGGTTATAAAGAAACATCTTAAATCTATACAAAGAAAATGCAATGTCACTTATTTTTAAATTAAAATGAAGGATAAAAACATTTTCAATAATATCATCAAACTTTTAAAGTTTGATAAATATGTCAAAACTCTAAGGAAATCCAGTTTTAGTTTTTATTGACTTGTCTAAGCTTTCTTTAATACTCTTGGGACATAATGCCACGGTTTAGATGTGAAATTTCTCCCTCTGACTCACACTCTTGAATGCCTAGTCCTCAGCTGATGGTGCTGCCTTGGAAGGTTCTGGAAACTTTTCTCATAGGTGGAGGAAATGGGTCCTTACATGGTATTGAGCAGTGCACTAGGTCCGTGTCCCTTCCTGTGCACCTTGTTCACCATGAGGTGGACAGCCTTTCCCTCTACCCATTCTCACCATGGTGCTCTGCCTCAACATGGGTTCAGAATCAAAGGATCAAAGGCTGTGGTTTGAAATCCCTGAAACCTTGTGCTAAAATAAGTCCTTCCTCCCTGGAACCACATAGACTTTGACTTGTGTTTCTATGGAAGGCTTATCTTATGGTTAATTTGTATTTCTAATTATCCATACTGGCAAAGGAATGAAAAAAATTCTCTAATGTCATCAGTGCATAACTGGGTTAGCAAATTCTGTTCATTCAATAAAATGTGAAACCACATAATGCATGAGGGAGACTGGCTGTTTTTTCAATGCTTCATTTTTTATTGATAAGTTTTGGGTTAATTGCTCATCATATGCAATAATACGACCCTATTGGTAGATGGGCTTTGTGTGTTTTCTGTCTAGTACAGTTCCAGGAGATTCTCAGCATTGCCAAATAATGTATAGTTGAGAATGAGAATCGAGAATGTGCACTCTATCGTCGAGGGCCCATGTTGTGTCTTTTAGTCTGTTTTCCATGTAAAACCTACATTTAATGAATACCCACTATGGGGCAGAATCTTCCTGGATGCATAACACTAACATTAAAATAAAAAAAGAGATAAAAGCCCAACTGGCAACATTTTCTCAATTCGAACAAAGCATTTCCAATAATTTATCAGTAAGTAGATCTTTGGGAAAAGAATTCGGCACATCTCCATTTTCAAAGTAAGTAATCATGTAATAATAATTTGAATAATTAAAAATAATTTAATAAAATAATTATTTCAGTATTTCAAATAATGGCTTTTCTAATTGTAATTGTGACAGTTCGGAAGCATTACGGTTCCTGAGCCAGCAGAACACAGTGCTGAATTTAGCTGCGAGCTCTCACCTGTGCCACATCTCTGCCTCAGGCTTGGATGGGCTGGGTTTGTTCTTGTTGTTTTGCTGCTTTTCCTTTTCCTTTCTGGAAAAAGTAGCTAAGCCCAACTAGGTCGAGATGGTTAAAAAGAAAGCAATTTCTAGCCACATCGTGAGAAAATTCATTGGAAGTGAACTCTCTATAGTCAAAAAAGGGAAAGAAACCTGTGCAATGCCGCAACTTTGAAGTGCGGAAATCGTGCCTAGTCTTTACTCTTGGTGCCAAATCGAGGAGGAGGAAACTGTCCGCTGCCCTCTTCTCTGCCTTTTGTCTGTTTTGATTCATCTGCATTTGAATAATCATCTTATTAGTGAGCAAATATCTAACCATATCTTATATTATTGCGAATCCCTGCAGATTTAGAGTAACTCCATTAGACTTATTCATCAAACCAAGGCCAGAGAGATGGCTCCAAGGTTAAGAGCACTGGCTGCTCTTGTGGGTTTGGTTCCGAGCACCCACATAGCAGCTAACAACCATCTGTAATTCCAGTTCCAGGAGAATCTGACACCCTTCTCTGACCTCCACAGGCACTGCGTGACAGGGCTGTGCTTATATACATGGAGGCATAACATTCACACACGTAAAATAAAAATAATAAATAAGATATTTTTTAAAAGAATTATTCATCAAATTGAAGAAAAGATTTCATTAATACACACTGTAAATGACATCATCATTTCACCTTTTTCATAAATCATATAATTATCTAAAAAGAACTGACGAAAGAAGTAAATTCTTTTTTAAGTGACAAAATCCTCAGCTGGAAGATTCCGGATCATACAGTTCTTTGTGGCTGTGCCCTTGAGATGTGAACATCTAGATATGTTTTTTTCAATGAAAAATGTAATTAGGAAACATCACAAAATCATTATGTATTTGAGCTGACTGGAAGCAATTCTTTGTTCATTTTCTCTCTTGCACTTTAGGATATTAACCTTCAGAATATTTCCCAGCAGACCAATGTCATTACTTTTATAGAAAAGGCCAGTTCAGCCTCACTGTGCAGCTCAGTTCTATATTTATCACCCAGTAGAGGCAGGCTCCAGTGGAGCTGCATGCTGGGAGGTGAATGGGGCCAGGTAGGGGCTGGGGAAGGGTGGATGGGCTTACCAACACGGTGCTCTCTGGGAACTGGAACTGAAACTTGTGTCACCCCTTACTCTTCATCCTCCACCCTGAACTGGACTGGCAAGGACAGCACCGTTAGCAGAGGGAAGAGCTTGAGAAACTCCTAGTGATGCTCACAGGAAACATCTAACTACTGGAAACAACAGAGAGCTCTGGACAGAGACCTCATGGAGACCACACGGATCTCTCCTGTAATGGAGGAGAGATCCAGGGAAAACTGGCTTGAGCCTGCTGTGAAGCAATTTCCTAAGTTAGAACATTGTTCTATCTTTGAGAGAAGCTTATTAAGGCTCAGGAAGTTATAAAGGGACCTCCTTAAGATTCAGGAAGTACACAACTCAAAGTCTCAGGGAAGACATAAAACTAAGAGGATGCACTAGGCTCCTCCCTCCCCAAGCTTGTATAAACAGTTGAGAGACACTGACTCTCAGGCCAGCTAGCTGCCTGACAGAGGCTCAGGCCAAACAGCTGCCTAAAGGAGACCCTCTCTGAACTGTGGAGCTTCCTGAAGTTGTGCAGTGAACTCCAGGACTGCAGATTATGTGAGATGTCACCATGCTAGCGTGGGCTTTCACTGGTGAGGCTGCCTCTGAGTCATTTCTGCTCCTGTAAGTAACCCCAGTAAAACCGATTACTTCAGCAAGCTGGACTTGACTGGTGTCCTTTGGCTTATCAACGGTTCCTTATCTACTGTGAGCAGGAGAGAAAGGGAGAAAAAGGCTGAAGACACAAAGTGGCAATGGAGGGTCAATGCGATTTCGACAATCCAGTGTCATGCAAGGGCTTCAGTGCTGGGCCTGGGAACACAGAAGAGGAGGCCGTGTGGACACATAGTTGGGGAGATGGTCGTGTGCAGTCAGAACAAACTGTAGCCCTGCAGCCACACAACCCCACCAATGGGCTCTACCACCGATTGGAAAGGTAGGAGGTGTTAGATTTAGGAGGGAAGAAAAAGGAGTTTAAAGTTTAGAAATGAGAGTCAGAGCCAGACCTGCAATAGGCAAGGAATGAGTTCCCTGGATCCAAGGAACCCAGCCAGGGGCTCCTCAAGGAATGAGTATCTGTGATCTGAATGGGGAACAGTCTGGTATTCTATGGAACCCTGCTGCACACAGCTGTGGTATATCCAAACCACTGAGCCATCTCACAGGCCCAAATTAAGCTGTCTAGGTTCTGGTGTGGTCTTTGAGCAACCCATGCATTGTCTCTCCTTAACATTTTTTATTGATCTCTGTTTCATTTTGATCACAGTCAGGATGCCCTCAGAACCCCCACTCTCCTACCCATCTAACTTCACACCCTCTATTATTATTTGCAATTTTAAAGGCCTATTGAATCTACTCTGTGCTTCCCAAGTGCTCTTGGGTCTACCTCTTGGAGTCTGGTTAACTACCAGCACCACACCAGTGAGGAAAATTGACTCTCCTTTCAAGTGCCAATATAGCTTCAGACAGAGCTAGGGCTTCATGCCCACCTTCCCCATTCATTCTGGACCCTGTGTGGTTTGGATTGCATAGGTCTTGCGCATGTTTTCACAGGTGCAGTGAGTTCGTATCTGCAAGTAACCTCTGGTGTCCAGACAACAGAATTCCTACGTATGCATCTACCACTTTTGACTCATAATCTTTCTACTCCTTCTTCCACAATGATCCCTGAGCCTTGGGAGGACAGAGTGTGATCTAGGGGTCCCATTTAGTGCTGAACACTCCTCAGTCTCTTATTCTCTCCATGTTGGACCATTTGTGGGCCTCTGTGTTGATTGTCATCTGCTGCAAGAAGACTCACTGCTGAGAGCTGAGAAATGCAGCTTTGGGTATAAAGTAAGTTATATGAATCAGCTTACTACTATGTCTCTTGAGTAGAATGACAGTATTGGGTTCTCTGACCTGTCTAGACACAGGTCCTTGGCCCTGATAACAGTTTCAGGTATGGACTCTATTTTGCGAAATGGGCCTTAAATCCAATTAGACAGTGGAAAGTGGTTGTTTACTCCCATAGCATTCATGCCATTACAGCACCAGTGGGACATTATCTCGCCACGCCAGTTGCTACTGTGTCTCACAGCGTTTACAGCCGGGTAAGGTTGCTGATCACCTTTCTCTGTCAGGAACATGCACAGCATGTTTAAAAAGCTGACAAGATGATGCTGTTGGAGGAAAGGGGTCAAAACACAAGAATCTGTGTCTTATTTTCACTGTGCTTAATGTGAATTTCCAATTACTTAAAACTTTAAGAATTAACTAAAAAGTAAACATAATGCCTTAAAAAACACTTTAAACTGCACAAATCAAGAATCAGCCTGTGATAAACACAAGAAATCTATACCAAATCCATCACAAAGCCTTTTACTCAAACAAAACAGCGCCATTGACTGTATGTAGTTTAGTCCAGTATTGAGGCCCTTGGACACTGAGATATTTTTAACTACAGAGCGCTGAAAGTGAGAATTCATGGGAAAAGAGTTGGGAGCATGGATTATAAACTCTGAAGAAAAGTCATTGTGCAATGGACAGAGAAAATTAAGGACTAAAGAGGTTGTCCTTGAGAAGTATTTGGAAGAAGTGATATAGAAAGAACAAAGTAAGAGGCTGTCATTCCTTAAACTTACATACAGCTCTTTGGTGCAGAATTAGAAACAGTTGATTTTGCAATGGTCTTTTTTTGTGAGAATTTCATACATGAGCACCTTTTTTGCATTATTTCCATTCCTCCTAGTCCCCACCAACTTTCTAACTGCTCCTTTGTCCCCCCACTCCTTCTCAATAGTTTGTCCTCTTCTTTATTATTGCTACATTTGTACATAATATTATATATTATATATATATATACACACACATATATATGAAGAGAGATAGAGACAGATGAATACATTTTACCTTGTTCTCTGTGTGGGTACACACATATTTTTTTGGCAGCAGGGATGGAGGACATTTTCAAGTGCATTACTTTACAAAGCAGACGTTTGCTCCTGATGGGGTGGGCGATGTGGTAAATCTACATACCTGCCTTCTACAGTGTGTCACAAAACCTTCTTTGAAGTTACACGCATCATTAAAAAGCACACATAATTAAAATGCAAAGAAGAAAATAGCAGCAGGCGTTTACACAAATGCGTGTCTTCCCGGTGGACTCGGTTCTCAGAGTGAAGTGGAAATGTCCTACAAAGAACCCAGGGTGAAAAGAGAGCCCGTACCATCCAAGGACATTGTGATGGACCGGTGTAAAAGCAGAGAGCCTAAAACCTAAGGCAGATGCTGCAAAGGGCACTCGTTAAAACTCTAGGAGCTTCAATCACTGACACAGACTAATGGTGGGGAAAATGATTTGCTTTTGGAAGAGACAGAAATAAATGTATTACACTTGTGAAAGCAGCAGAAGCTTACTAAGAATCAATTACGGGTTAAAGTCCTGTCTTCTCCCTCTGTTCTGACGGCAGTGATGTAAGAGAGCTGGAAGGGTTTCTCTTACAAGACCACTGATCCCGACATGAGGGCCCCATGCCCATGGCCTTATCAAGGCTCCTGATACCATCAAGTCAAGGGTTAGGATCAACATGTGAATTTGGGGTAAGCACTGACATTCATCCTGTAATGGAATATATTGCAATGACATAGTTTAGCACAGGGCATGAAAATCACAACAAATCTTTAAAATGTTTGCTATTACGCAAGTGGATGGAGTTAGCGTTTATTGAGATAAGCAATAGTTCCTCCTGATTCGTGTCATCCAGAACTGACCAGGCCAGGCAGACCCCTGCCACCTACCTCAGCAATGCCCCTTCAGACAAAGTCCCTCCAAAGAGGTCTCCAGCCTCAAGCCAGCACAGGCCCTTCTTAGAGGCCCCAAGTGCCCTGAACCTTTGTTCTGAGATCCTAGTAGCAATCAGGGAATTGGGTGCTCAGAGACTAGAGCTCTGTGCCTATGGCAGCAGTCCAAGCCAGGCGGGAGGACAGCACCAGCGACAGAGGAAAGCAGCCCATGAAGAACTGAGGCTCAAGGTGTGCGTCTAATCCACACACTTCAAAACATGTTCAGAAGTAAGTCATTGCTTTCAAATATGCTTTATTTTTGCATCCCTCTTTTAGTCAAGTCTGACTCTTTCACAAGGTAGAAAATCTTTTACAAGATCTTAGCAATGGTTAAATGTGTCTGAATTACAAAAAGATGAACCTTTAGAGTCAGAAATCATCTTTTCCAACTCTCATTCTATACGTAAATGCTGAGCTCCTTATAGAATTAAAATTAAATTTAAATCTTTCTTAGTCCCTAAGCTCAAGCCCACTGGCCCCAGGAGAAAAGACCAGGGTGATTTTCTGAGCCTGGGTATCGATACCTGAAGAGAGATGTCTGCTTGCGGCCCACACAGGCAAGGGGACCCATCATAAAGAATGTCTTTCACTGCACAGCTTTGGGTTTCTGGAACCAAAATGTCCAGTGCAGAATGAACTGCGAAAGCAAAGTAAAGAAAGAGCAAGCAGAAAACAGACTAAGGGAGTGGGTGGGGCAATGCGATGGGGACGGGTCAGGCAGAGGAGCCCTGCCTTCGTTCCTTGTTGATCTACTGCACAGAATGGCAAAAAAAAAAGTTGTAATTTAAACTGTTGAGAGTAAATTTTCAAATGTTCTTACCACCAGAAACAAGTACTGGAGATGAATGTATTCACTGGTTCAATGATTCCATGCTCTATCCAGTAATCACAGCATCACTTTGTAGCTGGAACATGTACACAGCTGTAATCAGGCATGGTGCCACAAACCTGTAACCCAGCACTCTGGGCACTGAGGCAGGGGATCATAAGTTAAGGTCTAGCCTGGGCTACATTTCAAGAACCTGTCTTAAAAAAAACAAAGCAGGACTGGAGAGATGTCTTAGTGGTTAAGAGTACTGGCTGTTCTTGCAGAAGACCCAGGTTTGAATCCCAGCATCCACATGACTGCTAAGAACCATCTGTAACTCCAGTTCCAGGTAATCTGATGGCCTCTTCTGACCTCCACAGACATTGCACAACACGGGTACACTTATACATATACAGGCATAAGATTCATCCACATAAAGTAAAAATAAAATTAATTAAAAAAACAAAACAACAAAACCACAGGAAACATAAACAAATATGATTTGCCAATTTATCCTTTTTTAATTTAAAAGAATTTAACCTGAAAAACATTTATAAGACTATTGGAAACTTGATTACTGACCTAAATATTTGGAAGTATAGAGAGCAAGAGTTATTGCTATTTTTAGAACATTAATAACAGCACGCTCATGTTAAAATAGGAACCCATATGTTTCATAAATGCCTAATGACAACATGCATGAACTTGAGAGTATCATCGAGAGCAACAGGAGTCAGGCAATCACAGAAGACGCACATTGTGTAATTTCACCTGTACAACAAATCTAAAGTGTCAGACTCATAAAGCGGAAGGTGGAATCCAGGCTGCCAGGGGTCTAGGGTGGCAGTGATACAAGATGCTGTCTGAATGGGCGTCACGTTTCAGCAGTGCAGGTGAAGAAGTTCTAGAGATTTGCTGGACAGGAGCATCCCAAGAGTTGCCAATCCTGCACTGTAAACTTCTTTAACGTGTCCGTGTGTGTGTGTGTGTGTGTGTGTGTGTGTGTGTGTGTATGCTCTGTGCGTGTCTATGTACATGTGTGAGGGTGAGTGTCCCACTCAATGCACAAGTGTGATCTGGGGCCCCTTCCCCCTACCTTATGCAGTATTCCTGAGCCTTAGAGAGAGTAGATTAAACACCTTGTCCAGAGCTGGCCCACAGCCATTGTTTTGTCTCTGCATCTTGAGCAGCAATGAGTCTGTTTTCACCACTATATTTGGAGAGAGAGGCTTCTCCATCTGAGGCTCAGGGCAGCTTTCATCTCTGGTTATAAACACAGATATTTAGAAGGCAGTTTGCTGATTTATCAGTTTGGTTAAACATCAGCAATAAGTTCCTCACCTGGACCTAAGACCTCCCCAAACCTGAGTTGTTATTCAGGCTTACAGCACAGGCATGGACTGTGTCCCTGGCTAGCCCATGGAGCAGGATCTAATCCACTCAGATGGAAGTTGGTCACCCCCACCACAGTCAAGTTGTTATTGCACAGGTGCGCATATCTTGTCTGGCAGGTGGGACTTCTGGTTCAGAAGGTTCACTGCTGGGCAAGACCTTCTACCTCAACTGTCCCCTTAAGAAACATCTAGTGGTTTGAATGCTAACTAGCGTAGAGGTACTTTCCAGCTCAGTGGCTAAGGTTTTTAACTACAACGACTTGGTACAGAGGAATTGGATGCTAATATGAAGGCAATACTAGATATTATTCCTGGACTATTATATGTAATAGGTAGTGATAAATCCAAGCACAGCACACTTACTCAGTTTTTAAAGACTCTTGCCCCCGAGATTCACGCACAAACAACAGAACCATCTGGAGAGAGCACTGCCCAGTGGGGGAGTCGGCCTCACCTGAGTGAGTCACACCCCACATTGGAACCCCCCGGAAGCATAAAAGCCAGAAAGAAAAGTCATCTTCATCCTGGATTCAGTTTATGGAGCCCGTCGGCTCCAGGCAGGCCTCACAAATCAAATGTATTTGTGGTCCCAACTGTGAGACCTGCAGAAGTTAGCTGTGAAGAGTCTAATGGGAGCTTTTGTGTTCTCCCGCAGAAGAGAAGCATGAGGCTACTGTCTTAGGTATAATAGTCGGACTTTACGGGTCTAAAAGCACTTTGGAGCAGAGGAAGGCTGCAGCGTGGGTCAACATTATTTCCAAGGCATCTCAGGATGGTTCAAGGCTCTTCCTCAAAGAGATCTAACTTTTACTTTTAGAAATGTGGAAATGTGAGGATGAAATTCAAGCAAAATCAAAGTTAAAAGTTTTTCCAAAAAATAAGAACAAAATTTATCAACGTCTTTATAACACCTTGATTTTGGTTGTTTTCTTGTTGCTCTCATTAGTGAGAGAAACTAACACCAAACCAGATGTCATGAGAGCTAACACAACGAGGCAAAGGATTGCCATGGAATTTAAGTGCCTGTCAGCAACTGGTTCAATGAATGTGTATGGGGCCTAGTAACACACATGTACACATACACACATACAAACACACACATACAACAAATACACACATACCTATACACATATACATGCATGCATGTGCATACGTACTCAAATACGTATGCAAATACATACACAGATACATGTAACCATACACAAAGAGACACACACATACACCCACACATACGCACACACACATACATACCCATGTGTGTACACAGACACAGATGGCACAGACAACTGCACTCATACATCCTGTCGATGCAGAAATCTCCCTGGAGCCTATCACAATCCTCTTTTTGCAGTCCAGGGCATCATCCTCAGGCTCCTGTATGAGGCCATCTCTTGGAAAAAGATGTTTTTCTTGCACAATGTGTTCATACAAAAGAAGGCAAATGCCAGGAAACTTGGTCTAGAGTAAGCAGAAGAGAAGCAGAGAAGTCCAGGAGACTTGCCTGCATCTTCAGGGGTCTCTGAGCTCTGTTCAGTCAGAAATATCTCACTTTATTTCTCAAGTCCTCTTACCTTAACTGCATCACTGGAGTATGAGTTGTCTGGCTATAGATGGGAAGTCTATATCACACCACTCCCCATAGGCTCAGGGACAAGCTTGAAAGTGGGGTGGGAAGACTGTAAGAGCCAGAGGTCAGGCAGGATCAAGCAGAACAGTGTCTTCTGAACAGGATGGTCATTGCACTCATGCACTCACAGCAGGTGTTGGTCTGCAAAAGACCTGCACAAGATCAAACCAGCCAACATTCTAGCAGGGATCGGGGAATGGCTCATCAGCCCCCACCATTTGTAGAGGAGTTGCTGACAGTTGATGGCTTCTGGGGGAGGGGGAGTCCATTTTCTTTAGGAGCATGGTCTCTGGTAGGACGGCCACACACTCAGGAATGTGTGGGCATCACAAATGGGACTCAACAGGCTATAAAAATGGACATGGAGTTGGGAGGGGTGGGGGTGGATCTGGGAGGCATTAGAGGGAGGAATGGAAGGTGTGTGTGAGCAAAATATATTGCATGTATGTATGTATATATGTATGTATGTATGTATGAAAATCTTAAATAATAAAACTAATATATTTTAAGAACAAATGAGAAAAAAGACACCCAAACATTATATTTTTGAGCAGTTTGGAGATAACATAAAATATCAACAAAACTGTATCATTTGAACACTAACGCTCTTTTCATAAGTTCTTACAGAGCCACAGGATAAGATGCTAATCAAATGGGGGATGGAAATTAGTGTCTCAGATAAACCACAGAGGTTTGCAAAGTATACAGATGTAAACATAATTCATACCTAGAAGCCAATTCTATAATGAGGCTTCCAAATCAAGTTATATGAAGCTGTTAAATGGTACAGGTTATAACTCTACCCTCCACCCTTAGAAACAGAGGATGAGAAACCTAGAGGGCTTGCAGGAGGAAGAAGGCTAGACACAGGTAAGTTCAGAATCTGAAGATGCATTACCCACCTTTATCTACCTGACCTCTGCATCCTGCCTTCCAGAAGCAGGCAGTGGTCTGAGAATTTCTGTTTCCTGGAGACATGACAGAGGATTATTTTCTGCTTCCTGTCTTCATGTTAAAAGATCCTTCTCCAAGTATGATATGCAAGTATGTGCATTTATGCACAGAAAAGTACACAAATTACAAATGTTCAGCAAAATGAAAGTACATATGTGCACTAACCACCACTCAGATCAAGAAACAGAGCCATACCAACACAACACTCCCCAGTGCTCCCTCAAGGCAGCCAGCACCCTAAGTCAGTAAGTGGGGTTTTCATTACTGTGCTGGATAGCTTTAGTGTCAACTTGACACACCTGGGTTGAGGGAGCCGCAATCGGGAAATTGCCTCTATCGGACTGGCCTGTGGCCATGTCTGAAGGGCATCTTCTTGATGAGTGATGTGGGAGGGCCCAGCCCACTGTGGGTGGTGCCACCCCTGGGCAGGTGGGCCTGTGTTGCATAAGAAAGGAGGGTGGGCAGGGGCCAGGGGGGCAAGCCCGTAACCAACGTTCCTCCATGGCCTGTGCTCCAGCTCCTGCCTCCAGGTTCCTGCCCTGAGTTCCTACCTTGGGCTCCCTGATGAACTGCATGCAACCTGGGAGATGTAAGACAAATAAACCCTTTCCTCCCCAAGTTGGTATTGGTCAGAGTATTTTGTCACAGCAATGGAGAAACAAACTAAGACAATTACTTATCCTTGGTATTTCATTCCTGTGGTTACCCCATAACTTCTGCATCAAGTTTGTTCTTAGTGTTAAGCTTCAGATAGCCCTGCCCCCTCACCAACAAGGTCTCAAGGACTTCTCAAGCCCCTGAGAAAAGGGAACTGAGTTGATGGAGCACCTTGGTCTTTGAAGTCAAGAGAAGCAGACTTCACTGTTTCACCAACACAGTAGGCTTCCACTTTGATCTCTAAAGAGAACAGGTTTTAACAGTCCTGCTCCCCTACTCCCCCCACCCCCTGACCCAACTTAAAAAAAATGTATCTTCCCGCCTTCTGCAGGACGCAGAAGCCTCCCCCTTAAAAAGACCCCAGCTCATGACCTGGAGCAGACATTTTCCCTGGCTGGAAGGGAATCTGGCCCATGTGTTCCTTTGCTAATAAACTCTGCTTTCTCCTGATCAACCCTCTTCATCATACCGCTACTTTTTATCTATCAGATGGTGCCAACACCTTTTTCTTACTTCAAGGACCTGCCTGGACTTCTCCAATGCCGCTAACCTGGCTCTCAGGTACACTTCTTTTCTCTCTCCTCCTCTCCCCAGCCCTCTGCTTTGCTCTCACCTCTTTCTGGCTCTCCTCACTGTAAACACTCTGCCTTGCCCACTTCTTTTGATCTCCTTTCCCATTGATTTTCACCACTCCTGGATAGCGCTGTGGTCTCCATGATGGACTTGCTTCATCCGCTCCCTACCTCGGTTCCCCAACTGGCCGCTCACCACAGGCATCTCTCCCCCTCCCCCTTCCTTTGCCATGGGCCTGCAAGGTCTGCTGTCTTCCATCCTTTTTCCTGTCTTTCTCCTCTTCCATTGCCTTTCCTCCTCACTTTACTAGGGATGATCTCTGATATCATTCGATCCAACACATACAAATGCTCTGGATCCTTCTCCTCTCTCTCCCCCTCCCATACTAAAGCTTTCTGCTCCCTGCTGTGTGCCTGCCTGCCAGCCCGCCATGTGTCTGACCTCCCATGCATGCTTTAAACCTACATGACCCCAAGGCTTATTTCCTTCCCGCTATTCACCCCCTCCAGGCAGCTGCCAAGAGCCAAGATTGCCAGCTTGCCTTCCCTGGGGATTTTTTTCTTTAACATTCTAATGAAATGATAAGTTTCCAGATGGGCCCATTCTTAAATTCTCTTACAAATGTGGCTAAGAACGCTTTAGGGAATCCTTTCTCCCTGTTTTGACCCAACTAGCCTAAAACAGCTGGGCAACTTTGCTGGATCATTTAAACAATTTCAGGTGGCTTACCCCATACACAAACAAACAAACAAAAATGTTTTAAAAGCCCTTTTTTCTCCTAAACTTTTTCTCAGGCAAAGGGGCTCGAAATTTTGATCTTAGCCCCCCTTGGGCACCAAGTAACTGGTGCTCTGGTGCCTACTTTTCTAACTAGACCTAACCATTTTAAATTTCAATACATAAAACGTCACAGGCACTGCTCAGGTGAGTCATATTCTTTCAGACCAATGAACACTGATTTGTATGCCCTGTTCCTTCTGCTGCCCTCATGAGTTTCCTTTCCAGCATAGCTGTGTCTAGAAATTACAAGATCCTGAGAACTTTACTTCACATTCGCAGCTACAATTGTTGGTGAGAAACATGGATTTCTTTGATTTGCTTTTCTAGTTGGGTCACATATACATGTACATCTGAGGGTACTTTCTTCTTTAATATCAAGCTTAATCTACCAGTACCGGGGTGCCTAGGATTCTCTTGTAATTTATTTTTGTTTTCATTTCTTGATGATGTCATGGAATAAACTGCGTTTCTAGTTCAGACTAAGGGAATAATTCCAGATCTACACAACGGGAGTTTAAATTTTAACATCATTTAGGGCCTATTTCTAAAGGGGATTACTTTGAGTTTTAACTTCTATGGTATATCTACTGTTTTTTTAAAGATGATTGTTTTAAGTTTTTACATTGTTTGACATATTTACATATTTTTGAAAAAGGAATTATTATTAGGTTTTGACATTGTTTAAATGTCATCTTTATCTGGTAATATTAAAGGAATTATTTTGATTTTTAAAACCTTTTATATGGCATTTCCTAATTTCTAAAAATGACAATTTTAAATTCCTACTGTTTTACATAGTATATTTGTTAGTTTCTAAAGGGAACTTAAAGTTTTTCTAGCCATTTACCTTCAAGGTGCAAAGGGAGCTGACACTTTGTGATGACTAGACCTGTGAAGCACATGAAAATTTGCTGTACTCCAGGGCCAAAACCTTACAAGGGGCAAGCTACTACCAACACATAGTTACAACGAGAGGTAAAAAGTAATAGTCTACTTGAGTGAGAGGCTTGAGATGCCATCTCTACTGGTCTTAACTCCTCCCCTTTCTACATTGTGATTCTAACCCTGTTTTTCTCTAAAATAGAGTTATTTCCTCTCTGATACTCAGATGTTCTATACTTGCTTATGTTCCTGCCCCATCATTCCCTGAGTGCCTTCTAGTTATAATGTCAGGGTAATATTAATTATATCGGTAAATTTTCACGTGCTGTTTGAGCTCACTGAGATGCTGACTCTGGAGATGGGATTGGCCCTCCCACTTCAGACTCAAGCCTCTTATCTCAAGATGTGTTCTCCAAGACTTTCCCAGGTTCAGGCTGGTCCCGAACCTGTGACAAGGAGAAAGAGAACAACAAAACAGCCTGAGAGTAAAGGCACTGTGCAGTTGAGAACAGCTAAGGTGTAAATTAATTTCAAGAGAGGGTATTACAGACTATAATAAAACTAGCTAATGGAATTATTTTCAGTACTATTTACATTTTATTTATTCTTAACCTAATCTTTTAATGTTTTCTTTTGTCTTTCCTGTCTCCTACAAGGTTTTATTAACTTCCTTCAGCTATTTAGCTCTTAAAAAAAAAAGAAAAGATGCTACCTCAAATCTATATGGAAACTTAACTCTTTCTTTAGACCACTAATTACTTATACAAAATGACATCTAAGCTGGTTGGGTAAAATCCTATTGGTTGAATACCATTTTTGTTTTTCGTTTACTTTCACAGTGTTTTAAGATAGAT
>NW_008339846.1:2713050-2724669 GCF_000622305.1 Nannospalax galili | reverse complement strand
TTAATTTACTTGGTATCATATTAATTTTTTATGTAAAATCTTATACAAACAAAAGATGTTAAATTAACACCAAAATTTTTTTTTCAGCCAAAATAGTCTCTCTTTAATCTACAACATGGTTCCTGGTACTAAAATATATAAATTAATTTTAAGTACTTCTCTCCCTATCTCTCTCTCTCTCTCTCTTTCCTCCCTCTCTCTCCCTTCCTCTCTCTCTCACCACTGCTCTTCTGGGGCTCTACCAAACCTCTACTAAACCACCACCCTTCTGGGGCTCGTCTTCCCTCAGCCTCTACTAAACCTCGGGATCAACTTGTTCCACAAACTTCCCTCCCTTCTGGCTCACTGCGTTTTTTCCGCTTTTCTCCCATCCCATTCCTTGTACTTTGTCTCCATCTACTGGCTGGTCATACCATGCTCTCATTGCAGAGTTTTCCACTCTCTCGCTTGCTTCGAAATCACACGTGTGTTGGAAAACCCTTTCTTTTCTCTGGTTATAGGATGCTATTTCCAGAGAGAGGAACACGCACTGCTTCCTGTCCAGGACAGGATCTTGCCTTTCCTCTCCCCGATGATGTGACTGTGGTACACCACCTTCTGGGACTTGGAAATAACTCAAAAATAATAACTAGAACCCATGCAACAACAAAGGGACGCTTTGTTTTGATGCCTGGTTCTCCTGGTTCTCATTTTGCATGACTGATGTCAAACCCTTTTTCCTCCTAATCCGTCGCCATCTCTCTCCCTTGTCTGCTGTGCTTTCCTGCCTGGTCTCATGATCTTGCCTCCACTCCCTATGGAGAAAGGATTTTCTTTGTCTCCCATCTGCTCGGTTCTGTCTCTACCTCCTACCCACTTGCTGGGTTCTTTATCTCCTCTTCACTCTGTACTTAATCTGTCACTATGGGAACTACCCACTCAAGTCTCGGGGTCCCACACCTCTTGCTTGTCTTCTTAAATCCTTAAAACAACTAGGACTTTTGGATACAATCAGGCCAAAACGCCTGAAGTTCCTGTGCACCACTGCCTGGCCTCAGTATGAGTTAGATGTTAACTCTGCTTGGCCAGACACTGGAGCCTTAAACACCTCCTTGTCAAATATTCCCTAGTCTCCCTTATTCTGGCTTTTAGCTCAAATAACCCGTTTATCCCTCCTGTATCTAACTTCTACTTTGATTCCAGACCCTGCCGCCGATACCCCTGCCCCTGCATCCCCTTATGGAAAGGACACCCCTCCCAACTCTCACACTCCAACAGTTATAAATTCTAAAAAGGGTTATAGCACAGTTTTCCTTAATTGATTATGCTGGACTTTGTAAACATCAATTCGATAATGTTTAACTATGTTCCAATTTCTTTTTTCCACCTAAAGCAAGGTTTTGATAGACCACTCTCTGAACTACATAAGGTAAAAGATTTACCTAAGAACTTATAAAACACAATATGTACATGGGTAATATTAACTTATTACATTATCTTATGTATATAATTCAGAGTCCATGTTCTTTTAATAAGATGATGCTACACACTACTTTCTTCTGAGTCAAAGAACTATCATCTTCATGACTTCAGCTGTGTTGACTTAAGTATCTAATTAAAGGAGGAGGGGTAAACAGGGTCATTGGACCCTCACCTGAAGACCCAGCTGCTCTTCGCAGCCAACTGTATGTAATTTGGCCCTAATCACATGGTCTCCTATGTTTGGGGAGGACTAAAGTATATTATCTGGAAAAGGCTAGGAAGAGAAGGCTTGATCCATGCTGGGTTAAGGCTTTCCAATGTAAATACTCTCAGGTCACCCATATATACACCTCAGCAACCCCTCAGTCCTCTCTGTAAGTAAGCTCAGTAAATTCATTGGTTCCCCAGAAAAACTTTAATGTAATTGGTTTGTGGTTTGATACTACAACCTAAAAAGGGGAAAAACATTGCTTAATATCCCCAGGAAGAGAATTCTCACAGCAGATGAAAAATTTGTTTGTTAATGTTATTGTGTCTCATGGTTATTAAAAAAGGAAAATGGAAAATTGGAGGATGTTGGAAGGATATGAGAATGGAGATATTTTTAAAGAAGGATTTATGTATGAATGTTATGATGGCTGGATATTTCCAGAATTCACAGAGAAATTAGAGAGCTGGGCAAGTGAAGAAATTCTGTGTAGGGTTGTTACAACATAACAAGGATGAGACAAGGATAATGTGAGGACAATCTTGAAATTTCTAGGGTCATAACTTAGTCAACTAGCCCAAGGATGTCTAGTCAAGGTTTATTTAAGGATATTTCCCAAGCTCTGTCTACATAGCACATGGTAATAAAAGTACCAGACTGGTATAACTATTAATCTGGTTAGAAGGACTTAAAGGGACAAATTTTTTCCCCTTGCCCTCCAAGGTCAAACAAGTTCCAGGGGCTATGGAGCAACTCTTGAAATGTCCTGTAACTTTGGTGAGTCATCTGTTCTTTTGTTCAGGGAGGCCATGGAGACCCCAGAAGATGGACTTGAACCACCGTCCAGTCTGCAAAGAGGAGGGTCAACACAGAGGAAATATTTCTTCCATGCTTCCAAGCAAAGCCCCAGTCAAGCAGGACCTTTTGACTTATCTTCACGTAGATGGAACTGGTAAAGAAAAGCCTGAGGTGCCAGGGGTTCCCCCAAGCCCATGTGATCCCTGAGGGCCAAATCCTCATACAACCTTAAGAGTAAAAATAAATTGGTTTATTTGGGCCAACAGTATGATCTTCAACACCCAGAAGGAAAGTATAACCAAAACTAAAGTCATCAGTATATTTTAAGGGTTCAAGGGAATACACAACCCAGACATTAGACATAAGCTCTTATGTTATTTAGAAAATCATCTCTCATCAATGATTTTGTTCCTAATAAGATAATGTCACTCAGATGTAAGACTTCAAATCTTGATCTGCAATACTGTAGTGCCCACTTACAGCTAAGGGAGACAACCCACTATTGTTCTAGCCTAAAAAATTAAATGATGGCTAAATTTGTTTTCTCTCCCTATCTAGAAGCCTTTGAGAGGTAACTGACACTGATTCTAGCCACTCCAACAGCTATCAAAATGCCTGAAAAACAATTTTGAGTCCATCGCTCTCAAGTTCAGCCCTGGCAGAAGAAAAAAAAAAAAGAAAAAAAGCTATTACCTTGGTGCTAACCATTGCTCCTTGCCTCTTCAGATAATTTCAGACCAAAAACTCTTACTCTCGTACTAATTTTAATCAGTTGCTACTTTCCTTCCCTCCATATGTATACAAGCGCCTGTCAATCATTGAGGACCCTGTTGAGATGCATGAAGAGGGAACCCCTGCTGTCTGACCGACCCCTAATCCAGCCCCCCCATGTTGACCCTCTCCAGCAGGAAGTAGCAAGATGACAATGGCGCCCCCTATCCTGTAACACAAAAGGCTGGAATGTTAAGGTTCAGATAGCCCTGCCCCCTCACCAACAGGGTCTCACAGACTTCTCAAGCCCCTGAGAAAAGGGAACTGAGCTGATAAGCACCTTGGTCTTTGAAGTCAAGAGAAACAGACTTTTCTCCACTGTTTCACCAACACAGCAGGCTTCCCCTTTGATTTCTAAAGTGAAAAGGTTTTAACAGTCCTGCTCTCCCACTCACCCCCTCCCACTGCCCAACTTAAAAAAAATACATCTTCCCACCTTCTGCAGGAAGCAGAAGCTTCCCCCCTTATAAAGACCCCAGCTCATGGCCTGGGGCAGATATTTTCCCTGCCCAAAAGGGAATCTGTACCATGTGCTCTTTTGCTAATAAACTCTGCTTTCTCCTGATCAACCCTATTCGTCATACGGCTACTTTTTACCTATCACTTAGTTCTTATTTGTGGTATTAAACATCCAAATATTTGTGGTCTGTTTTACATCAAGTCCATTAATTATTCTGAGTCTATTTCATCAATCAGTGTGTTTACCATTGTCCAAATACCACACTTAACTTTCTAATAATAGTGTTTTAAAATAATTCTTACTGCAATTTCATTGATTTTTCTGAGTTATACTTGATCAGTTTACACATTCATGACACTGGTTGTTGATTTTAAGAGGCCCTTTAGGGGAAAATATGTACATTTTACTGAATCTGTAGAATACTTTGACTGGATTACTTTTGTTTATTCTGTGTTTAAAAATTAATAAAGCACAGAATAGCACATTATATTAATCTTCCTGTGTCTGTGGAAAAATTGGACTCAAGTGGTTTTCTCTCAGAGTCAGGGTCTCTCAAGTAGGTCAAATGCTGGCTGGAACAGGAATCATCTTGGTAGCTCAGTTTGGCTTCTCAGAACATTATGTACTGTAGCTGGAATGGCCAGGAGATGGCTGAGTATCCCTCTGTCACCATGTGACCCTGCATAATGGTTGGCTCGAGTGTCTTCACTGGGTGACCACAGGGTTCTGAAAGGGAATACCCCAATGGGAAAGGGTTCCCATGAGACCTGTTGCTGGAGGGCTTTCCAGAACTACCTTGAATACCATGCAGGACCACCTTTGCTGCTCCTTACTGATCAAGAAAGCCATGTGAGATCAGTTTCAAAGTATTCAGGCTGGGACTCTACCTTTCTGAAGGAGAAATGACAAATACATTGCCCATTTACAATGCACCAACCAACTCTTTGTCACCTTTAAGCAGCAGTTAGCTGGAGCTCCCTTGTCTTGACTCTGGCCTGTCCTTTGGAATTTAACAACCTCTCAAGTAGGAATTCCAACAGTATTTTCTCCTAGATCTCTGGAGTTTACCAGGAGCCAGTCCTCTCAGTTTTCCACATCAATCTAGTTTTTCAGAGCAGTGGATCCACTATGGAGCACTGTCCACTTGAACAATCTTTGAAAGCAGCATTCTTCCTTACACTGACAGTTCCCTTGGTGTTCTGAAAATCGACTCCACAAGATTTAATTTGAAAAGATCTATTCTAGACTCTTTGTCAAAAGCAAGTGACAACTCAAGGTTGATGTTAGAAAAGTTGGGAATTTGGGGGCTGGAGATATGGCTCAGTGATTAAGAGCACTGGCTGTACTTGCAGAGAAACTGAGTTTGGTTCCCAGTACCCACATGACAGCTAGCAATTGTCTATAATTCCAGTTCCAGGGGACATGACACCCTCTCCTGGCCTCCTTGGGCATTGCACACATGGGTGCACTTACATACATGTGGGTAAAATATTCATACACATTAGATAAAAATAAATTTTTATTAAAGGAAAATATGATAACTTTGGAGAGATTTTGAGTCAGTTATCTTGGATTTTTGTGTTGTGTTATTTTCATGCCAGTTAAGCTGTTTTCAGAGTAAGAAATGCCAAGATAAGAACAAGTCACTTTTAGCTGGGTGTGGTGGTGCATGCTTTTAATTCCAGCACTTGGGAGGCAGAGGCAGGTGGATCTCTGTCAGTTCAAGGCCAGCCTCATCTGCATAGCAAGTTCCAGGCCAGCTGGGGTTACATAGTGAAACCCTGTCTCAAAAGAAACAGACAAACAAACAATAAAGGTCTCAAAGCTTCTTCTCGCTCACCGTTTTACATTACTACCATTGAATTAAATATGGATTTAGGAAACGTGATAAATCACGGAACATCTGAATTTATTTCCCATGCTCTTCTATCCCATGGTAAATTTGGCTTCTTAGGCAATAAAAATGATTCACCAACATCATAATCTCCTTAAAAGCTAAAGCAAAAGGTCAGAGGAAAGGGGAGATCCAAAGACAGAAAGGCTTCTTTTCTTAAAAAATAACTCTAAAATAGACAGTTGGATAAAATGCAAAATGACAAATTCTGAATAAATTGTTTTTAGCATGGCTTTACAGTAAAAATTTCTTTAAAGTCGTGACAATGTTGAAGAAGAAAGTATGTTTAGATGAGTCTTCCATCAGAGGGACTGAGAGGCTGAACAGCAGAACTTTGGAATGGTGGAAAGTAAGGTGCCTCTGGTGAGGCTGTTCCAGTGGCTACAAGGGATGGGGTGATAACCAAGAGCACGGCCTGACATTGAAAGCAGCTTGTGGCTGTACCATCTCAGATGTGGCTCCTGCAGGCCAGGCCATGTCTGCAGATATTTGCAGTACCAGCCAATATCTTGATTATGATCTTTTAAGGGTCCCTGAGCTAGGATTGTGGCTATGAAAATCAGAATCCCGTAAGGAATGTGTGAGAACTCATCTATGTCCTGGCCATACTTGAAAACGGATGGCCTGGGAGCATCGAGCGCACACTCAGTGGTGGTGGCATTTAAGGCGTCTGCATGCAGCAGTAATAGGTTCTTCTCTGGGGTCTAAGAACTGCCCAACCATTGGCACTTGGCTATGTTTGCAGTACCATGAATGGATACCTTCCTATTGAGTAGTCCCTGCGTTTAATTAGACAGCTGCCACTTTCCTGAACCAACATAATTTCTTACTATAGTCTAACTATGTATCCTTATATTCACAGAGAAGTGTAGCTCTCACCACTGATCAAAGAAGTTTGTTTGTGCAACAGGTAGAGACTATTGCAAATTCCACAACTGACCAACATGCAGACCATAAGCAGCTGGTGCCTAGCCCCAAATGATGCATCTACAATGCAACCTTTATACCTAAGGCTCAGGGAACATCACAGAAGAGGGGAAGGGAAGACTGGAAGAACAGGATGCCTGTTGCTAAATAATACTTTCTAGACATGATAGGGAAGTTGCACCCATGAAATTGCCACAGTGTGGTTGTTTAACAAGACCCACATAATGACAAAATCAGTTGACGTTGACAATGTGGATGGACGAGGGAAATGATACAGGGTCCTACCTCTACATGAATGGTACAGCAACCAATGGATGCCGAGGGGGCAGAATCCGTTATCTCCAGGGATAAGCTCCCTGATCGGTTATGCAATTCCTAGTGGTCGGTTATCCGATTCCTAGTGGTCAGCCATAAACACACTTACACATAAGCACCACTAAATGGACTCAGTGCAATCTATATGCACACGTGCATATATTTATAAGGGCATGTATGTATATGTAACAACAGTAAAGAAGACAAGAATTTGAAAGGGAGTAGGGGCACATGGAAGGAGTTGGAGGGGGGTAAAGGGTAGAAAGGATGCAAGCACATTACTCATGTATGAAACTTCGGAATAAATAAAACGTTTTATCATATAAGAAAGATGACTGCAAGGAGGGGACAAGGCAGGAATACCTAGCACCAAGATGCTCCTCACGCTCCCCTGCACGCAAACACACAGACGCAGAAGAGTGAAATTGGACTCTCGTCTCATACCACAGATAGAGACCAACTCAAATTGAATTAAAATCTTAAAAATACAACTGGGGCTGTAACACTACTAGAAGAAAGCAGAGGTATCATCATATTGATCTCAGAATCATAGTTTGGATATGGAATCAAAGCATGGGCAGCCAAAAAGAACTAGATAAATGGGGTCTCGTCACTGATAAAAGTCTGCAAAACAAAGCAAGCAATCATCAGAGCAGAAAGGCAACATTCCAAATGGGAGAACATATTTCCAAGCCAAATATCTAATAAGAGATCAACATCTGGAATGTGTAAGGAACTCAAGCAGTCAATATCAAGGAATCCACAGCAGGAGGAAAACTGAGGAGAGTCTTGGGGTTGACATTGCTCACAAGAAGACACCATGCACAACAGACAAAGTATTTTTATTGAGTTTTAGTACATTTCATACAACAGTTCTTAATCAAATTTAGACCCACTTCCCCATCCGTATCCCCCCCACACCCACTGGACCTCATGTATTCCACCAAACATGTTAAATCCTCTCCAGTCAGAGCTGGTTCATGAACATAGGGAAGCAGAGGCTTTGGGGGCACTGGAAACTTGCTCATGTGAATGTGTGGCAATGGTGGTTTTGAGCACAAGACTTATGCCAACTCAATCAGACAAGGGCCCAGAGTGGTGTGCAGGACATGGGCAGCAGGCCAGCTCTAGCCTGAGAACTTTTGGAGACTGATTACTACTGGGCGAGGGAGAGCACATCTTCTTTAAGATCTCTAGATAGGCTGACTAGACTCCAGCAGATGAACTTGCACAGAAGGACATTTGGGTACAAATGCTTGACAACAGATTTTGAAAAATGTTCAGCATCATTAATTATCTGGGAAATTCTAGTTAAAAACGATGATGAAATATCTCAGATCTGTCAGAGTGGTTATTGTCAAAGATATGAAAGATAACAAGTGTTGGTAGGGATGCGTGGTACTTGCATGCTGTGTGGTACTTGCATACTGCTAGTGGGAGTGTAAAATAATGTGGTCCCTATGGAAAAAAGTGTGCAAATTTCTCATGAAATTAAAAATAAAACTACCATATGCTGCATCAGCCCTACCACTGGGCAGATACCAAAATGGTGTGGGATATATATGTTGAAAGGAATCTACATACTGTATTCATGTTAATATCATTCATAATAGCCAAGACACAGTATCAGCCTACATGTCCAACAGCAGATACATGGATGAAGAAAACGTGATGTATGTGTACATAGGTATAGGTATACATCTCACACTATTCAACCACAAAAGACAAGGAAATCTTATTATTTACAACAACACAGATGAACCTAGAAGACATTATGTAGAGTGAAATAAGTCAGAAAAAAAGACAAATATGGTACAGTTTCATTTACATGTTGATTCTAAAACACTTGAACTCATAGAAGCAAAGAGTAAACTGGTAGTTTCAAGGAAAATATTTATTAAAAGTATGCAAATTTTCAACTAGACAGAATTAATAATTTCATCAGCTCTTTCTTTAAGCATAGTGACTAGAATCATTAACAACACATTGTTTCCTTCAAACTTGCTTAAAGAAAGCATAAATGTCATCACAGAAGAGTATTCGAGGTACAAGTTGATTTTCATCATTCCATATTGTACACATATGTCAACTAATGTGTTGTACAAGTTAAGTACATAGCACACAATATATAACTTTTGTTCAATAAAAAACTTCAAAATATTTTGTTGCTGAAGTAAGCCTGTGTCGTGCTGTTCCTAGAAAGTCTGCTATATCTTGTTATTCTAAAGAATCAATGAGATTGTAAATGGTTAACATTGGTTTTCAAGAGAACAAGACAGTAGCTCCATCAATTGTGAGAAGTGCTCAGAAATTCCTCCTTTAAAATGTCCTTTGCAATCACAAACAAGGAGGTGCTGATAGTGAATAGTATGTACTTAAAGGAAGAGAAAACGTTGACACTAGAAATATAGAAAATACAGACACTTTTAAAAAATTAAACTCAATTTTGCTAAGTGGGAATGTCTAATTCAGGAAACTTGAATGTGCCTGATTATAGACTAGCTGGATTCGTATTTTAGAAAAACAATGTGGGCATTCTTTACTTAGTAACCAGAAATTGTCAAAAAATTTCAGGAACTTTCAAACAAGTTATTATACATCTCATATTACATCATGTGGTATAAAGAATATAATTTATTTATCTACCTTTCTATGTACATATATCTTTATCTCAACATAAAGAACCATTGGCCTTCACTTTAAATGATATGTCTCATTGAAAAAAAATAATTTCCTCTATTAAAAATAAATGGGGAAAATGGCAAACACTTTAACTGGGGAGGAATGAGGGAGAGCTGTACAGGGGAAAGACATTACTGTTGGTAGTGTGAAAAGGGGGAACTGTATTAGTTCAAAAGCCTGTTGAAAATAGACATAATATATAACACATATAGAGATATAAAAATACTTGTGTGTGTGTGTGTGTGTGTGCGCACGCGCATGAGTACAATTGAAGGCTATATAACAAAAAACACAGTGCCAGGCAGAGTGCCAGGCAACCCAAAGTCCCTTTGAGTTGTTGACCGTGGTGGTCCAAGTGATTCCCAAAATAACACAGGCTACTGGCACAGCCCTTGATGGCCTCCCAGAACTTGAAGTTAAGACCCTATTGCTGATGACACAGCATACTTGGGCACAGGAGCAGTCAAGCTGGAACTGAAGCCTTCTCCCTGAAGACTAAGTCCGATATTATAAGACGACACTATGCAAACTGCCAAGGGAGAAAACCAATCAGTGACTCAACTCAGCGGGTAATATCTATGAACCACAACGACTGTCCCAGCAAATAATCTCTGCTGGTGAAGGAGCAGCACTTTTATCTTGTGAGTAATCAACAGATGTCTAATTGGACTTAAGGCCTATTCAATGGGAGGGAACTCGTGTGTGGGGCTACAAACATAGCCAAATACACGTCTGAAGCAGTCATAGATCCTAGAGAAAAACCTACTTTTGTCACATTCCTAGACTGATGTAATTACTTACTGTATTCTAAATATGTATTTTTATATTTATAGACAAGTACTCCTTCTTCCCACCACTCTAATCAAAGAAGCTTCTTTTTGCAACAGATGGAGACTATTACAAGTCCCACAACTGATCAAACACAGAGAATAAGTGTCTGTGAGATGTCCAACCCTAAGCAACACATCTATAAAGCAACCTCCTCACCTAAGGCTCAGGGATCACAGCAGAACAGGGGAGGAAAGAATAGAAATGCATCTTCAACTCTCACCAGCAAAATTTCCCCATGTAATAGATGGTAATTAAACCAGAAAGCCACAACTGGGCAAAGTGCAAAGAGTAAGAGACTGCAGACTTTTAATCCCCGAATAGGACACCTATACCAAACCTCTGCCACCTAAGACTCAGGGACCATTGCGGAAGAGGGGGCAGAAAAATTGTAAGAGCCAGAGGTGGTGGATGAAACAGTTTTGCAGACAACTGGCCAGTTACTCATATGAACTCAATGCAATGGTAACAGCATACATAAGACTCGGGTAAGCTCAAGCCAGACAAAATCTCAGCATAGAAGTGGGGGAGTGGGTAAGAAGCCCCAGCCTGAGCTGAGGAACTATTGGCAACTGGTACCTGCTGGGCAAGGGAGAGCTGGTTTTCCTTAAGACTCTGCAGCTGGATAGGTTAAACAGGCTCCAGGAGATAAACCCACACCCGAGGGCATTTGGAGACTCAAATTAGACTCGCTAGGCCTAAATATATGTAGCAGAACACATAAAATCTAACGGGGGTACTAGGGGATGGTGCAGATAAAGAAGGGATCTAAACATGATCCAAATATATTGTATGAACTGTAAAAATTCAATGAAAACAACAACAACAAAATTTCCATGTAGTATTTTTAAAGGGATAGCACTTAAATAAGGTGTCAAGTGTTCCAAAATCATTTTCGGCCTGCACAATTTTCCTGTTTTGCAAGTTTTCTAAAAGGTCCCTTATTTTGATAGATAAGAAATATTGGGGCTGGGGAGATGGCTCGTGGGTTAAGAACACTGGTTGTTCTTGCAGAAGACCTGGGTTCGAATCCCGGCACCCACATGGCAGCTAACAACTGTCCGTAATTCCAGTTCCAGGGGATTGATGGTCTCTTCTGACCTCCACAGGCATTGCACGACACAGGTGCACTTACCTACATGCAAGCAATACACTTATACACATAAAATAAAAATAATAAATGAAATATTTAAAAAAAAAAAAAATCGACCAGGCATGGTGGCACATGCCTGTAATTCCAGCACTTGGGAGGCAGAGGCAGGGGGATCTTTGTGA
>NW_008339846.1:2712198-2712992 GCF_000622305.1 Nannospalax galili | reverse complement strand
GAGGCCAGCCTGGTCTACATAGTGAGTTCCAGGACAGCTGGGGCTACAGGAAGACCCTGCCTCAAAAAGACCAAAATAATAAATAAATAAATAAATAAATAAATAAATAAATAAATAATAAATATCACTCATGCTCCTGGGAAGCACAGTTTCACGTCCATCCTACTTGGTGAAGCTATAACATTTAAGACAAGTCACACTCCATTGTCCAATAAAGTAAAAGTTTAAGTGAGAAAATGTGGGAGAAGTAAGAAAATGGCACAAAATCTAAGTGTGAGAAACCTTAGTCCTGAAACAAATACAACCCACATTTGACAGTGTGATGGTCAATTCCACTCATGACTGGATTGAGAAAGACCTAGGTAATTAACAAGGCACAACTCTGGATGTGTCCATGAAGGTGTATCAGAGAGTTATTCAGAGACTTCAAGAGAGAAGACTCACCTTGAGTGTAGGAGGCAGCATCCCATGATCTGGCATTTTGAACTGCATCAATAACGCAAAACGCAGAAGCCTGCTGTGCATTCTTTCGGTGCTTCCTGATTGGATCCCTAGACCAGGTCATTCCACCACTGCGCCTCCCCCACCGTGAGTCTTTTCACCTGTTAACCAAAATAAGCCCATCCCTGCCTTAAATTGTTTTTCAGATTTTTGGTCACAGCATAAGAAACATAACAAGAAATATTCAAAATAATCTGTAGTGCAGTTACTATGGAAAAGCAAAAGCAAAACAAAACAAAACAAAAAAACCCTTTGAATATTAATTCAAATTATATTTTATTTTTATATTTATT
>NW_008339846.1:2693194-2711938 GCF_000622305.1 Nannospalax galili | reverse complement strand
TATTTATATTTTATATGTAGGAGTTTTTTGCCTGCCTATATGTATGTATACTACATGTGTGCCTAGAGCCTGCAGAGACCAGAAGAGGGCATTGAACCCCTAGAATTATAGTTACAGAGTGTTGTGAGATACCATGTGGGTGCTAGGAACCGAACCTATGTCCTCTTCAAGAGTAGTGAGTGCTATTAAATGCTGATCCATATCTATAACCCCTAACTTATTTTTAATTTAAGATTTATGAATAAAGGAAGTGAGGAAAAGTATAATTTTGAAATAATAATGTATATTTTAAAAATATAGCTGGTAAGTCACCAGTTGGTAAGTCACCAATCAGAAATTACAAAATCTCAATAAAAAGATTTAAAAAATAAGTTAATATACTAGAAATTCTAAATGAGTTAATACCCTGATCCACACAGATTATATATATAATTAGCATAAACTGAAAATGAAATTTTGAGTAGGAAATGAAACATTTTAAAATATGTGGTACGCGAGTAATATAAAGTATGTCTCCTTGAAACAATATAAATAATCTGCTTGATTCATTTTTATCTTATGGAAATTGATCTTTTATCCATGGATTCCACTATAAAGTTTAGCTTTTTTCTTCCATTGCATAAAAGCCATCTTCTATCTTTTACTACCTGAACTAACTGGTGCTGGTAAGTCCAAAATGAAGAAAAAAGGAAATAGTGTCATATAAATGTACTAAAAATATATTTTGGCCCTTGTTTTTCCTGATTGCGGTATACCTTTTACTGGGTGCTGGACTTACTGCTTTTGTGAAAAACGTAATGCAATCCTAGTGAACATGAGGTCGGTACCTAAAAACGCCCAGTTCATTCAAGTGACAGTCACTAAATGTTAATCATGGGAAAAGTGCATCTGGGTTTCTAAAAAAAATAAAATAAAAGGAAATAGGGAAAGTTTGTGATTGCAGTGACTCAGGAAAATTGATTTTTTTCAAGCAACAATATATCAAAGTCCTGGTTTGAACCCAAAGTCTAATTTCAACCCTTCTTTCCCTGGATGAATCAGTGAGGACTGCTGGCTGTGAGCATAGCTCTTATCTTTTTAAAGTAGAAGGAAATGTCACATTGGATACATTACATCATCCTTCTATGGTGGCATTGTTTAACAAAGAATATAACCAGTTACTGCATTTTCTGAAAATGTTTTCCAAACTCTTTCAAAAATTTAAGGTATGTACTATGACCACCTGTTTCCAATGGGCCACAGATGTAGAATTTTAACCTTAAATAATATTTGTTTTTAATTGTTACTGAAGTTGATGTTATGAAACAGAAAACTTAAAATAGAGGCAAAAGCAAAAACAGCTGAAGTATTGTAATTCTACCTTTATAGTAACTAAAAATATGGCTGATTTTGCAGTACTTCAAAACAGCTGCTGGCTGAGAGACCGCCATAAAATTCGAAGTAATGATTATAAAGAAATGTTTACCTCAATAGAACAAAATGTGATACTCTCCAGCATTTTTTAAGATATTAGAGTTTATGAGTAAAAACTATGACTTGATATGCAACTTTCAAGCCATGGTGTTTTAATTTATAAATATGCTTACTAGAACGAAAACTACACGTACATTTTAACGTTGTACAAAGGGAAATAATTTTTAAGAATTAAGAAGAAATAATACATGATGGGGAATTGCATTAATAAAATTTAAATAAAGATAAATTTTAAAAAGAGAAGTTTCTCTGGTGAGCCTTGAGAAATGCACTAATCTATGGTAAAACAGTAAGTCATGATGAGTCAGTTCAGTACTACATCTATTTAGCAGAATAATAGGGTTAAGTTCTCCCCTCTGGCATGCAGCTTGTCTAGTCACAGGCTCCTAGACCTGATACCAGTGTCAGACATGAGTTCCATATTATAAAGCCGACCTCAAATCCAATTAGAAAGCGGTTGGTTACTCCTGTAATATTCATGGCACTGCTGGGCCATTGGTGATATCTTGCCACGCCAGTGGTGGTCATGGCTTGCTGGATTCACAGTTGGGTGAGGCTGATTATCTGCTGATGAGCAAAGAACCCCACAACTGGTCAATAGGTGGAGAATAAGCTACTCCAGAGTGCTTGTCCCTGAACAGGACACCTACATCAAACCTCTGCCTGCCAACGTCTAGGGACCATTGCAGAAGAGGGGGTGGAAGGGGCCAGAGGTGGTGGATGACCACAGGGAAAGAGTTTTCCAGACAGTTGAGCAGTTACGCATTGTGACAGCATTCACAAGTCCAATGTAAGCTCAACCTAGACAAATCCCCAGCATAGATGTGGGGAGGTGGGTATGAAACCGCAGTCCTACCCGAGGAATTATTGGTAACCGGTGATTGCAGGGAGAGGGAAAGTAAGTCACATTTAAGGGTGAGACTCTTGGCAGGTTGACCAGGCTCCGGTGGATGGACCCACACTGAAGGGCACTTGGGGACACAAGTTTGACTCTGTAGCCATATATGTATATGTACATGAAATTGGCAGGGGTAGTAGGGTGCAGGTGGGGAGGGGTCTAAATTTGATCAAAATATATGAAATTCACACAAACTTGGTTAATAAAAGAACCTCACATACTTATCTCTTTTTTGTGGTGGGGACATTGAACAGCTTCAAATTTGTAAAAATACAATGTGTTATTATTTATTCTGTACGACACATCACTAAATCTTGTTTCTTCCCCTTGCCTAACAACCAGGAAAGAAGTCTACATTAAAATACGATGAAACAACCCTATATGTCTATGTATATTCTGTGTTTAATATCATTGATTACTGCTGCAGTTGTTGACATTGTGATCCTCAGTAACGTTTCAAGTCCATTTTCTGGGTCTTGCTAGCTCAGGAGATGAGTCAAAGTTTGAAATGCAAGAACGAGTAGGACTGTCCTCCATCCAAGTTTATCACCAGGGCTCTAAGTTGTAAGAAATGGGATATAAAATAGTATTCCCAAATCTAGATGAAAGAAACGCAAAATGTTGTCAAGACACACAAGCTTGTTGCAATGCCGGTGATTCCTACTGTCAAGCAAAGCCTGCTCTGCCATGGATGGGTGTACATGAGCAGGGTGGTTAGCACGGAGGTTTCCCTGCCCACAGGCTCCCTGCCCACATGCACTGGCAGCTCAGTAACCAGTCTCCCACATGTGGGAGGACCAGGATGGATCCAAGCCAAGTATGGCCCAGTTTCTTTGTTCATTTGTGTAACCTGGGCAACGAACCACTTGGTTTTGTCTGTTCTAGCCAGCACTCTTCCTAAGAATATGCACATTTAGGAGTTAGTGCTTCTCACTGAGAATCGAGGGTTCTCTGCAGGCTCTTATCATAACAATGTTTACAGTCATAGAGTCCTGTTTGTTTCTGAAATTGACTTAGTAATTATCACGGCATTTGAAAAGCCAGAAGGAAAAGTGATATTCATGTGACGCTTCATCGTGTTCTTCCAGGGCAAGTATCATTTTCATAAAATTGTAGTAGAGGACATGGACCAAGGGTGGGCTCAAATGAAGGAGTCAAATACTATAAAAAATAGAAATGACTTCTTCAGAGGCCGGAATGATTACAGACTCCACGGAACAATTAAAGTCCCCTAGAATTTAGGAAAATAGAAATGGTCCAATTCTTGTTCTGGGACTAAATGGACAAATGATAACAAATGAGGGAGGAGAAGGCCTTGAGCCAGAACCACCCAGTGAAGACATTTCCAAATTCTTGATGATGGAAACTCAAGATAATAACTGAATTGTTCTGACCATTAAGTTTGGGGACATTTGTTAATAGTAATTAATAAATGGTGAATATAATTAGCCTGTTATCACTCAGAATAAATATGGAAATTCATAAATACTGTGAAAACTCTGGTATATGAATATTTAGCAATGTGAGACCGTGTGTAGTCCATGTATTCAAAACCAAATCAAGTGGCTTTGCTGTACTGACCCAAGAGCAGCTTCAAGCACTTTCTCCAGACTCTAATCCATGAAGGTGGGGTTTAGGAATTCTCCTCCATTGTCTGCAGCAGTTGAACCATTTCTCAAACACCACAGCTGACCACTAGACACCTCCTATGTGAAGGAACACAGGTATTATGACAGCCCACTCACAGTCTCTGAACTCCAGCTATAAATTAGATTAGATACAGGAAATGGTGCTGAGCTCTTCTGATGTCAGGTTTTACGTTACATGGGTGTCATCTTAATTAATCTTCTCAGAATCCTAGGAAGCAAGCTATATTATTGCTCTGATTTTAAAATTGGGAAAATTGTGGTCTACATAAGCTTCATGGCTTTCTTGGGCTATTACAGATAGTGAGAGACCTGAATGTAAACAAAGAGAATGACTGATGACCCCAAGAGGAGCCCATGGAACTCTTGGACTTTGGTATGGTCAGTGGATCTGTCTTAACAGGAACATTCCAGCTTCCTAGGGCAAAGGTGATTCCTAAAAATCACTGAATCCTGACTGCCTAATCTACAATAGATTCTCTATGAATGGTTACTGAATAAAAGAAGGAAAGAAGGAAGGAAGGAAGGAAGGAAGGAAGGAAGGAAGGAAGGAAGGAAGGAAGATATAATGAAGTATGGAAATACCCTTAATGGATAAGTTAAATATTTGGAATTCAGGAGATGCTCTGCAGGTACCAGATCTTCTAAAAAAATCTCCTGGCTCTTTTCCTCTGTCATCCGCCATCAGATTGTTACTATACACTTTGTTAAAATCAATGAGCTTTGGTTCAAAGAAATGACATTCAACATCTCAGAATAGGCTGTGGGGTACATTTCATAAACCTATAAAATGCCCCAAGTAATCCTCCTGTGGGTGAACAATCCCACAGAATGTCCTCTAATGAAGCCTGTTCTTAATTTAGGGTTGAATTGGAGCAATTTAGAATTGGAGAAAACCTATGAGAGTCTGGAAACTTTTGTTTTTTGAGACAATCTCCCTATAGCCACCGCTGGCCTAGAACTCACTATGTAGACCAGGCTGACCTTGATCTCAGAGATTCACCTGCCTCTGCAATCCAACTGCTAGGATTAAAGTGGTGGCCCACCACATCTGGCAAGAGAGTTTGGAATTTTAAAGCTGGTCCCAACCTGAATAGTTTAATTGCCTTAGAAATATTTGTGCTGCCATTGACCAACAAACCTCTGTCCCTAGAAGCAGTGGGCCCCAAACCTCATCACAAAAGAAATATGCCACCTGGTTTTTTCTCTCTCTCTTAAAAATGTGACAGAGACACATAAGTGCTTCAGAGGAAGGGGTTGGGCTGGAAGAATCCACTGAAAAGAGAGGCGGCTGAAGGCCAGCCATAGTTAAGAAGCCCACTGTAAGGGTCTGGCCTGTAAGGAGAGCACACAACCAAAGACAGCAATCCCCAGCCTTGCAAGTGAGGAGGGGAATGAGTGGCTGACCCAAAGTCGCCACCTTCAGTCTGTGTGCTGTAAGAAAATCATATTATTGTTAGAGTCCAGGTTGGCAGTGACCCTGCCCCAGTGCAGTAAAGCCCCACAAGACAGGCTCCAGGGGCCTCTCAAAAACAGGAGTTGAGTCAGCATGAATCAGCGTAGTCTGTTTCCCCCTGCCTCCCCTGAAGCTATTTTTATCTATCCCACCTACCACACCCATATAACAGCCTCCAGCCAGCAGCTTGTGAGCTGGTGGTTTCCTCACTCCAGAGCTGAGAGCCACCCCATGTGATCTTCCAAATAAACCCTGCCCTGCTAGAGTTCCTGTCTGTGTCTTGGTCTTCAACTATCATTTATAAGCTTTCTTGAATCTGCAACTGAAAACATACTTTGCCCTATCCTCCATTCTATTCAAAGGCTAGTGTTGTCAAACTGACAGAATTTCCCAGAATGACCTGGGAGAGGGGCTTCTGAGCCTATGAAGGATTATCTTAAGTTACTGAATTTGACAGGACCCATGTTAACTGTGGTGGGACCATTCTCTGAACAGCAGATCTAGACTGTACAAAATGGATGAAGCTGGCTGAACATTCATTAGTTTGTTCCTGGCTGTGGCTTTCATGTGACCAACTTCTTCAAGCTCCCGCTGACTTGCCTTCCCTTCCATGATGGATTTTATTCTTGAACTGTGAGCCAAATAAACTCTTTCCCCTTTAAGTTGCTTTTGTCAGGATGTTTTATCACAGTAACATAAAAAACCTAAGACACCCACAACCCATTTTTGCTTGGTTATAGAGACCCCATGTTTTGCCTACAGCTTATCAGTGCCTGACTTACTTTGATTCTTGATGAACTTGGCACTTCAGCAACTACTCAAAAAGGACCCTGAAACTGTATGTCTTGTTCTGTTTAATGTCTAAATGTCTTCAGTCTTCAGTGGTAGTTCAACAGACACATCTCTTCAAATCTTTTGTTTTCTTAGAACATTTAAGATATTGAATTTTGTACTAGAGTTGACAGGGTACAACCTACTTTCCCCTTTAAGGCTCACTTGCTCTCATCCTTGAGCTCCTTCACACCCAAGAACCATCTTTGTGGCAAAGTGTGAATACCAGTTTTTATAAACACAATGTGTTCACTAATCACAGTACAGTAGACAGGAATCTGCATTGCAATGGAAAAAACAAATGACAATAATTAATATAAAGTGCTAGACTCTCCGTGTGGTTACCCACCACCTCCGGCTCGTACAATCTTTTTTTTATAAAAACAAATAATTTATTGAGAATTTTATACATGCATATAAGGTGTTTTGATCAAATCCATGTCCACTCCCTCCCCTCCAACTCCTCCCATATCTCCCCATCACATTTTTCTGACTTCATGTACTCTTTCTTCTTTATTTTTATGGAGCTTTTGGCTACTCTAGCATTTTCCCTTCTGAAGAGGTAACCCTAAAATCTTTTAAGGATTAAGTAAACGCTCCCAAATATTTTTGACATTTTTGGCCTTTGGAATGGATTAGGTTGCTAAGACGCCCAAGGACACTATGAGTTTTAGCCAAGAAACTGTCTACTTTTCTTTGGGTTTTTTTTTTACCCTAACTTCCTAGCCAATTCCTACCTCCTAGACTTATCAAACCATCCTCTGAAGAGGTTACCCAAATTGCCAATAGGGAATTGGGACACAGACCACTCTGGCTTCTTCCATGCTGAACAGGGACACAGGGTAAGGCAATTGGAGTACCTCTTCAGTGGGTCTATCTAAAAGACTTCCAAATTGCATAACTCTTATCTCAAGGAGGAAAAGAGACTCTTTGAATCATGAATAGATGTGAAGGAGAAGTAAAGGCAAGAGTAATTAGCATTACAAGTTCTAGACCAGGGAACTAGAAAAAAGTCAGAACAGGGCAATTTTCAAATGTTCATATGAGAGTCCATTGGAATTTCTTGACAAGGCTTTCCAAAAGCATCCCTCTATTGTGTTCCTCCTCATTTTTCTTTTGTCTTCTGTCGCCAGAGTTCTCGTTGGGTCTCTGGCTCTATCAGGCAAACCATATAGCATATCTTTGTGCACATTTATTATTATCGGGGGGGAGGGGAGTGACTTACAAAGAAACAAACATGCAGTGCCTAGCTCTGCGCCACTCAGCTACGCGCCTCCCAGTTCTGTGCCGTGGCTCAGCGCCTGCCATTCCAGATCACTTCCACGGCATTCACATAGTCACCACTAGCTTATGCCCACACCTCAGGGGCCAGCGATCTTGCCTCAGGTCTGTAAGTGCCAGGCTGTTCTGTTCTTGAGTACACCCAGCTGCTGTGCCCCCCTCACATTTGTGGCTCTGGTTCCAGATGGTACCACAAGCCTTTCCTTTGGTGGCTAACTCTTCACTGTCAATTCTCTGCAGCAGGCCCAGCCCCTTGGAGGAACCAGGACCCCTGGGGAACACACTCCACCCCTTTCCTCCACTCTTAAAATCTTTCTGCCAATCCTCTGCTAGGATCCCTGAGCCTTGGAGGGCATTAAAGATGTAGGGCGATCTCTCTTGTATCATGGAGAGATAGTGACTTCTTGGGCCTCCGCATTATTCATCTTTAAGCAATGGCCATTGATCTATCTCAGTGGTGTTTCTTTTACTATAAAGACAAATAGAATGGAGTAGACACATCTAAACAAACACGAATGTAAATAAAAATGCTTAGAAGATACCCCAGTAGGAATGCTATATTCATTAAACAGTATACTTTTCCCCCTGCTAGAGCCTGTAGCCTTCCTTGACACAAGGTGTTGGCTTGGCCTACTGCACCAGTTGTGTGTTCCACCCCCAGGAGCGGGTCTTATCCCGTTAGAAATTTGTCAGTTGTATGTATGTTGGTCTAGCCATTATTTCACTTGCAGGCATTGCTTGGCATGTCCATAATGTGCAGCACGTGGGGTCCATTGTTGAGTAGAATCATAGGGGATCCTTTCTTTCCCAATGGTCTGCATAATGCCTTTTGGCAATATGAATGTCATCCATCCAGTGGCATAGAGTTTTTTGGCCTCATCTCAGCTCCATCTCCTCTTCTTTTTCTGGGCTAACAACATGCAGTATCTTCAGCAACATGGCCTTACCAACCTTTCTAGTGTACAACTGTCATTAGTGGCAATAGCCTTGGTGAATTTGAGGACCTCTAGGATCTCTCTGACCAACAGCTCATGGTGGGGCAACCCACCCCTGGTACTGTAGATTTTCTTAACAGTTGTATAGTTTGGGAGTCTCTGCCTTTCTTACCCAATCTTAAAACTCTCAAGAATCCTATAGCTATCACAGGCCTTTGCTTCTTCAGGTATCTTTCAAATGGGTTTTACATCTGTAAAACACTTGAAGGAAGGTTAACATTATATATCAAATCAATCATAGACAAGGTCTCACACAGCATGGAAAGGTTTTGTCCATTCGTATTAACTGTTTTCACCATAGTTCTTTCTTAGGTACCATATCATGGGTACGAGGCATTAATTTGGTTAGCTCTTTATCATCTTTAGTTACCCCTTTGGAGTCATTTTGCATTTGGGGGATTTTGCATGGAGTCTCTTTGTATCCTCTTATTCTTGATACACTTATAGGTGTTGGCTCCAGTTGCCTGACCCTGCACTGGGCTAAGGAGGCAGGGGCTTCTCCTGTTCCCGCTGCACTTGTTAGTTCCCTGACTCAGGCAGGCTCTGGGTCTGCCTCCTGACTGTAGCCACACCTGTCATCTTCCCATTGACCACACCAGGTTGCTGGGGGAGAACTTGGTGGGAAAACCTGCTTCCACCCCTAGTGTAGCCTTTATCAGAAGAGAAATGCATTTTATTTAATCCTTTGGTGATTCTTAACCACCCCTGGGACAGTTTTTATCATTTAAATATCTTTTGTAAACTGTTCTTCTCGTTGTAAAGCCTTCTAGAAATGCCTTAGTACCGAATTTGGTTTTCTCTCAACTTTTTGTCTGGGAATTTGGGCTTGACATAAATCTTGCCACATTTGTCTTTGAGTAACCCAAGTGGACCATTTCTTCAGTCTGGTCTTTTTTGTATCTCTTATAGGGTGTTCTGTTATTTTACAGGCGCGTTTTACATGCTGGTCAGAATCATTTAGATTTGGCAAAAGCTGTCTCACTTCACAAAGATCCTGTCCCATTAAAGGGCTTAGTAAAACCATTAAAGCCCCATACCATCCTCGAGGTCCCAGTTGAATTAAGATTTCCTTCATATCTCTGGTGAATACAGTCTTATCTGGCTCAGTGAACTGGGCATCATATATTGCTTTTCTCATACCTAGTTCTCTCAGTAATGTCGGCCCTTCCCATATAGTCCTCCAGCCCCTGATAATCATGTTAGTCTCCTTTGGCGAAGACCATGTATCTTTAATGACTTTAACCAGCCATCCCATTAAGGACTACTCCCCCCCCCCGCCCCCGCATTGGTCTAGGTTGAAAAGCCTATATTGAAAGGATGGATGGGTGGTTTTATAACTCAGCTGTGAAGCTTCTGAAGGACTTAGGCTGATACCATCTGTTCCCATGTCCCATACTCTCTCAAGCCACGTGGCTAGGGTCTCTCTGATTGCTTGCTTGTAAGTTTTTCCTAGTTTTAACAGTTTTAGTGTGGAATATTTCCCAATTACAGCACAGTAGCTTTTTTCCCTTTTGTATCAACGGTTGAATCTGAGGGACAGCCTTAGCTATTTTATTTTTAGGTCATTTTCTTTTTTACTATTATCTGTCTTTTCCTCTGAGTCCTTGGACCTTACACAAATCAAAGTATCCCACATTTTTTTTTCTCTCAAGCCCTGCAACTGGATCTGCCAGCACCTCCCTGGCCTTTTCAGCTTTCCCTGCCTGGGGCACATCTTTTATTATGCAAAGTGGCCACGCCCCCTTGCTGGGCACTCGATTCGGGTCCAGAGCCAGTAAAAGATTGTCTAGCTTCTGGATAACCTTTAACAAATCTTCACATACCCGCAACATACCCCCACATTTACTACATAGCTGTGCCCCAAACTTCTGTGTTGCTGGCCTCTTTTTAGTTACAGATTTTATAATCCATTGCTTAACCCACGTAACTATCACTAACCCCATTAAGCGTATGGGGTTTGATTGCCTTCTTCCCTGGGTTCCTGGCAGCTCCTCCTGGATTTGGGAATCAGAGCCTAGCTGATCTGCCACAGAGGCAGCGGAAATAGCAGTGCTTTCCCAGACCCACATCCCCAAGGCTGTGGTTCCTTTATCCGGCCGGACTACGCCAGTTTGTTGCCAGAGTTCTCTCTGGGTCTCTTGCGCTATCAGGCAAAACATATAACATCTTTATGTATATTTATTATTATCGTGGGGGGAGAGGAATGACTTACAAAGAAATGAACACCCAGTGCCTAGCTCTGCGACGCTCAGCTGTGCTCCACCCAGCTCTGTGCCACCACTCAGAGCCTGCCATTCCAGATCGCTCCCGCAGCACACTCATAGTCACCTCTAGCTTTCACCCATGCCTCAGGGGCCAGCTGTCTCACCCCAGGTCCGTAAGTGCCAGGCCATTCTGTTCTTGAGTACCCCCGGCTGTTGGGCCCCCACCCTCCCGTTCATGGCTCTGGTTCCAAGTGGCTCCACAAGCCCCTCCTTCAATAGCTAACTCTCCACTGTCAATTCTCTGCAGCATGGCCCCGCCCCTTGGAAGACCCAGGACCCCTGGGGAGCACATCTTCAAGGCTAGACTCTAGAGTGATGGATTCAGGATTTGATTTCAGGTATTGTCCTAGTTTGTTTCTCCATTGCTGTGACAAAACACTCTGACCAATACCAACTTGGGGAGGAAAGGGTTTATTTGGCTTATATATCCCACGTCACAGTTCATATGGGAGCCCAAGGTAGGAACTCAGGGCAGGAACCTGGAGGCAGGAGCTGGAGCACAGGCCATGGAGGAATGCTGCTTACTGGCCTGCTCCCCTGGCCCCTGCTCAGCCTGCTTTCTTATGCCAAATAGCCCCCCCTGCCCATGGCTGGCACCCCCCTCAGTGGGCTGGGCCCTCCCCCATCCCTCAACAATCAAGAAGGTGCCCCACAGACATAGCCACAGGCCAGTCCAATGAAGGTAATTCCCCAATTGAGGCTTCCTCAATCCAGGTGTGTCAAGTTGACACTAATGCTATCCAGCACAGGTATTTTGATAGCTGTTGGAGTGGTTAGAATCAGTGCCAATTCCCTCTCAAAGGCTTCTAGATAGGAGGAGAAAACAAATTTATCCATCATTTTAGAACAATTACTCATCGTCTCCCTTAGCTACAGGTGGGCACTACAGTATTGGAGACCAAGATTTGAAGTCTTACATCTGAGCAGCACTTTCTGGTTAGGAACAAAATCTTTGATGAGAAATAATTGTCTAAGTAACTTTTTATATAGACTTAAGCCTATTGTCTGAGAATTGTAATCCCTTGAGCTCTTACCGAAATATACTGATGACTTTACTCTTTGGTTATACTTTCCTTTTGGGTGTTTAAGACCATACAGTTGGTCCAAACAAATCCATTTATTTTTACACTTAAGGTCATTTGAGGATCTGTTCCTCAGGGGTCACATGGGCTTGGGAGGAGCTTCTGGCTCCTTTCTTTTACCAGTTCCATGTGAAGATAAGTCAAAGGTCCTGCTCGACCATGTCTGGCTTCACTTGGAAGCATTAATGTTTCCTCTGAGTTGATCCTCCTTTTTGTAGACTAGACACTGGATCAAGTCCATCTGGTGGGGTCTCCATGGCCTTCCTGAACAAGAGAACAGGTGACTTACCACAGTTACAGGACATTTTGAGAGATGTTCCATAGTCCCCTGGAACTTAGTCGACCTTAGAGGGCAAGGAGCAAAAACTTTCTTTTAAGTCCCTCTGACCACATTAGTATAGACCTCAAACTATGGCTGTTAAACATCCAATAATGTCAGCTCCACCAGTCTGGTACTTTTAATTATCATGTGCTATGTAGATAAGGCTTGGGTACAAAAAGCAAATAGTCTCAGATAAATCTTTCTTACAATATTAGAATACATGAACTTTGGTGGGTGTTAGTAAGGTGATACAGACAGGGGAGGGGATCTAAATATAATAAAATTTATTATGTGAAATTTACAAAAAAAATCAAATAAAAGGTCTAAATTCCATGTGGTCAACCACAGATTTACATTTTTCCAGTTCCGAAATTTGTGTTTGAGACAGTATCTCCCTGTAGCCCCAGCTAGCCTGGACCTTGCTATGCAGACCAGACCAGTGTTGGTCTCACAGAGATCCACCTGCTTCTGCTGGGATTAGAGGCATGTGCCACCATGCTGGCCCCAAAGATTTTTCATGTAGCTTCAAATCTACTGAATTTCAACCTCAAAGCCAACATTGAAATTACACAGTCTGCTTTTATATGTATTGTTTTTTCTTATAATATGGAGCACCTTTGATGACCTTTACTTGGTCACTTTCAAGCATCTCAAATCTTGATTGTAGTGGAATAACTAGATTTTAGTAGGGGCTCTGTTGTCATCCTCGTGGTTTACATTTTGGCATTTCAGTGCGGGTCCTCTATTCTCCACACCTGCCTTCCTGGCCACACCCTCTCCTTCCATAGCTCTCTTGTTCACACACCGGGACTCTGAGTTGTTATTCCTTTGAACATCCGTGTTGCTAACTTGTCACACAGCATGATACAACTGTGACAAATTCTCTGATGTTTCTTGAATTTTTGCTTTTCTGTTGCCTTCTCCTCCTGCCTTTTATATGGCATGCTCCTTTCTCATAGATGCTATGGCAGAGACTTTCCATGGGGTGCCCTCATCCTGCTCTCCTGGGGCCAGCACTGCTCCAATTTGGTGCTGTGACCTTCAGCTCTCTAACCTCTTTACCCATCAGATGCAGGATGTATTTGTTTCTCTATCTGAGCACTTGTATGAAATCTGGACATCAGGGGTGTTGTTCTTTAAGAGTATTTGACAGATATAGTGGTGTCTCCTCTCAGTCTCCTGCTGATAGTCTTAAGTAGCCAGTACCCAGCTGGGCTTGAGTGCAGCCTGTTCTAAAAACAGATGCCTCGAAGCTCCAGACCTGGGCCTCTGCCACCTTCCCATCCACATTTCTCCCAGAAGCTCTTCTTCACACCCCTTAGGTAGTAGCATGCATGCTTGGGGGAAGTTAGAGTGCATCTTAGATTGAGTCTCTGCAGATTTGGGGGAGATAGAGGAGGGAAAATCAATGACTGCAAAATCTCCGCCCTGGTTTGGGGGTAGTGAGGTGGGGGTCACAAGGAACCAAGCCAAACTTTACTCAGAATCAGTTTTCTTTTTTAGCATTCACGTTTGAGGGTTTATGAAATTTGATACTTCAAGGCTAGGAATTTGGCCTCTCCTATGTATTTTTTAAATAAAATATTTTTATTATTTTATTAATTTTAATAAAAATATTTTTGTTTTGAAAATTTCATATAGGAGTGCTTTATTTGCATTTTCCCATCCCTCCTAGTCCCTCTCCAACTCCTCCAATGTCCCTTCCTACTCCCTCAACTTGCTCTCATCTTGATTGATTACTTTTGTTATAGATACATACATATATAGCATTCATCAAGTTCATTTCTTGGTACTCATATGTACCTGTGTTTAAAGCTGCTTACTTAGGATTAGATAATTTCTTGGGGAGCAGGGAGCTAGTCCCTGGAGAAAGCGGATTCTCTCTCCTTCAGTATCTATTGGTTGCCTATAGCTCTTCACCTTGAGGTGGGACCCTGTGAAAATTTTCATCCTCAAAGGGAAAGAACATCTCAAGTCTTTTTCTTATCAACTTGATCTTTGCAACAAATTTCCAGTATATCTGCTTTAAAATATATTCATTCCCACTTTTTCCCAGACAGCTTTTTGTGCATTAATTGTTTTATTAAAAGATTCCTTGCCAAGATAATTAATAGTGTTGCCTTGCCTGAGGAAAGTATATAGCACTATTTTTATATTTCTTCTTCTATGAGTATAAATATAATCCATCAATGTTAGAAACAAAATAAAAATATTGGAGCTGATGAAATTTATTGTATGCAGTGTTGCTGTAACTGACAAGAAATAGAAGGCTGAGGGTCCCTCTGCTGCCCTTACTGACAGCCTGGGACGGCTCTACGACCATGCACACACTCTCCCCGCATGGCAAGTACCAGCACAATAGGTGAGCTTGCAGGCTCTTTCTGCTTCCCTGATCGTTCTAGTTCTTGGCGCACAGCCTCAGCCCTACTTGGTCCTTGTCAGCCTCAACAATGTCAGATACAAATACTGGCACACAGAGCACGCACAGCTTGGAATCTGCTGTGTCCCAGCCACACATGACTAACCCTGCTGTGTCCTAACCATACACAACTGATCTTAAATCTCTCTGCTCCTTAAACCTGCCTAACCCTCCCATCCTCTTCTTTTTTTGTTACAAGTTATGTCTCCAGCTTTCCTGTCTCTCCTCTGCTCGTCTTGGATGGTGTCCCGACACCCCGACTCCTTACTCCTTAAGATCAGCTGCATGATCCAAGCACTCTCCTTTGACCACACCTGCAGTGGTCACCATATATACAGGCTGATGTCAGAGACCTTGCCTGGCTTGTCCAACATACTATCACACCATTATTTGTAACATAAAGTGGTTTTTTTAATATTGTATTTATTATTTTTATTTTATGTGTATGAATGTGAATGTAGGTAAGTACACTCATGTGGTGCCCAGGGAGGTCAGACTAGGGCACTGAAGTCCCTGGAACTAGAGTTACAGGTGGTTGTTAGCCACCAACTGGGGCTGGGAATCAAACCTGGGTCCTCTGCAAGAGCAGCCAGTACTCTTAACCACTGAGCCACCTCTCTAGCCCCAACTTATTTTTTAACATGAAGTGAGTTTTGGGGACATCCCCCAACTGTACCAGTCTGGTTTGGGTCGCAATAGCTTCCTGCTTGGCATTAAAGTTTCATCCAGCACTGAGCTCTTCCCTAGCCCCACCTTTGCTTGGTTTTTGAAGAGTCCTGCCTGGCACTGCACATTTATGCCAGCTAATAGCTATTCACGTAGAGCTGGTAGCCCTGAGGACCCTGACTCTACATTCCTGCATCCATGTCTGCCTCAAGATTCCACCATCAGATCTAAGGTCTTGCAGGTCAAGTCGGGTGGGACTCTGAACCCATAAACAATGGATGATGAGTGATAAGTAAACAGCTGGTCACAGTGGCCCTCTGTGCTGACTTTAGGTCACCTCGGAGTGTTTGTGCCCATCCTTTCTGGAAGAAAGTGGATGATCTGAATTTGACTTCTTGACGGTTCTGTGGCCACAGCGGAACAGGCCTGTGAGCTGAAGTCCAGCACTTCCCATGGTCCCTCACCATGTTCACCCTTATTTCATCAGCTCTGCAGAAACACAATTTAGCCATCCTCCTAAAATATGAGTCCAGATGTATTTTGTCCAAGAGCTTAGGAAGCGGAAAACAAGTTGTGTCTTTCTTCTGAACTGTATCTCTTCCTTGCAGGAGGATTGTGTTGCTACGTGGAAAGGAAACATCACTGGTGGCTTTGTTGCTGCTGTGTGGGATAACTTGAAATTGTATCAGTTATATTCCAATCCAGGATATGCCATCTTCCCCTCAGATCCAGCTGCCGACCACACTCAGAAGGCCTTGTTGTCTTAGGGAGACTAGCTGGTTTGCCCTCTGAGCGGGGAAGGGAGCTCCTGCTGAGGATTTGAGAGCCTTGGCCTGAGGTTTCCCTGACAGGAGATTTCTCCTTTGTCCCCTCTTCTCCATTCCAGGACTTCTTCTTGTATGCCACTCAACAAATCACTTCCTGAAGTGTTCATCTTGATTTTGCCAGACCCCAAGGGGAGTGCCTCACATCTCTGCTGTCGCCAGAGTGTAAAGGAAATCATTCTGTGACACGTTTGAATCTGTCAACCTGCCCTCACTTGCCATAAGGAAACGAGTTTCAGACAGGATTTGGGTGGAAAACATGGGATCAGGCATAAGGTGGCACGAGTCTTTGTTGCTGTGCGTGGGGCACCAGGCACCTTTAGTGTTCTAGTTACAAATCTCATTTCTGGAGGAGGTCACTTTTAATATCTGCCATAAAGTGGGACTGTGTAGCCCGTGGCACTTCTTAGAGAATCAGGAATGTCTCCTTTCTGTAGCTTTCATCCAAGCAAGGACAGCCAAGGACATGGGCTCAGCGCTGAGGGACGCACAGCTTTGGTAGGCCATCTTGCACTTGGAGGGGTACACAGCACATAGCTTATCTCACGCTCCCTCCTCCTCCCAGGCCAGGGCTTAGAACCTCAACAAAGCTGCCTCTGAGTGCCCTTCCCTGAGGGAGCGCACCAGCCAGGAGGTGCTGTCAGTCAAAGGTAACTGCAAAGGACAAACAAGGAATTTCAGCCTGAGAAGCGCTGTCTGCATCAAAGGGGACCTGAACGTCCAAACCCTGTCATGGTCCACTTAGAATATTTTATATTGCTGATGTGAAACCTTGCTACTTATTGTTTAAAAGATCAGAAAATAACTGTAGAATTCAGTAAAATAGTAAACTCTGTATTAAAATAAAATTTTTAGTTACTGGATCATAATTTATTTAAGGAGATCTGTTTTTATTACTTTCACTGTGTGTGCAGGTGCCTGCAGAGGCCAGAAGCCCTGCATACTTGGGTGGTTGTGAGCTGCCTGATGTGTGTGCAGGGAACCAAACTCTGGTCCTCTGAAAGAGCAGTACAGACTCTTGACCACTCACCCTTCTCTCTAGCCCAAATAGCTTCTAAAGCTACTGTCAACCTTAACAATAAAAAATTAACAGCCGGGCATACTGGCACATGCCTTTAATCCCAGCACTCGGGAGGCAGAGGCAGGCAGATCTCTGTGAATTCGAGGCCAGCCTGGTCTCCATAGTGAATCCAGGCCAGCTAGGGCTACAGGGAGACCCTGTCTCAATAAGACAAAAAAATTAACATAAAAACAATCTAAACAAGTGAATTAAAACCAAGCAAGCTGGTGATTCACTTGAAAGCACTCCACTTAGCTAGGCATGGGGCACATACCTGTAATCTCAGCACTTGAGAGGCAGAGGCAGAAGGCTACAAGTTTGAAACTAGCCTGGGCTATATGTTAAGAACTTAGAAATTCAAGAGCTAGAGGCTAGAAAGAAGGGCTAGAGGCTAGAGAGATGGTCTACCAGGTAAAAGAGTTTGCCATGCAAACCTGGAAATCTGAGTTAGATCCTTGTAATTCATGTAAAGATGGAAAGAGAGAACCAACTCCACAAAGTTGTCCTCTGAGCTCCACATGCACACTGTGGTACACACACCTTCATCATGCATGTGCATACTCACTCATCATCATCACCATCATCATCATCATCATGCAAGGGCTAGGGATGTAACTCAATGGCAGAGCTCTTGCCTAGCATGCCTAAGACCCTGGGTTTGACTCCCAGCACTCAAAAAAACAAACAAACAAAAAACCCAAAACAAAAAAAACAACTTGATTGGACTGAGAATCCTGGGACATTAGAAAGCACATTTCTAGATGTGCCTAGATAAAGTTTTTCAGAGAGGGTTAACTAAGGGGTGAAGGATCACTTCTGAATGTAGGCAGCACCATCACATAGATTCCAGAAGGAGAGTAAAAGAAAACGGAGAGCCTAGTCAAGAGGAAGGCTCTGTAAAGTGCCCTCTCACGACTTCTTTTTGCCTGAGAAATTTGTACTGGACCCAGGTTTATAGGTATATAAACTGAACATTTACTGATAAGAAATCATAAAAAAATTTTATTACAGAGAAACTCTCTGCTAGGCATATAATTTTATAATTAATTAAAGATGAAAGCAAATTTATGTACTAATGAGATGAATGTGCTTATTTATTTTTACATAAAGAATTAAATCTCAGCTCATATTTAATACTGCAGGACACAACATCACCAGCATTGTTCAGTGTTGACAACGCCACTTCACATAGACACAAAGTACAAGACATCAGAAGTACGCTGAGCCATTTGAAAATTATGAGAAATTCTGTCCTAATTCCAAGCCAAAATTCCTTCAATGATTTTTGCATGATACTTTTATTGATTCATTGAGAATTTTATACGTGTTTTATGATCAGACTTGTCCTGAATATGTGTCAAGCCACTGGCCTGAGTGTGACATCTAGAGTGTGTCACTGCTTCTTGGGAGAGCTTAGGACAGGCACAACGGACAGAAGAGATTCTCACACACGACTGATTGCAATATGCATTTACTAGGTCAAAGCATAACAAACACACATCAATACAAACACTCAAGGGGAAACCT
>NW_008339846.1:2679299-2693101 GCF_000622305.1 Nannospalax galili | reverse complement strand
GATTGGTGCACTCTCCCGGCTGTGGAGCTGTCTCTCGCAGGTTCTGATCACATTCGGTCGGTCGTGGCAGACTCCCGTCAGTCTGGCTCTCAGGCTCAGGTCCTCGATCAGGTCTCAGGCGAGGCTCCGGTCTGGTCTGGTCTTGGGCAGAGCTTCAGGCAGAGTTCAGGCTGGTCTCAGGTCTTGGGCGATGCGCCGGCTGAGGCCCACCGAGTCAGAGTGTCCTGTAGCCAAGCATCAATGAAGTTCTGGAGCAGCCAGATTTTATATGTTTCTCTTTTAGCTGGAGTCCTTCTGACTTACATCAGTAACTTTAGCTGTTTCTTGAGATATGGCTCACACCATGTGGTCACTTATCACCAACACACAGGCACTCAACTCTCACAGGTTCTGCTTGGTTGCTAGGTTACAACTTAGCTTCTACTTCACACAGTGTCACAGCAATGTTCAATTTGGTTTCAGAGTTTACAGAGTTAATATTAATCTTTAATTTCTAATTTCTAAATTCCTAATAAATTTCTAATAAATTCCTAGGTTACAACTTAGTTTCTTATCTACTTATCTACTTCACACAGTGTCATATCAAGTTTCTAGTTTCATTTCAAAGTCACTCTTTATTTCTACTTTCCTAATACATTCAGTACAAGACTCCTCCCCATCTCCTCTCAGATCCATCCACCATCTACCTCCCCCCCCTCACCCCTCACTTCATGTTCTCTATTATTGTTTAAGGTCCATTGAGTCTAATTTGTGTTGCCTAAATGCTCCTGGGTGTGGGTCCATCCCCTGGAGCCTGGTCAACCTACCAGGTGTCACACCCTTAAAGAAAACTGTTTTTCCCTCTCCAAGAAGATATCAGTTGTCAATATTTACTCAACTAGGGCCAGACAAACAGAAGAATTCAACATCTCAACCCTGCTATAAAGTACCCCCCTCCTGAGCATAATAATCAGCTCTGCTGACAGAAGGTGACCTGTACAAAAGGACAGAAAAACTCAAATAGCAAACTAACTCCAGGTGCACAAATCCTAGCATAGAAGTAAAAACAACATGAAAAATCAGGTAACATGCCTCCTCCAAAGAGTACAATCCCACAGTCACGACCCTCAATGAAAATGACCTGGAGGAGCTTCCAGACAAAGAATCCCAAAGAATGATTATAGTTCTGGTCCAACAAGTGAAAGAGGACAGAGAGATGAACTGAGGAAGTTAACCCAAGTGATTCAGAGATCGAAGTGCTGAAATGGCACCGGAAATGAAAGACGACAAACCAGTTCTAAACCCCAGTGGAAAGCCTCACTACCAGAATGGATCATGTTGAAAACACAGACTCAGGGATGGAGAATCAAGTGGAGGAATTACATCACTCAGTACAGGTTCATGAGAAATTTTAAAAACATGTATGCAAGGAGCAGGAGAAAGTTTTGGGGACTCCGTGAAAAGACCTAACCTTCAAATTATGGGCATAGAAGAATACCATGGTGACGGCATAGAAAACTATCTTCGGTAAAATAACAGAAGAAATTCCCTAAACCTAGAGACAGCGATGCCTATCCAGGGACATGAGGCCTGTAGAACACCACTCAATAATTTTTTAAAAATGACTCTCAAGTCATTAATTCAAGCAGCAAATTTTTAAATCAACCATCCCAACACCATACAATCCAAAGATAATATGATCCATATATAGTGAGGATCAATAGCTGGAAAATATTAAAAGTCTTTGTTTTCTGTAATTAAACAAGTATGTTTCTCTAAGAGCAGAAAACCTTGCACATGTAGTAAAATCACTACAATTCATAGCATACAATAGCCTTGAATCTGATCCAAGGTGTTTCAGGGAGACTTCATTGGTGTTGCGTGATAGGGCAGGTATGAAGACTGCTCATGCTGTGTGTTCCAAGTCCAGCCTGCAATGAAACTGTACAATGCAACGTGGGCAAGTTCTGCCAGTTTGATTTTGGATTAACATTTGGGCCTGGTGCATCCATCAACTTTTCACTGTTGGCAAACTTTCTGAGACCCCTGCATTCAGTTACACAACCCCGGCAACCTAGTGAGCTGCTCTGATCCACCACTTCCCCCACAGTGACCAACTGGAACTCTGAAACTGTCGGGAAGGAATTCCAACCCCCTTCAGTTGTTTGAGTCAGGCGTTTTGTCACAGGGGCATGAAGTCACTGAGCCCAGCAGTCCCCTCATCCAGGGTTTGTTGTCCACAATCAGTCCCAGTCTAAAGGCTGTAAGTTGAAAAAGCCAGAAATAAGTGATATGAGTTTTAAATTGCATGAACTCTCCATGCCCCGCTCCTTCCCGCCAGGACTACACAGAAGCCCTTCAACCAGTGCATTCCTCTTGCAAACACAACTCACCTGTTAGCCACTGAGCAGAGATCAACTGAGGTAGTGCAATGCCTGTGGAGGCCCAAATGAGAGTGGTGGTTTGAACACGCCCAGAAGAAGCCAGAAGGCGCTTCCTCCAAGTGACAAAGTAAAAGTGCACAGCAAGTTCTGAGCGTGCAAGGGAGACGGAGGCATACAACTTTGATTATAGTATATTGTTGCGCTTCATTAGTGAGCCTCGGTATATCTAAGTTATCTTAGGTATGTATGTAACAGGACCGCAGTGCTTGTGCGGGGTTTAGTTCAACTTTCTCTTCAAGCTGCTGCTGGGGAGATTTGGAACGTGTCATTTAAAAACTTTCCGTTGTAATTTCCATAGTGACATTTTTTTCTTTCTGTTCTTTTTTTTAAACAGAATTTCACTATGTAGCCCAGCCTGGCCTCAAATCTGTTATTCTCCTTGTGTTAGCCACACAGTTACTATAGTCCTGAGCCTCCACGGCCAGCTGTGACTGGCCACACAGTTACTATAGTCCCGTGCCTCCATGGCCAGCTGTGACTACTTTTTAATCAAATAGAAAGCTATATTTTGGTTAAAAGTAAAGTTGATATGGTTCAATACCATAATCTTCTTTAGATATTAGCTTTTGAATTATTTATTTTTGAGGAAGTTGCAGGAATGTAAAATTGTTTCCTGTCTCTTTCTTACCATTTCTCCAAATGGTGAAAACGTCTGCGTGCAGGACAATATTAAATCCAGGAGCCTCACGTTGGTAAAATTCTGCCAACTAGACTGCACAGAGTCATACTATGTTTCCACCAGTTTTTGCAAGAACTAACTACTGTGTGTATCTGTGAATACGTATATGTGTGTGCATGTATGTTTGGATGTAATCTGCTTTCATGTATGAGTATGTGTATCAATGAATGCCTTTTTACATTTGTGAATATGTATGTTTGTATAGATGTGTATTTACATTTATGTGTGTGCTAGTTAATGTATGTGAGTTTGTGTGTATCTGCATATATGAATGCATATACTAATGTGCTTCTCATATATGCATATTATGTGTGTGCTTCTCTGTGTTAATGTATACACGTGCATATAGTTAAGTATGCTAATGTGTGGATGGGTTGATATTTATGTCCACCTGTCTGAAGTTCTTTTCGATCTACTCCATGTGTGACCATCATCATAATCAAGGTAACGGACCGTTCCACTACCGTGGCACCCTTCTATGCTGCGGGGTGAAGCTGTACCTGTTCCCAGTCAGGCTCTGCCCCCAGGGATACTGAATGTTCTTCTCAGGTTTAATTTTAACCATCTTCTTGGCCCATCACAGTGGTTTGACTTGTTGATGAACAGTCTCAACCACATTTTTCTTGGCACCCAGATGAATTAAACCTTACGGGAAAAATCAAAGTGGGACACGGTGACCTTGTAGCGAACCGGAGGAGGTGACTCACTCACTTTGTGTGTTTCGTGTCCTTTGTCCCTGTAATAAATCTGGGCTTCTCCTTTCTGGAAGTTCAGTAGGTGAGAGTTCTTCACAGTGTAAAAGAAAAAGGTCAATTTATATGAAAAAATAACACAATTACTTCATTTAAATCACAAGCAAATTTCCCTTCAAATCTAACTATCACTTAGAAATGGTGGCAAAGTCATTTCCAAACAATATTCTTATAAATTCATAATCCTGTTAGTTATTAGCCTAAACTTTACTCCTAGCCTGACCCTCAAATCCTTTTATCCAAGCCAGGTAAAGATTTATTCATTGACAAAGAACAAAAATGCCATCAAACATCGGAAGATTTGAAAAAAAGTGAACATTTTTAAAGAGTCTTCTCTCAAGTATTTAGCAAGCTTATATTTCAGTGTTCCTGCATAGGTTTTTTTTTTTTTTTAATTGGAAGACCTTGCTTTAAAAGAACTTTGCCTCACAAATTCACATTCTTGTAGGAATATTAAAACCTGTACAATGGCACTGTTGTTGCTGAGAGGGTCCATAAGCTGTCTGATTGCAACTCTCCACACTCTTGCCTGAGGTCATCCCAGACCTGTGCTTTGCCCTTCTAAGAGGAAAGCTTGCTGTATTCCTTCCTTGGACTTGACTGGTGGAACTGACAGAGGATGAGATCATCCTGAGCAGTAATGAGCTCGGCTCTTTTCTGCCTGAGTGGGTGGGGGGGTACCAACAGCCCATGTCCCTCTGTGAGAAGCCCTGTATCCATTCCATATCCCTTGCACACATTTGTCCACTGAAAGCTTGGCTGTGGACAAACGCACAATTCCCTCTGCGCTAGGCCGAGCTTCCTCTCGGTCTCACAGATGGGTTTTCTTCCCGCTCCCTCTGCCAGACAGTTGAAGTCTTCGTGGAACTAATCTTGGGCAACTTCCCCACAGCGCTTCCTCAAAATAGACATTTTCCTAATTTGAGACTGGATGAAAGGTGCATTTCCTCCAGGTAACAACAGAAAGGTATTTTCTGATGAGAGCCACTTTGGACGCCAGGCAACACCCAGTTCCTGAGGACACATAGGTCTCTGGGCATTCCACAGTCTTCTAGAGCTGATATCAAGAATCTCTGTTTTCAACATCTTTCTTTAACATTTTAATTGGAGATGGAATAAATATTTAGCAAAGTTATTTCCCACTGGGACTAGAGAGAAGACTTGTACTTAAGAGTGTTTCCTGCTCTTCCAGTTCAGTTCCCAGCACCCACATCAAGAGGTTCACAACAACCTGAAACTCCAGCTCTACAATATCCAACACCTCTTCTGGTCTCCGCAAGTACCCACACACATTCAGTACACACAGATACAGTCATGCAAATGAGCACGTATACACACACACACACACACAAACCTTTTTTATAAAAATGTTCTTTCTGAATGTGGTGGCACACACCTTTAATCCCAGCACTAGGGAGGCAGAGGCAGGTGGATCTCTGTGAGTTCAAGGCCAGTCTGGTCTATCTAGTGAGTTCCAGGCCAGCTGGGGCTACAGGGAGACCCTAGTGCGCGCGTGCACACACACACACACACACACACACACACACACACACACACATACACAGAAACACACAATGTTCTTTCCCTCTTCCTTTTAATATTGACTTTGAACCACTACTTTTCATGGAGCATCTCAGAAAAATCTATGGATCTTATAGAATCTATAGATTACTTTTTAGTAAAAGTTAAAACACACCTAACACTAACAGTCATACATATTAACAAAATTACTTCTTTTAGCATAGATATTTTACATCTGAGGAAGTAACGGCCTAGATAAACAGTTTCTTTACCAGAGTCAGGGTGCAGGGAAGGGTGAAGCTGGATCAGAGGCAGGTGTTGGACTCAGCTGACTCTCCTCTTACTGTGTGCTTCCTCATGTGGAGGGCGCTGCTTAGAAAACAAGAAGTTTCAAGTATGTTATGGTGGAGTGGGCTGCTGTGTAAGGCAGAGTAGTCCACTAATCCTATTCAACTGGAGTCACGGGAAGAGGGCCTGGATTTCTGATACTCAAAGATAGAAGAGAGGTATCCATGCTCCAGGAGACAGAGAGGAGAGAGAGAGGGAGAGAGAGAGAGAGAGAGAAGAGAGATTTCCTTTTCTCCTGTCTGAACCCTGCCTGACTGGATGATATCTGAGCTCACAAGCACAGTACTTTCCCCCTTCAGTCCACTGTGCACACCAACCTCTGGGCACCATCAGGACACTTTCAGAAACGATGCTTCCTCAGCTCCCAGCACTCCTCATTCCAGCAGCTGACACACAGAATCTGCATTCAGGCCAGCCTGGATATGTGTGTGCCTGCCCATATGTGTCCAGAGGTCCCCTGTGAGAGAGAATGAGAGGTTTTATCTCAAATCATAGGCAGTGGGACAAACTTTAGTGTTCAAACCAAACTCCTGAGAGTCTAAATTCTCCACAAGACATGTAAAAATTCTTGATTTGGCCCAATTTTTAGATCTCTCTTATTCCCATCACCTCCTAAAATTATATTAAAGGAGTTAAGATAGGCCAAGGCAGAAACACCAGGTTTTCCTTTCCCAAGATCGCCTGAAAACCGCCTTCTACCATTTCAAACCTTATGGTGAATGTCACAGATGAGCATGACACAGATGAGAAGAGGGAACCTTGGCTGGGGAGCTTCTTCTGTTTAACTGGCCTGTGACCATGTCAGTGGGGTATTTTCTTGATTGTTGAGTGATATGGGAGGGCCCCACGTGGGTGGTGCCACCCCTGGGCTAGTGACCTATGCAAGTTCAAACCAGACAAAATCCCAGCATAGACATGGGGAAGGGGATAAGAAACCCAACTCAACCTAAGGAACTTTTGGCAACTATTGGCTTCTGGGAGGGGGAGAGACAATGTCTCATAGGGATGGGACTCTAGGTGGGCCCAGTGGACTGACCCATACTGAAGGGCATTTGGGGACACAAATCAGACTCTATAGGTCATATTATATATAGATATGTCTATGAGAGTACATTAAATTGGGTGGGGTCTGTGGAGGGAGGTATAGAGAGGGGAGGGGATTTAACTGCTATCAGACTACATTGTATGAAAATCATGAACATCCAATAAAAAAAGAAAGCAGGCTGAGCACAGGCCAGGAAAGCAAGACAGGAAGAAGAATTCTTCTGTGATCATGAGCCAATTGCTGCTTCCAAATTCCTGTCCTTAGTTCCTGTACGACTTCAGTCAAAGATGGACTATGACTTGGAAGTGTAAGATGCAATATACCCTTTCCTCCCCAAGTTGGTTTTGGGCCAGAATCCTTTATCACAGCAATAGAAACCAAACTAGGACGGCTCCATAGATCTCCTGATATCGTTCTTCTGCTTTGATCTTAGGATTTTCACAGTGTCCCTGTACAGAGCTGTGGGCTACTGAGTAATCACAGCTTGCCTTAACCCATGTACTTGTCTTCAAACACCAGAAGGTTGGCCAAAGCTCACAGGCTGGTGGGCATCCAAGTGGAAGACACCTGCAAATCCCTTTATGCTAAAGGAGTCTGTAACAGAAAGTCACACTGGTTTCTGCAACAAATTGTAAAAGAAAATGCCCTGGATCGCCATTCGCCTCATTAAATTCCTCATTAACCATATCATCAAATTAAGGGCATACCTCCAACCTGACTCTCCCAGAGCAGCAGAGTTGGGTGCAATGCCTGCTCAACACTTAATTGGATGTGGAGCATGAGTTGTTGATTGCTTTCAATCCAAAGAGGGAGCCGACCCCCAGTTGCAAGGTTCCTGGCTTGTGGCTTTGTGTAGTTGATGACTTGAAACATTCCCGGAGCTCGCCTTCCATGACCCTTTGTTCTTCTGATGGTATGACAGTTGTTACTGTCAACTTGACAAAGTCTAGAATCACTGAAGAGACCAGGCTTTGGGGATGTCTGTGAGGGATAATCAAAATTAGACTAACTGGGTAGGAAAACCTACCCTAAATGTGTGCAGCACCGTTCTATGGGCTGAGGTCCCAGACTGCATAAAAAGAAGAAAGCTAACTGAGTACTAGTACTCATTACTATTTCCTGACTCTGTAAATGTAACAAGCTGCCCCAAACTCCTGCTGCCCTGACTCCCTGCCACGATGCATTGTACCTTCAAACTGTGAGCCAACATAAACCTTTGTCTTCGGTCCTTCTTCAAGTTGTTTTGTAAGGTTTTTGCCAAGTATTTCATTGCCACAGCAAGACAAGCACTTGATGCATATGGCTACAAAACCCTGCACAGGACAATTTAACTCCCAGATGACGGTGGGCAGCAAAGGAGGGGTGCAGTCCTTGGACTACCTCATGGAAACAAGAGCCCAGGCTGCATTCCCACCCATCACCCAGGGTGGCCCAGACTGCCTTTAGATTGCTGATAGTGTCCAACAGGCAGGTACCATCCAGGCTGCTTCTCTCTTGGGCTTCCCACCTTTCTAGAAGATAATTCCCTCTTGGAAACACACGCTCAAGCCAAAGGTTGGAAGCTGACTTTGATTCCTTACTCAAGTTGCATGATGTTTTGTTGAGTTACATGTTGCATCTGTGTCATCACATCCCACACTGTCCTGGATTCAGTGCTCCCCACACTTATCTCTTTGTTCTTGCTACCCTACTCCAAATCCACACTGTCCTGGATTCAGTGCTCCCCACACTTATCTCTTTGTTCTTGCTACCCTACTCCAAATCCACACTGTCCTGGATTCAGTGCTCCCCACACTTATCTCTTTGTTCTTGCTACCCTACTCCAAATCCACTTTCCAAAAGCAGCCACAGTAATCATCTCACAAACCCCAATCCAATGGTTCTTATCCTTGTGTAAGTCTTTCTGAGAGCTTAACATCTTACCTTAAACAAAGCCAACATCCTACTATAGTTTGTATTTCTGTGACTTTTTATTTTTATTTTTTGTGTATGAGAATTATGCCTGCCTGTATTTAAGTGCACCCATGTTGTGCAGTGCCCTCAGAATAGGGCATCAAATACCCCAGAGGTAGAGTTACGGACCGTTGTTAACCTATATGTGAGTGCTGGGATTTAAACTCAGGTCTTCTGCAAGAGCGGTCAGTGCTCTTAACCACTGAGTCATTTCTGCAGTCCCTTTGTGAAGTTTTGATATGTTTGATATATATGAAGAAAGGGTTAATTATAGAGAATTGGATTATAAGTCAATGTTCAAAAGACTAAGAACGAACTTTTCAAAACTTATATTCCTTAAGCTTTTAACTCCTCAATATAAATCTAATCACACTATCAGTAAAATAATAAAAACAATTGCTTTCTGATAAATTTAATAATTATTATTAATTTTTAAAAAGAATTAATAAAAGAATAGCTAAAGTCTTCACCTGACTAAACTTCCTTAAAGTATTGCATCATTTGTAGAATTATTTAACTGAATTTCCTTGTATTAACTACAATTTATTTAATTGACTTTCCTTAAGAGTATTAACTACAATGGTTTTTATTCACTTCTAGTATTTCTGGCACTTGTGTAAGAATTAACACTTTTGTACCTAATACTGACATCAAGAAGTATAGCTCACAGGTCACGCCCCCTGCTGCTGTTTGACTGGGACACTAGCACACCCACTGTACAAGCTACCTGTGGCTACTTTTGTGTTACTTTGGAGATAGGGGCATATGAGACAGAAATTACCTTTCCATAAAACTCAAATAGTTACTTTTTATCTCTTTACAGGAAAATTTTGCTAACCTTTAATATAATGAAAATTTTAAGTAACTTTTTCCTAAATATTATTGACATTTTAGTACATTTATTCAAATTTTCTTTTTAAAAATTAATCTATTTTTAATTTATGTGTGCAAGTGTTTTGCCTGCATGTATATAAGGGCACTCATGTTGTACAACACCTGCAAAGGCCAGGAGAGGGTTTCAGATCCCCTGGAACTGGAGTTATATGTGATTGTTAACTGCCATGTGAGTGCTGGGAACTGAACACAGGTCCTCTGCAAGAGCAGCCAGGGTGTTTAACTGTTGAGCCATCTCTCCAGTCCCTCAAATTCCCTTGGCATCATTTAACTTAAAATAACAAGTGTAAGGTCCTGATCCATGGCCATCATTTTCTAAATAGTATGTCCCAACATTTTTCACACATATAGAAGTTAAAGCACTATAGGACTTACCATTCCGACTCTCTATTTATATCTTACTACCTTTTCTCTATCCCATTTTAAGCTAGCCCTCTAACCTTTCATCTGTCAGTCATTCAACGCTCTCTGTTTCTCTGGATGTATTTCAAAGTTACAGAGCAGAGTATGTGACTAAGCAGACCCCATCTCTCAGCCTTTCCTCTCTGCAGACATATAGATCTGAATTTGCATGACCAGCTCCCTCTCATCTTTCAGCTCTGATTCTGCACCACGCCCTCAGAGAGGACTCCCATGCCCGGCTCATCATAGGCAGCCTCCAGCCCAACTACATTGCTTGTTTTCCTCTTTTCCTTCTGGATTCTACATCGTTTTTTTCCTGGCTTTCTCTCTTTCTCATGCTGTGTGTGGCCGTTTCAGTAGCTGCACATCCCTAGACTCTGGGGTGATGCCTGGGACAGAGCAGGTGCACAGGGCACACTCCATGAATGAATGGATAGAAGATGAATAAACTGATTTATATTTATTTGACAGAACAATATTTGAACATTCATTATAGCAATAATTTCCCAGAAAAACAATAGAAAACAAAACAAAGGCTAATCTGAATAATCCATATGAATTCCAGATCTATTTGGATCGTTTCTATTTAAAGGACCTACAATTTAGAAAGTGTTCAAACTGGTATTGTGACTGTGATTGTGCCTTAACTGTCCTCTTTGAGGGGAGTTTGTCTTTAAGACAGTTGTCACAGTCCCTTTGGCTTCAGTGACCATTATCTGGTCCCACCTGCTAGGTTGCTTTGTCATGTAGACATACTTTGTCCATGTGACATTGAAGTGACTTCATAACAGCAGCCTCAGGACCTTCCGTGCAAACTGAGAGGGAAGATAAGCAACCTGGATTCCATCACCATCACTCCTGTCAGAGAAACATCTGTGAGACAGGACAGAGGAGCTACGAGTCAAGTGTCTGCTTTCTTGGAGCATGTTAGCTTTCATGGGAGAAAAAGAGATCCGAATGTTCAAGATTCACCCTAGAGTCATAACATAGCTGAAAGTACATGGGATATAAAAAGGAGACGGCTGCAGACAGTAACCTGAGCATTGGGTCTTATCTTGGGGGAGGATTGGGTTTATTTCTAAAGAGCTCTAATGTAATAACACTCAAGAAAAGAGGACCTCGTGTTTTAGGAATGGTGGAATTTGAAACTCTTGGCTGTCTTACTCATTCCTAATTTCCACTGAGGCATCTTCATGGAAGGAATGGCCAGCTGTGTCCAGTACTCACACTGGTGAGAGGATGCCCTGGGATTCTAGACAGTGTTAACTGGGCCTCATTGGGGGATGGACTGTCATCATCTGACCCCTGCAGACAGTGCGTGGGCACCATTGAGCAGGGGCGCAAAGTGGCCAGTTATGTTAAGGACGCCACTTTGGAAAGGGTAACAGTGGGGAGCAATCATTATCTGAATGGGGAGATTAATTACAAATAAATACTGCATTTGAATGCTCAGGAAATAGTTTCTTCTAAGCACCATTCATGTCAGAAAAGAATCCGAACAGTGTGTAGCATGAAAGATCTGTACCGCCTGGATCACAAAATGGAAACAGATTCAAAAGGATTTTCCAAGTTAAAGAGAACCACAACAAAAACATGGTAGACCCTCGCTTGCTTGCGACATTGCTGTGACTAAATTTTCCTCATTGGAAAAACCTTTAGATGGAAAATTACAGATTGGTGTCAAGAATCTCCGTGTGCCATGCACAAGTACTTGCTGTAAGGGAACATTTGTAAGCCTGCTTGGTTCGTTTCCTCTAAGCTTAACAATGAACCCAATACCTGTAGCCTTGGCCTGCAGAACAGAAGACTGATGATTTGCAGGTACAAACGAGATCAGGAAGATGTAGGTGTTAGGCTGGGTGAGTTGGGTGATTTCCATTCTTCTGTTCACTAGTGTGCAAGAGCAGAGAAAGGCAGCTATGATGTTTTGGGTCCAAACTACTAAGGCTGCAATGTGATACTCATGATGAGAACTGTAGAGCTATTGATGAGGTTTGAATGTGAAATGTCCCCCCCATGTTTGAACACTGGTCCTCAGCTGGGGCATTGATCTAGAAGGTTATGGAGCCTTTAGATGGTAGAGCCTTGCTGGAGGGTGTGGGGTCACTGAGGGTAAGCCTTCAGGGTTTATAGCCCTGGCCATTTGCTGTTCACTAGCTGCTTCTTCACTGCTGATGCAGATGCAATGTGACCATCTGGCCTCCGTTCCTGCTGCCATGCCTTCCCTGCCATGCTAGACTATATCCCCTGGAAGTGTAAGCTAAGATCAGCCCTTCCTTCCTTAAATTGCTTCTTGTCAGCATTTGTCCCAGTAATAAGAAAAGTAATTAATACAAGAGATAAATGGAGTTGTTCGTCTTCCTCCCACAACTTGTGATCCTCAGGCCTGGATTTCTTCAGAACCAAATAAGAGGCAATTCTTCTTTGAGAATTTAAGGGTCATTATTATCCAGGCCTGTCTCTCCCTACTTCCCAGGGAATTTTGTTTCCACTCCTGTCTAGCCACTGTGCTATATTTTAATGTGCTCCTCTGCTCTTAGTGTTCCGCAGAGGCAGGTGAGGGAAACCAGAGAACCCCACAGCTGAGCTAGATGCTCACATCCAAGAGTCTCAGTTGAACCAGGGGCTTAGTGTGAAGCAACATGCAAGCGGACTGCACATACAAAGAAGGGAAAGTATCACAGCAAATGGAGAAACAAACCTGGAAGGTTCCTTGACAATGGCCTTAAGCTAAAGCTGGTGAGACAGAAGGAACTCTGATTTAAAGAGTCTATAGCATAACACCTGGGGCTTTTCAAGCAGGCTTTTATTAGCAATACCTCCGAGGTCAGTAAATGAAGAGGGTTTTGTACCTCAGGGTGTGTCTGGGGCTCCTCTATTGCTACTCTGAAAACTAAAGGGGTACTGTCATTCTTGGGCTTTGGTGTTTCATATATACCAGAGAGCAGTGCTCCAAATACTGCCTTCCTGGGACTGGGATGCCCAAAGTCAGAGTGTCAGGGACAGTATAGCAAATCGCCAAAGTGTTCAGCCCCATCTCTACTCTCTTGGAGGTTCGTGGTAAGAGGAAGTGAATCGAGGCAGTTGTAGCTCTTGGGAAGAACCCAGAAACTGTAAGATAAAAAAATTAGGCTAGAGTCCTGTCTCATCTGCCCTCAAAAGCCTTGAGCAAAAGCATCCTCCAAATCCATATGATCATAAAGAACCTGCCCTTCTCCAGTCTCACGTGTGCCCAGGTCCATCATGGAACGTGCTCACACTGACTGGCTAAATATTGCATGTAGTTATTTATAGGTTGTGTGCCTGTTTTCATAGAAATTGTGCTAAATGCTCCCACAGTGCTTCCTTTGTTAACACATGAGTCACATGAAACTCATATGATAGTGCACTCTAACCACAGCTGGTTATAGAGAGTGATGGTTAGAGAACATTCTTTAAGGAAGACTCTGTAACAGTGTGATTACAGAAGAGCAGATCCATTACCTGAATCTGAGTGTGATGGCTAATCCTGGGTGTCAACTTGACTTGATCTGAGATGAAAGAGATCTTCTTGATTGGATCATCTAAAGCCGGAAGACACACCCTAAATGTGGGCATTACCTTCTGATGGCAGCCGGTATAAAAGACCAAGGCAGAGGAGAACGCGGGGCTTTTTGCGGCTTGCCTTCTCTCTCGCTGGTGAGTTCATCTTGCTGCTGTAGACTGAAGACTAGCTGATATTTTGGAATTTGTCAGACCTTCAGCACCAGATTGGGACTACTGAGACATCCAGCCTTGTGGACTGA
>NW_008339846.1:2676142-2676913 GCF_000622305.1 Nannospalax galili | reverse complement strand
AAATGGAAACCACTGGAATTGCCTCTGCCAGGAAAAATAGTGAACCAGAAACAGAATAGCATCCCTGGAGGGATTGCAGAAATTAGTGCTACCATCAAGGATTTGAAAGATGCAGGGGTGGTGATTCCCACCACATCTCCCTTTAACTCTCCTATTTGGCCTGTGCAGAAGACAGATGGGTCATGGAGAATGACAGTTGACTGTTGAAAACTTAATCAAGTAGTGACTCCAATTGCAGCTGCTGTACCAGATGTGGTTTCCTTACTCGAGCAGATTAATATGTCTCCTGGTACCTGGTATGCAGCTATTGATTTGGCGAATGCTTTCTTCTCGATACTGGTTCTTAAGGACCACCAGAAGCAATTTGGTTTCAGCTGGCAAGGCCAACAGTATACCTTTACTGTCCTGCCTCAAGGGTATATTAACTCTCCAGAGCACTGTGCCATAAGTTGGTTCAAAGGGATCTTGATCGCCTGACTCTTCCACAAAATATCACACTGGTCCACTGTATTGATGATGTTATGCTGATTGGATCCAGTGAGCAGGAGGTAGCAGACAGTCTGGACTTGTTGGTTAAGCATATGCGCATGAGAGGATGGGAAATAAATCCAACCAAAATTCAAGGGCCTTCTACCTCAGTGAAATTTCTAGGAGTTCAGTGGTGTGGAGCATGCAGAGACATTCCTTCTAAGGTGAAGAATAAGTTGTTGCATTTGGCCCCTCCCTCCACTAAGAAAGAAGCACAATGCTTGGTGGGCCTGTTTGGATTCT
>NW_008339846.1:2664841-2673836 GCF_000622305.1 Nannospalax galili | reverse complement strand
TATAAAAGGCCAAGGCAGAGGAGAATGCCAGGCTTTTTGCGGCTTGCCTTCTCTCTCGCTGGTGAGTTCGTCTTGCTGCTGTAGACTGAAGACTAGCTGATATTTTGGAATTTGTCAGACCTTCAGCACCGGATTGGGACTACTGAGACACCCAGCCTTGTGGACTGAGCGACTACAGATTCTCAGCCTCTCCAGTGTGGTGCAGCCATTGTTGGACTACTCGGACTCTATCCTGTGAGCTAAGCTGATAAATCCCTATACATATTTATTCTACTGGTTCTGTTTCTTTGGAGAACCCTGACTAATACACTGAGCAACAAGTCCATCTTCGCTCCAGTCTGGAAGCTCATGGGTCTTAGAAAGCAACTTGTCCCCTCACTTTGTTTTCCATGATGAACAGCACTTCTGACAACTTTTAATCATGCCCTTGTCACTGTTTAACTTGGCACAGGGTGGCATTTCTGTACCCCCGAACACTCAGGAGAAGGGGTGCAAACACTTCAGGGAGACCAAGCACCACTCAGAGGGCGGCTGCCTGTCATAGTTTATGTCTGGGAACAGGTATAACTACAGGGAAGCTCGTGATAAGGAAGCTTGGTCTCATTCAAGCACTGTGAACTCGGCAGACTTTGACTTCCTCAGAACACTCTGTGATTTGCTTTTGAGACTCCATCCCCTGCAGACGCTTTGCACGTGAGAAATGCATATAAGGTATCCCACAGAGTTTAACTGAAATGAAAGCAATTAAAAATTTATGGAGCAAGTCAGAGTCCTCTTTCACTTTCTTTTACCTTTTAAAACCTTAAAACAAAATGTTCCCAGAGTGATGAATCTGGGGGAGAGTATCAACCAAGGTCTTACTTTGCAACAAGGCTGGCTTAGAACTTGCAGCAATCCTCCTGTCTCAACTTCCCTAGTACCACGACAACTGGCTGAGATGGCCTTAATTTCTAGGACAGGCACGGAGCCAGCAGTATCGTGCAATCTGAACCTTCTTTCCTGTTTTCTCTTCGACAATTGGCAACACAAACGAGCAAGTGCTTGTGCTCCACCACTGCAGACGGTGACAAGCTGGACGTGGATTCTTTGGAACCACATTGTCTCCAAGGAAGCCTCATGTTGCCATATTGGCAATCATTCCTGGTTTTCAAAAATGTTTTCCTTACGTTCCAGTCAATGAACCTTTTCTCTCAGTGTTTAAAACCCAGGAACATCAGGGAGGATGAATTTGCTGTTCAGTTCTCACTTGACTAATTCATTAGCTAGGCAGAGACCTCCGAGCCCTCTGTTTGTTTTTCAAGGCAGACTCCTAGCCCACCAGGGCTTTCCTTCTGCGTTTACCATTTGTGCTGGCTTAGACATTTTTCACTTAGTTTCTGGGTTAGGGTTAGGGTTAACTTTACATTTACAGAAAAGTTGCAAGCATAGTACAGGGGTGGTCTCCACAGTGGGAATGTTCTGGAAGCAGATTTGGAAGCTGACCATCAGTGCATGATTGTACTGTGACCTTTAAGATGGCTGCTACCTTTAAACCAGTCTCTCTGTAGTAAGCGCACTACTAAAGCTATATGCAGTTAAAATAGATTTTTAGATTGCCAATCCATCATCTACCACTGTTTAGCTTCCAAGCTGTGCTAAAACACTGAGCGAAAGCAATCTAAAAAAGGCTACATCCAGGTCACAGCACATCACTGAGGGAGTTTGGGACAGGAGCTCAAGCAGGGACTGGAGGCAGGCCTGCTTCCTATCTTACACAGCATTACCTCAAGCAGAGAACTCACTCGGAGCCAAGAAAATGCAGGAATGATGCTAAAGGGTTCACACAGGCTCACGCTCAGATAGCTTTCTAATACAGCCCAGGCCCAGGGAATGGTGCCACCCACAGTGGGTCGGACCTTCCTACATCAATTAACAATCAAAACAATGCCCTATAGACAGACCATAGGCCAGTCTGATCCAGAGAATTCTTCAGTCCAGGCTCCTTCTCAGCTGATTCCAGGTTGTCAAGCTGACAGTTAAAGCTAGGCGGTGCAATCACCAACCCACCACCACAGCCTCCACATTAGAAATTGTCTTTTTCTACTTTGTTCTTACTTATTTTCTCCTTTATTTGCACTGGCTGGAGCTTCCTCGACGCTGGTGGATAAGGTGAGCACCACTGATGAACGACTTTCCTTCCCGTTTAATTAATGAGGGAATTTCCTCATCGTTCCTGCCTCACTGCCGTTTGGGGAGGTAAATATTATTGTGTATTTAATTCCTTCCTTAGTCATTTACCTATTATTCATCTTGAGTCAACAGTGGACATTTATTCTTCCCAGAAAAAAAACTTCCTAGAGAGTTTCACATTTTAGTAAGCTTGACGCTGCCTCTTTGTTGTCACCAACCAGGAGCTCAGGTTCCTGAAAGACAGTCAATCAGAGGCGGAGGAAGCAGTCACGAAGAGGCCAAGAGCAGATGACCTGAATGAGTCCACAGGCTGCGAGAGCACTCATGTCCCACATCCATCGGAGTCCAGAGGTGAAAGCAGGAAGTAAGATGATCAAGGTGTTTTATGTGGTTTGAGCATCTGTTAGGAAGTGATACCAAGGAAACCTGGGCTTAAGAGCCCGATGGATGTAGCACCAACCTTTAGCTTTCATCTGGGGAACAAAGACGACATCTGTCTTCTCCAGGGTTGTAAGTCTAGGTGGCCTGTGATTTGTTCTATGGCTTTCAATGTCCGTAGACATTGAGATACACAATGCATGATCAGGTGTTTAAAACTAAGAATAATAAAATGCTCATTTGAGGGGCTGGAGAGATGGCTCAGTGGTTAAGAACACTGGGTGTTCTTGCAGAAGACCTGGGTTCGAATCCCAGCACCCACATGGCAGCTAACAACTGTCCATAACTCCAGTCCCAGGGGATCTGACAGCCTCTTCTGACTTCTATGGGCATTGCACGACATGGGTGCACTTACCTACAGTCAGGCAATACACGCATACACATAAAATAAAAGTAATAAATAAAAAAATAATAAAATGCTCATTTGAAAATGCAGTAACTTCTGGAATTCCTTCGGTTGGGACATAAAGCATCTCGTTTTCTTCACAGGACCATTATTTTGGTTACTATAGTTTCCCATTTTATCTCCAACTCTGAGAAAACAATGATTTGTTTGACTCGCACCCCAAACCTGGACATCAGTGAATTACATTTTCTCATGGTGTTGAGAGGAGCATAGACACAGACTCGTGGAGACACACATGCACACATATAGACACATGCACAGACGCACACACACACGCAGAGATACACATATGTACAGACACACATCCACACAGAGATTCACCCACACATACACAGAGATACATACATGAATACACACTGAGACACACATGCACACACAGACACACACATGGGCACAAGCACACGTATGCATACATAAGGGCACATTTACCGAAAGCACCTTTTATAATTTCCTGAATGAACAGAGCCTTGGGGCTACTATGACACACAGTGTCAAAGCTCTTTACTTTTAAGCTTTATAAACCTTGCTCTGCTTCTCCTTGGGGTTGAAAGTTCTTTCTAGCATTAGCTTGCTCTCAACCATCAGTTATTAAAAGGACTCTTAATTCAGCCATCATTATGAGGCATTCCTTTGTGCTTGGAACTTGCCATTGCACTCCTGATTCCAAACCCAAACACCCCAGCATGCAGGCCACTGCCCTAGCTGGCATTCTCCATCACTGCAGAGGGACAGACAGTCACTGTGCTGCAGTGTGAGCCTCATAGCCCACACTCCCATCTCCTGCCCTCTCCTCCTGAAGTTTTCCAGTTTGGAGACCACTGAGTGTGTGTACCCACAGGCTTGCCCATGTTCAGCTGCGGCAGTGGAGGAACAAGACTAAGAGAGTAAGTTGTATCATGAAGTGACTGCCCGATACTGCAAGTTTTCGAGAGCGACAGAAACTTCTAAAGCAGGGGCTGGGTGTCAGGCTCAGTGTCACAGTGCATAGCATGCAGATGGCCCCAGGCTCAGCCTCTAGCACTGTAAAAAGGAGGACCGTTCTACAGATGAGTGAAGGGTCAGAGTGGGGTCTGGGAAGGACAAGTCTTCTCAGTGTTGTCTAAGTGTGTAGGCAGTGGGAGCAGAGCAACACAGCAGGAGTAAACAGGGCTGCTGAAGCCACAGGTGGACCTTGACCTCTGCCCGGAAGCAACTAGACCCTCTTGGAAAGGCAGCATGAAGGTGCCCCAAGTCATTTCCTGTCCTCGGATGAGCTGGACTGGTGTCACTCTCCAGTGACATGTTTCTTCATTAACAGTAGAAATGTTCTGGACTCTACATGACAATACCAGTGTCACTGCAAGTCAGTGAAAGGAAAAGACACCAAGGGGTGTGACCTCCCCAAACACCTGGGCCCTTATCATGCACAGCAAATGAAACACACTTTTCAATCAAAGGGCAAAAAGATGATGAGTCATGAAAAAGTGCTGATACACCACTATGGAGGCCCTGCCCTTTGCAGACACCCATTTGCCTGGGGATTCCTCTCTGCGTATACTTGTTTGCATTAGGAGGTGAAGGCATCAGGCAGACACAGGTGCTGGACAGTTTCTGCTGACAGTGCTGGTGTGAGCTGAGAAAGATGGGCCAGATCTGCACATGGGTGGACCTTGGTCTGGGAGCAGAGGCTTCTGTGTGTCTGGCTCAGCGGCATTCAACCCACGTTCTACCTCTTTCCATTTTCTTCTATTTGAAATTATATATTGCTAACACTTCTTCATTGTTATCCCAAAAGAGCTACAATTGGTACCCTGTAAAAAAAAACAAGCTTTTGAGGGGCTGGAGAGATAGCTCAGTGGTTAAGAGCACTGGCTATTCTTGCAGAGAACCCAGATTTGGTTCCCAGCACCCACGTACCCATATGAGGCCTAACAACTGTCCGTAACTCCAGTTCCAGCAGATCCAACACCCTCTTCTGACCTTCATGGCATTGTACGACTTGGGTGCACTTACATACATGCAGGCAATACACTCTTACACATAAAATTAAAAAATTAAAATATTTTTAAAAAATAAAAAAAATTCTTTTCTCCAGTCTCTTTTTTAATTATTTTTTCCTTTGATAGTCATTCTTGGCTATGGAGTGACATCACTGTTTTGTAAAATGAAAGTTAGAGAAGAAAATAGCATAAGAAAAATATTGAGTGTTTTTTTACAGGCAGTCAAAATGAAAAGAAAAATGAGGTCAAAATTGCCAGCTCTGTTTACTCAAGAAATTACACCATAATTTCATGTAAAATTATTTTGTGTAGATGAAATTACTTGACCTCAACTATTTCTCCAGATATGTCAACAGCACACCCAACAGGACTGCCGTCATAATGCAGTAATGCTGTCCCTGGGATGCAGTCTGAGGTTGTTATAGATAGAGAGCGATGTGTATAAAGTGAGATGGTTACTGGTGGGCACAAGGAGACCCTCCAAAGTCAACAAGAGGGTGAGATACTGTGACAGCTTCACTCTGGATGGGAGGGGCCTGGTTTGATGAAGGACTTACCCCCTGAGCAGGTGCTGACCTGCATGCTTAGTTCTGTGTCTCTGTGTTAGGACTGGATCAGGAATATACCTCCCCCATAGCTAAACTTCTTTGAAGAGAAAGGAGTGTACTTTTCTCTTCTGTAATCAAAGATAGAGCTGAAGAGGAATGGAGTATTTTTCTAGCTACTCCCTTTACCTCTCAGGTGTTAGGGCACCCTTTACACTTTGAGGTAGCTGGATTCTTTCACACAGGTTCTGTGGTTGGAAGATTTGAGGGAGCAATGTTCAAGGGAGATCGTAACCCTCAGATGTACCCATCACTTTCAGGCATCTTTGGTGGCCCAAGGGAAGAATTTAAACAGGGAATTTGTCAAGGTGTCTGCATTGGTAGAACATTCTAACACAGCCAAGAACAGTCAGAAGAACACACCAGAGAGTAGAAAAGAAGCCAATCTGGAAACTCCTCTGGTGAAAGTTGAGAGATGCATTCATCCTATGTGTGGGGTTGCATTGACGATGTGTCACTTAGGGTTAAACGTCTCCCAGACACACATTCTCTGAATATGACCAGTTCTAGAACTCTGTAATAGTCTCCATCTTGCAAAAAGAAGGCTGTTTGATGAGGGGTGAATATGAAGATACGGATTTATTATAAAGTAGGAAATTACATTGGTCTAGGGATGTGGCAAAAGTAGATTTTTTTCTACAGGATCTATGACCTCTTCAGGCATGTGTATTTGGCTGTGTTTACAGTACCACACATGAGTTCCCTCCAAATTTGTGGACCTTAATTCCAATTAGACAACTGTTGAGCACCACCAAGAAAAAATTGCCACTACTGCACCAACCGCATTACTTTGCTGGGATAGTCGTTGTTGTTTATCAGGCTTCAGAAGTGGAGAGAACCACTGATTGGTCTTCTCCCTTGGCAGCTTGTATAGTATCCCCTGATTCCATGGGAGCTGGCCTTCAGGGAGTAGGCTTCCAGGTCAGTTCCAGCTCCATTGCTGCAATTCCTATGTCCAAAGTACGGCCTCTCTTCAGCAATAGGGTCTTACCTTTGAGTTCTGGAAGATAATCAAGGCCTGTGGCCCCTTATTTTGGAGAGTCTCTTAAACTACCTTGACCAACAACTCAAGGGGGATTTCTCCTGCCTGGCACTGTGGTTTTTGTTTTATAGACTTCAGCTATATACATGTACTCATATATTTATTACATGTGTATTTTCAGACTTTGAACTAATCTATTTCTTTCTGGTTTTTCATACCATCTAAATATTATTTATCTCTCTTCTCACCCCCATATGGTTCTCACTACTCCCTCTGCAATTAAAGTACCCCCCTTTGCCCCATTTCCCACTTAATAGCATCTTCCTCCTACTACCCTGCTCTCTCAAGCTCCTTCTTCACCTTTATCCCCACGGTTCATTTCCATTTTCCTGGCTCCTGCAGTTACATTGGGATGTACTCACATTAAGGGATTCGGAGCAAAGATCCACATATGAGAGAGAACACACATCACTTGCTTTTCTGAGTCTGTGTTACTTCACTTACTATAAAAGTTTCTAGTTCCACCCATTTACCTGCAACTTTTATGATTTCGTCTTTCTTTACTGCTGAGTAGAACTCCATTGTGTAAGTGAACCACATTTTCATTTTCCACTTATCAGTTGAGTAGCATTTAGGTTGATTCCATTTCTTAGCTATTATGACAAGAGCAACAACACACATGGCTGTACAAGTGTCTTTGTAGAAGGATGAGTTGCTGGGTTTATGCAAGCAGTGGTTTTGAGCAGACCACACGGTATATTTATTTTTGTAAGCTTTGTAAGAGTTATCCATACTGATTTCCACAGTTGCTGCACTAGTTTGTAACCCCACCAGGAGTGGATGAGGATTTCCCTTTCCCCTCATCCACACCAGCATTTGGTGTCATTTGTTCTCTTAATCTTAGCCATTCTGACTGGGATTATATGAAATCTTAAAGTGGTTTGGATTTTCATTTCCCTAATTACTGAGGATGTTGAATGCTTACTTTTAAAATGTATTTCTCACCGTTATTATTTCTTTTTTAAGAGCTCTCTGTTATGATCCATAACCCAATTTTGTAATTAGGTTGTTTTCTTGTCCTTTGATTTGTGAGGTCTTTGTATATTCTGGATATTAATCCTGACTGTCAGAGGAATAACTGGTAAAGATTTTCTCCCACTCTGTGGGTTTCCTCTTCACTCAGTTCGTTGTTTCCTTTGTGTGCATTGCCTTTAGTTTAATGAAGTCCTATTTGTCAATTGTTGACATGAATTCCTTAGCCACTAATGTCTGATTTAGAAAGTCCTTTCCTGTACCTGTATCTCATAGGTAACTGCCTGTGTTTTCTCCTAACAGTTTCAGTGTTTCAGGCTTCACATTGAGGTTTCCCTATGTAGCAGATGGTGATAACAAAGAGATGTGCAACGAGCCAATATGCAGAGAAGAGGCCATACTTATCCCTGAAGAAGCCTGCGATTTCAAGCCTCTGCCTCCCAAGGCTCAGGAATCATTGCAGAAGAGGAAGCAGAAAGATTGCAAGGGGGTGGATGACCACAAGGAGTCTTCCATCCAGCTGGTCAGTTACTAATATGAACTCACAGCAGTGGTGACAGCATGCACAAGTTTTATGCAAGCTCAAACCAAAATCCCAACATAGTCATGGGGAAGTGGGTTAAGAAATCCCAACCCAACCTAAGGACTCTTGGTGGGCCCAGTGAATGAATCCACACTGAAGGACATTTAGGGACATGATTAGAATCTACAGGCCATATCATATATATGAGAGAATTCATCAAAATGGGTCGGGGATAGTAGGGGGAGGCGGGTAGCAGGGAGTGAATCTAAATGTCACCAAACTACATTGTATGAAAATCACAAAAATCCAATTAAAAGTTCTAGGGGACTCTACGTTCTCTTCTGGCCTCCATGGGCATAGCATGACTTTGTTGCACTTACATACATGCAGGCAATTTGCTTTGGGGGATGGCTTGGTTTGCAGATCTCTGTCAGCTCAGGATTTCCTTTCAAGTACCTGGAGGTTCACCCCCAGCAGCTGTCTCCAACCCCATTCATGTTCCTGCTTCAGTCAAAAATTCAGGGAGGAATGTCAGCCTCTGCTTGCCTTGTGAGACCTTTCCCAGAACCAGGTTCTGCTAAAATTTACAATAGTCACAAAGAAGTTTCCAATGATGAAATAACTATATTTAATATATTTATTCAGAGTTACATTGTTAAGAAGAAAGGTATGCTTAAAGGAAAGTCTGTATAGAACAAAATCCCTAGTATTCAAGTGAAATTTATTACAATTAACATAGTCTATTGAATAAAGTTGCTATGTAATATGCTAATTGTTAGATATTTTATAAGCATAACATATATAATCCACATATCAAATTTATTGATGTTTATATATAATGCTGATTATAATATACATTAT
>NW_008339846.1:2626795-2664816 GCF_000622305.1 Nannospalax galili | reverse complement strand
TTTATATATTTTATTATAATTACTACATATACTTGTGAATACTAACACATTATTATTCATCATTAGCACAAACACTATGTTGATTCTAATATATTATATAGTTATATTAACTGATAGAGATGATATTAATCAATATAATAATGAAGGGTATATATAATATTAACCCACAATGGATGTAATTAAGTTCAGTTTCAGTGACCAGAGCAGGAAGGGAGGGAGGCAAAGGAGGCTTGTATCCCATCGCTTAGAATCTCTAGCATCTGCTCCTTGGCAGTCTAGAATGAGGACACGTTGGAAAAGGCAGACCTCGTCTGTTCCGCCTCTTCCCTGGGTCCTTTGCCTTCGAGCCGGTTTGCCACTTGAATCGCTTCTTCCTTTCTGGATTCCTGGCTTGGACCTGCCAGGAAGGGATTTCCAGCATAGAACCCAGTGATCTTGACCTCTCTTCTGACTCACCTCTCTTTCCTCGCCTCAGATAGCTGCCAGACATGAGCAGTTAGGACCCCGGGGATAGCTTCGGCTTTACATTTTCTTGTGTCCAGGGACATGTTTACTAACCCTGGGTTCTCAGAAAATCCTAAGAGCACGCTAGTTATCTTACCTGCATTTGGCAGGGCTCCTGGGTTCCCAGAAAGATTCTTTGCAAGATAGGCCTGCCACAACTCTTGCATTCGAGTCAGAATACGTGAAGAGACATTGCGGAGTGGAGCAGTGGTCATTAGCAGACATGTGGCACGAGAGCACAGAAGCCCGTACTGCCCACGGGTGAGGATTTACCAAGACAAGCGTTTCTCGTGTGTGCGTCTGTGTGCACGCGTGTCTGATGCTCGTGTGTATGCATGCATGTTTGTGCTGCTCATTTATGTATGCATGCCTGCATGTGTAGAGGTTCACACATGTACATGCAAGTTTGCATGTATGTAGGTGCACATGTGTGTGCAGGTGCCTGAGCATGTGCGTTCCCGTGTGTGAGGCAGCCAGAGTTGACTTCAGGTGTCTGCACCTCATGTATTGAAGCAGGATCTCTCACTTGAATTCAGGGTTCCTGGATTTGGCTAGTCTACACAGCCAGCTTGCTCCAGGGTTTCCCTGTCTTCACCCCCAGGGCTGGGATTACTGGTGGATCATCATGCCTGTCCAGCTTTTCTGTGGGAGCTGGGGGTGGGGACCAGATGCCAGGTCTCATGCCCATTCAGCAAGCACTTTACCCACTAAGCGTCTTCCCAGACCCGCCATAAACTCACTTGCTCTTGATAAAATGAATCTCTTTGGGTGGCAGCCACCAGGAACTTGAGGAATGAGACAGACACAGGGCTGTGAGGTCCTGAGATGGGGCCCCCACAGCGTCTCAGGGTCAGTGTCATGGGACCTTCCAGAATCTTCAGAGTCAAGCTCCCCGACCGATGGTCATGGAGCCAAACTTGCTGCAGGTCTTCTTCCATGCCTTCAAATTTTCCCAGGATGATTTTCTTGCAGACGCACTTACCACCAAGAATGTTTGGCAAGTTTTGTTTGCCACAAACAGTACTTCGAGGATTCCTGAGTGTGGACTTGCTGCCAAGTGACGTTAAACCCTGCTTCTTTCATGACGCTGATTTGTGTGCCTCTGAGGGAAGGTAATGAAAGCTACAGACTTGTCCCTGGGATTTAGAACAGTATTTCGGAGACAAAACTGAAACTTGTTTGTGTTTTTGTGCTTTCTGTTTTTGTGTGATCGATCAGAGGCTGAATGGAGAGATTCAGGGAGGTGAAAACCCTCTGTAGACATTGTTGACCTTCAGGAACATGGGTCCCGGAGACAGTCATCACTAGCCGGCAGCAAAGGACAGACTCTGGCAAGGTTGAGTGCCACAGACATGGAGGCAGAGGAGGCCGTCTGTGTAATAAAGCATAGCTTCCCAGATAGCAGGGCTCTATCCCTTGCTAAGAACTCTGCTCTCCCCTGGGTCCACTCTCCTCCACCACTGCTTTCTGTCCGAAGCCTTGTCCTACTCCAGGAAGTTTCCCCAGACTCACTCCACCCTAGGAACTGTGGGGCCTTCCTTCCGCAGCCCATTCTTCTGTACAGATGCTTGTTTTCCTCTTTCCTTGCATTTTCTAGTGGTTTCATTCAGATTAGGATTATCTTCCCTCCCAGACTGAGAGTTCCATTGTTCTAAATTTGCATTCCCTGTATCCTGATTATCCTTGACACAACTGAAGGCCCTGTCAGGCAGTCTTATGATTTGTGTTCAGTGAGGCCATGTCTCCTTCTGCCATAGAACAATCGGTTCTGTGGGCAGAGAGAGGAAGTATGACTTCCTGTCACACACAGCCTGAGGGGCTTTTGTTCACCAAAATTCATGCCACAGAATGAATGCATAGGCTGCCCACAAAAGCCCAGCTCTCAGCAGAGGACACCACTGTGCCACGTACGGCTCCACAGTTCATTTCTCCTTTTCTATCTTCCCCATGCGAAGCCATCTTGCCTGGCTGTTTCCCAGCCTTAACCTGAAAATCAGTCCCTGTCGCTGATCCAGAAAGGAGAGGATAGACTTTGTACTCTGAAAACGAATAGTCTGTGATAAGTCGATTCATGCTCCTCATTGACAGGAAATGATAAAAATTGCACGGACACGGATCTGATCACTTAGAGGTAGCAAAGTGTGCTTGTGAGGTTTTTCTTCTGTCAGTCTTTGTGCCCCCCCACCTGATGTCATTCTGATTGTCTCGTTCTGTTCTAAGGAAGAAAACATTTGTTTATTTTGACTTATGGCTCCAGAGGGTAGAGTCTATCAGAGGGGAGGCATGGCACGGCAGCAGAGGCAGGAGGCTGATGGAAATATTTTGTCCACACACACAGGAAACAGAAAAAGGAAACAGGAAGTGAGCCAGTATATAAACTCTCAAAGCCTTCCCCCAGTAATGCACTTCCTTCAGCAAGACTCTACCCCCAAAAGTTCCAAAACCTCCCCAAACACTATTGCTCTGATATACTTAGTATACTGGTCATTGTTGTGGTTATTAGGCCTTAAAGTTGGGGTTGAACCATCAAGTGATGTTCTCCTTTAGCAGATTGCATAGTTTCCTCCAAAACTATGAGATCTAGACTTCAGGGAGGAGGAGACCAGGTCAGTTCCAGCTCCATTACTCCAAGTCCTGTCTTCAGCAATAGCATCTTACCTTCAAGTTCTGGGAGGCAGTCAAGGGCTGTGACAATAGCCTGTGTTATTTTGGGAGTGTCTTGGACTACCCTGACCAACAACTCAAAGTGTGGATTCTCCTATCCATCACTGTGTTTCTTGTTATATAGCCTTCAGCTACACACACACACTCATATACAGACACTATATGGGTATTTTTCAGAAGGCTTTTGAACTAATGCTTTTCTCTCGGGTATTTTATATCATCCAAGCATTATTTCTCTCTCTTCTCTCTCTCCCTGTCTAACCCTCCCTCCTCCCTCCACAGTTCAAGTACCCCCAGTTCCTCCTTGATAATATCTGTCCCCTATTATCTCCCCTCTTTTGAGTTCCTTCTTCCCTTTACCACCATGATTCCCTGCGTAACCTTCCCTCTCTCTTCCTATCTAAAAACTGCCATTGTCCCCATTTCACCCTTAGTAACATCTGTCTTCTACTCTCCCCCTTTCTCGGGCTCCTTATTTCCCTTTCCCTTCATGGTTTATTTCCATTTTCCTGGCTTCCGCAGATACATCAGGATATACACTCACAGATAAGAATTTGGTGCTAAGATCCACTAATGAGAGAGGACATATGTTGCTTGTTCTTTGGAGTCTGTGTTACTTCACTTAGTATAACAGCTTCTAAGGAAAGTTGTTGCCACCATGTGGGGTGCTGGGATCTGACCTAGATCCTCTGCAAGAGCAGCCATTGCTCTCACTGCAAATTATCTCTCTAGCCCCCATGGTATATGAATTTTAATGCATTATATTTTTCTATAAGTTCACCTCTACAGAACCAGAACACAGTTCGGTATCATCATACAAAGCATACCACAACTTTGGTCATACTTGGGGATTTTGTCTGACCATTTAAAAAGCCTTACTGATGACCCACAACCATACTATGCCCAACTCTGCACAGCACTTTGGAATGAATTCCAGATGTGAATCTGTGCTTCCATTCTCAGTCCGCAGAGAACAAAGACTACCTGTGGGTGTGGTCACTACACCAGCCTTGTTATCTTCTTCTGAAATTCTGTTGCCAGTGCCTCACCGTTTTCAAGTAATCTGTTTCTCCCAACGAAGCATTCACTGAACACCTACCGTCTATGTGGCACTGTGTGTGCTGATATAAAACACAGAATGAGCCCATAACTGACTGGGGAGAGGAGCTTCTGAGTATCATGTGACCATCGGGGAACCTGCAAAGCAGAACTGCTGCTTCTCCCTGGAAGGAACCCAGGAGGAGCCATGATTTTGGATGAGGAGCAGAGCTCAGTTTCACACGTCATGCTTGATGAGTTTGTAAACGACATCGCTTGAAGAGCAATGGAAATGAGTGTGAATCCTGAATACAAAGACTGGGAAAGACACTCAAGTGTGGTTGAGCAAGTGTGGCAGCGAGTCCCACAAACAAGGGTCTGGGGAGGCTGAGGACAGAGATGGAGGATGCTTTGCTGAGTGGCTGCGCACTGCCTAATGCCTGCCAGGGTCCTACGCTGAATCCAGAGCACAACTCAACAAAAGTTTCATAGCTATGAAAGTAAACGTGTGTATGAGTGTGCACATGTGTGGTAAAGCAGGGAAAGGCAGGAAGAAGGGTCGCTGATCCAAGCTGCAGTTAAAACACTTACAAGGGACCATTTAACCATGGCCACCATTTTTTTCTTCTGCTGAACAAGTGAAAGCTTTTTGGGTTTGATCAATACATATAACGCGCATGTTTATGGGATTCCATGTGAAATTTCAATGCAATGTACGGTGATCAGATCACAGTAATTGAACCATCAATCACTTTATATGTTTGTCAGTTGGGGGTAGGGTGCTGGGAAGCTTCCAAATCCTCTCTACTATACAGAAATACCTTGTTAATTGTGTCAATCATAATTACCCTATTGTGCTAAAGAACATTGCAACTTATACCCGTCTGCCTGCACCTTCCCCACCAGCCTTGGGGTGTCCAACCACTCACTGCTCTACAACCACCACAGCCTCTGGTGCTCATGACTCTATACTCTATTTCCTCGAAATTCAACTTTTTTTAGCTTCCACAAGTTTTACAGAGTATTTAACTTTCTTTCTCTCCACTACAACCACATACTTGAGTTTGACACTCACCAGACAATGAGTTTTCTCTGTTTCAAGAAGGTGCTCAAAATCAGTTCAGTGATTTGTGAAACTGTTTTCCATGAGCTGTCATGGTTATATAAAGTTAAAAAGAACTTTGTAAACATTCAGTTTAAAGGAGTCTCAAACTTAAAACTAGAAAAGTAGATAGAAAGGTTACTATTTAATTATGTACTTTTAAAATCATAATGATTTTACAAATACTACTTTTAAAATAATGTTTTCTACACAAATCAATTTCAAGACAAAAAATAACCTGATTAAGTGCATAATATGTATATAATTGAGTATATGGAGAAATACAGCCAGCATGTAAAATAGATTTTTAATAATTCTTATTTAACATTCTCAATCACTCAGCCCTGCCAGATTTCAAAATCAAAGACTGAAAATGCATACTGAAAATTTAAAAGTCCACCTAAGAGACTAGAGAGAGATGGCAAATCAGTTAAGAGCACTGGCTGCTCTTGTGGAGGATCTGGGTTTGGTTCCCAGCACCCACAAAGCAGCTAACAGCCCTCCTTATCTCCAGTTCAGGGGCATCCGATGCCCTCTTTTGGCCTCTGCAGGCACTGCATGCGTGTAGTACACAACACACATGCAAGCAAAACACTCATAAAATAAAAACAACTAAAATGCAAATCTACCTAATCACTGCCAGAAGGCTTTCATTTTAAGTATTTCCTCTTCATCCATTTGTATATTTAAGAGAGCCCTGCCAAAACACCAAACGTATAATGAAGGGTCCAGAATCTGAAGTTAGAGAAAAGAATTAGAAATCAAGAGAGAGCAGAATTAGAGCTGGATGCAGGTCAATTCACCTGCCATACAAGAGTAACTGGAGATTTCCCTCCATGAAGGGTCCTGTCTGCAGAAATCTGAAGTGTGTGCACAACAAACTCAGACCAACTGGAAGCCTGAAGAGTTTCAGCTGTCATGACCCTGAGTTGTGAAAGAATATCTGAATGGTTGTCAGCACCTACCTGCCCCCTCCACAACCATCCCAGGCTACTTCCCCACACTGGGTGCCAAGGGGTCTCAAACTGGTTCATGGAGAGCTCAGAACAATGTCTGGATGTGTGCAGCGTCTATGTGAAAGAATGTATGAAGCAATCACACAAGTGTGATATGTGATATATGCATGTTTGGTAAGTGGACATGTGAGTGTGGTTGCATGTGTATGGTGTGTGCATATGAGTTTATATGTACATGAGTCCATGAATGAGTGTAACTGAAGGGTGACAGTAGATATGTATGTTAGCATGTGTGCAGAATATGAATATGTGTGAGTGGTTGCATGTGTGTATATGCACATACATGGGTGAAAGTGATGTTTAAATATACAAAAGTGTGAGTGAGATCTGTATGCGTGTGTTTGTGTGTGTGTGTGTGTGTGTGTGTGCATGTGTGCGCACGCACATGTGAGCATTTGTGCTTACACAGATGGAATGGAAGACCTGCCCATGGCTGTCATCTGGTACTACTGCCTTAAGCTCAGGATTTATTTGTGAGTGTCTATATCTGTATCATTTCACTAATTATCTTGGAAACTATCAATATTTTTCACAATGGAGGCTAAATGAAGGTTGAATGAGGAGACATCAAAACTCATCTGAGCATGTCCAGACCAAGATTACTTATGGCTTCTGTTGAGTTCTGCCCTTCCATTGAGCATCTTGATATAAAAGATGGTGCTGCCTCTGCATGAGATGGGCTAAGGTCCTGATGCAAGGCTGGGGCTGTCAGAGAAGTACTTGTCAGTCAACTGGATTTTACGTGGGTGAAAGCCTAAGACCCAAGCTCACACAGCATTTCCAGATGGCCTTAGCTGGGTCAAGGTTAGAGCAAGTTTCTTGTGACCTATCATGATAAAAGAGACGCTCAGTGGAGTTGCCCTGAAGAGCCTGGCTTCTAGTCTCAAGCCCTCTTCATGACCCTGCAGGGTTCATTCACTTCCTTGGAGGGGCCACCCAGGATGCACCCCTGCAATCCTGTGCCGCATCACAATCCTGGTAGGATTAACAACATTAAAAGAGACACCCAGACAGTGCTGAATTAAAAGGTCGCTCTGTTGTCCTTCCTGGAGGTGCCAATAGCTGTTGCTCCTGTTCTCTGAAAGTACTCATCAAACGTTCCAGAAGGACCCTCTTTTGACTGATGCTCTTAGACATAGGTTCCTAATGGAGTACAGTGGCTTTACAGGAAGGTTCCTAATGGAGTACAGTGGCTTTACAGGAACATGCTAGTCAGGAGGGTTCTGGCCTTCCTCTGCTGCTTTCTTCATTGCTGGTGCTCTGGGCTTTCTGCTCTTCACACCCACTTGGCCCTTTAGCATGGATACTGTAGAAATAACCCAAGGTTCACACAGCCAAATCCAAACCAGACGTCAGTGGGATTGTCAGTGCCCCACCTGCCTGTGAACGCATCACCACTCTCACCAGCCAAGTAGAGAGCTACTGGGATTAAAGAACAGAGTCTCTTTGGATGCCTGGAGGGAGTCTGCATCAGGAGAGCTCAGGAGAATGCTGACCTTTCAGCCCATCTTTATCCACTCAGCCAACCCACACATCTCCAAAGTTGCCTTCAGTAATTCAGGTGATTTGTTGGTAAGTAAGGTTAATGGTAGGCAATTCTCAGTGACTGCGGGGTATCATGAGTGCATTTTCTGTGAATTCAGACTGATCATGGGAGGAGGCACACTGGTGTTGATTTGTTCAAAGGTATATTTTGAAGGACTTGAAACTCCATCCTCAGTTGTGCTAAGCCTAACTGGGGACTATGGGTGTTCGCATGCTTATCTGCAACAGTAATCCAGAAAATGAGTTTTCAAAGGACTGAGAAGACAGAACTGTTTCAGTTTCACATAATATGGGAGGTTTGTTCCTCTGGGTAAGGAGAGGGTCATTCCCAAAGCCTCTTCAGAATAGCACAAAGAAGTCTTGTGTGTTCATTCCCAACCTCACTGCTGGGAAGAACAGGCTTGCTGGAGATGAGAGCTTTGGGGCTCCTTTTGTATCTTTTCAGGTGAGAGCTGATCAAGAGATACCTAAGGAGTGGAACTAACCACCTTTCGTTTGCAAAGGTCATACAGCAGCTCTGAGGCAAAAGTCTTGTTAAGAAAGCACAGGAGTCAGAAGCGACTTGCACGCCAGAAGGTTCACTCAGCTTCACAGCAGTGCTTTGTGTCTTTCTCTAATTACAAATTAATATTGGAAACAAATTTAAAGTGAGCATTTTTAAACAAGACTGCATAATGTCCATTCTCTTTGCTTTTCCATTTTTATCAACTTAAAGGCACTTGTATTTCCCGTGCCTGTGACAATGCCTGGTTCTGTAAATATGACCAAATACCTGTGGGTGCAGAAGGCATAAACCCTGGAGGAGAACCTACTACCACCATTTTCCTAAACCAATACAAGTGCTAACTGCATTCAAGAAACTCATCCTTAAACCTACAGAGAAGCATAACTCTCACAACCTCATCAAAGAAGCTTCTTTTTGCAGCAGATGGAGACTGTTAACAGAGACCCACAGCTGGTCAAAAGGAGAAGAATACGTGGCCATGGGGTGCCCAGCCCCAAATGATACACCTAAAATGTAACCCCTACACCTGGGCTCAGGGAACATCTCAGAAGAGGAGGAGCAGAAAGATTTTAAGAGCCAAAGGACCAGACACCTGTTGTTAGCGTCTTCCAGCCGTGACAGGGAACCTGCACCCATGAAACCTCAACAATACAGTGTGTAAACAAGACCTGCGTAATAACAGCACCAGCGACATGCCAGCAGGGATGGGGAAATTTGACAGGGTCTCACCCTTAGATGAAGAGCTACAGATAATTAATGGCTACTGAGAAAATGAGACTCAGTTTTCCCCAGGGGTGAGCTCCCTAAAAGGTTTAGGTTATCCAATCTCAAGTAGTCGGTCCTGAGCACATGTACATACTAATAGCACCACTAAACCTACTCAGTACATTGTTCACACACACACACACACACACACACACACACACACACACAACTACAATAATAAGTGAGGAAACTGAGAGAGAATAGGGAGACGGGGAGGAGTGGGAGGGAAATGGGGTGGAAATGATGTAAGTACAGTACTCATATATGAAATTATCAAGATAATTTTTAATTAAAAAATACCCTGACAAAAGTAACGGAAGGAGAACTGCTCATAGTTGAAGACAGCAGTGCATCATGGTGGGGAAGTCAGAACACAGGAGATGGAGGTAGCTGGTCACATCACATCCACAGTCAAGAGGATGATGGCACTAGTACTCGGATCGATTTTCCATTTTTATACACTCTGGGATCCTAGCCCAGGGACTAGTGCTGCCCGCAGTGAGTGGGTCTTCCCACACTAACGAACCTCATTTCTCACATTAATGAACTTCATCATTTCCCACACTAACAAACCTCATCATTTTAATCCCTCACAGGTATACCACGAGGCCCATCTTCTGAATGATTCTGGATCTTATCAAACTGATAACTGAGATTAACCAGGAGAAACACATACAGAGAGACAGCAATACACAGAGCGAGGATGAAGAAGACCAGAAGGCCACTATGGGGAAGACACACAGGAGGTGTTCGCTGTGACAGTCATCAGCACTATTGTTGATGAGGGTCCACTCAGTCAAGATCAACCATCACAGTGCATTAATACTTCTTCACTGACCCTGTCCCTCAACATGAGCAAGCAGCCCTGGTCCTTCTGAGACACCTTCCATCAAAGCAGCCATTGGGTAAAGCAAAGGTCACAGGTTTCCTTCCTTCCCCCAGTAGTCTAAGCTGACGAGTAAAAATGTAGTTAATTAACTATATCTAAAATAAGTCATTCCTCATCAGTGTTTGCTGGATGTTGTAGGCTGAGGCTGTATTCCCCCCTAAAAATTACGGTGCTTAGAAAAGAAGCCCAGGGTGGGTTCCCTTTTCCCCACCCTGTTAGGAAATAGTGAGAAGGTGCCATCTACAAACCAGAACGTAAGGGCTTACTAAAACCTGGTTGTGTGTACCCTGATATCAAGCTCGCAACCTCCAGAACTGTAAGAAGTGCCCTCTGCCTGCTGACTTGCCCTGTCCTGCATTCCACTCAAGCTATGGAATTCTGTTGTGGCAGTCCAAATGGATATCACACAGCAAACTTTCAAAGGCACAGAATCCTGAAGGCCTAAAGTGACTGTGAGTTATTGATCCAAGAAAGCAGGGTGCAGGGGGACTCTATTTTTTAAAGTTGGGGTAGAGTTCTTAGATAAAGGGATCTTATAAATTCCTTTGTGAAAACAGAATGGCCCTTAAATTGAACATGAGATGTGTGTATATATTAGACAGAATTCTCTGGAGGGACAGAAATGACAGAACACACACACACACACACACACACACACACACACACACGCACACACACCTTCACATGCATTATAAGGGAATTTACTAGAATGGCTTACAAACCAGTGGGGACTGAGTAATTCAATAATGGCTGGTGAGGAGAAGCTGAAAATCTGGTAGATGCCCCATCCAGGAGGCTGGATCCCTCGGTACTCGCAGTCTGTTGCCAAAGGCCCAGAAGATTCATGAAGAACTCCTGGAACCTGCAGAAGCTTGAATCTAAAGTTAATGACGATTGTGTAAGCAAAGACAGATGCGCTCACCAGCCAGAGGAGAAGGCAGGCAAGCAGCCTGCTTTGGCCTCAAACCTCCTCACGTCTGGGTTGCCACCCAAAGGTGCTGCCCACTCTGGGAAAGTGTCGTTTCCCCTAGGTTAATCCTTCCTGGAAATGCCCTCACAAATTCACCCAAAGGTGTGTCTCTTAGTTGATTCCAGGTTCAGTCAGATTGATTGACACCCAATCAGGCGTGTTAACATCTCCTTACTGTCCCTGCCCATCCACAGGAACTGCTGCCTCCAGTCCCTCTGGGCTACAGCTCAGCAAAGGAGAGAGTTTCCCAGAGAAGCTGACCACCTCTCTGACTGCAGACTTGCGGAGCCTGTTCTACCACCTCTTTGTCTCTGTGGTTCTGTCTGTGACCAGCATGTGTGCATACATGGAGGCTGTGGGGAGCTGAGGAGACTGTACAGATGCTTCTGAGGACACACCAGGAAAAGCTGTGAGTCACGCATCCTCATTCTCCAACCAGAGAGAAAACCGTAATAATTGCTATCATACGGTATTGCCTATTTACCTGTGATGCTTTAGGTTTTATGTGCTCTCTGTAAAGGACAACTGCCTTCTTTTGTTGGGGATATAACCCTTGCCTACCTCCCTGGTTTTACTTTTTGAGCCAGTATGTGAAAGATGGCTTCACGAAATCTCTTCTTAGGTTATCCAGTGTTTTTCCTTCCAAGCATTTCAAACCATCGAACTAACCAGATTTTTATCTAAGTTACTTTTCTTTATGTAGGTAACCTCCCTGTCATGTTGCTGTTTCTGTTAGCCCTGGCCAGCTTTCTAACAGCCTACAATGCTATAAACACAAGTGCAGTGTAAAATGCTGGGTCAGGAAAATCTCCAGTGTGCCTCCCACCTCATACAATGTCCTTTAAGTTCATTTCTCTGACATCACCAACAGGGACGCCCATGTGATTCCAACAGGGACAACCACCTGATCCTCGGCTTCCTTCCTCCCTTTCTTTCCTCAAGATTCTGTCACAAAGCCCAACCATGGAAACCCAAAATGTGGCCATGGGGCACCCTAAAACTTCTGATTTATTCACTTTCTTTCCCTTGAGTCATTGAGCCATAGCTATCAAATTTATTGTCCCTGGCAATACATAAGACAGAGCTAGAGGCCCAAGTCACTTGCCCAATCCTTCTGAGGAAATTTGAGAATCTGTCAGTGTTAGGTTTCTGCAAGCACTTAGGGGAGCTGCACGGTAGACTCATTCTTGCCAAACTGTTCAGCTTTCAGGCTTGAAGTCCACGTTTTCTCCCTTTTCTTTCTGCAAAGAGCACTGGCATCTAGGTTCCCTGGCCTGCTGGACAAGGTAATGTGGCTTATAACAAGTTTCTCTCTGGTTTCCATAGTGGCCCAGACAAACAAAGTCCAAAAGGTTTTCAAATGTCTATTTCACTGGGGATTTAATTTACCTTTGCCTTTTTCTGAAGCTGTCTAAAGTTGAGCACAATCACAGATGAGTTAGAGTCACACAGACTGGCAACAGGTCAAGATGCAGACTCTGCTTAGACTGACCTCTGAGGCGTCTCCTGATGGCTGTCTGCTCACAACAGTGCGGGGCCCACTGGAGAAGGTGTGTCACGTTTACCACGTGGGCTCCAGGTGTCCTCTGTGCTCCTGGGACAGGAACATAAAAACATCTACTATTCACAAAGAGCATAAGCCTCAAGCCCAAGTTTGAGTTACTCTTAGATGGTTCCAAAAAGAAATTGAGTTTTCCCAGGCTTAAAATTTAAAAGCAAAGCACACAGCAGGACCACTGTGACACTCAGTGGGTAAAGACAGACCTGAGTTCAGTTTGGGGAACCAGGGATAGAAGTAGAAAATCACCTCCTGAAGTCCTCTGACCTCTGACCTTCCCACACCTGCCACGGCATATGTCTCCTGCCACACACAGACACAGAAAACAAAAATTAATTAATTAACTAATTAATTAAATTTAAAGCAGATGGCATATTCTCTCCACCTCATGCACTTGTTTAAGTCTAGTTCCACCTCTCTCTGTCCCTTACTATTCAAAGAATCCAAGTGCAGGAGACTCACTGCCCTGATGACCATCAGGTCTGACTGACCCCATGGACTGCAGAGACCTCAGCAGTCTGTTCTCCGGCCTTACCTCTCTGGCCACTTTGAAACATGTAATCTGAACCACTCACTGAAACAGGTGCAAGGTCCTTAGAGAGTCACCTCAGAGACGCTAGGAAATTTTACTAGAGGCAATTTAGGGCCACTCTTTATCACATGTTCCAACATGGTAAAAGAACGGAATTTATAGGGAAGATGAACATGGGTTCATTTCTAGAATCACACTCAGTCTAGAAAAATCCCTGTCAAACCTGGGGTTAAATATGTGTCTTTACCCCAAAGAGATTATACATATGGTAAATGTGATTGGTTCCCTTCTGAAATTTACATCTAATCCAAACAAGCTCTCCTCCTAGTGAGCTAAATCCATCACAGTAGAGCCTTGGTGATTCCACACTAAGACACCACGATGGTAAAGTGCATTTGCTGACTTGGGGAGATTTGTGTAGAACTCAGGTGAGCACAGAGCATGGCCCATGTCATGGGACATGCAGTCCTTGGGTCTTGGGAGCTCAGCATATTCTATGCAGATTTCATGCTTGTACAAAATCTGATGCATTTGGGAAGCCAGCCAGCCTGGCTGTCCTCCATGCCATTGGACAGTGGCTGATCTGGCGTGAGCTTGGCAGGTTCTACAGAGGGGAAGCTGGAGAAAATCGGGCACTGCTATGCAAAGGGCAGGGCTGGCAGAAGAGGTAGTGTGGGGACAGCACTTCTCAAGGACTATTGGCATCTGCAGGCAGATCAGCCTCATGGAGCAGGGTGTCCTGGGCACTCTACCCACTGGGCATCATAAACTCCACTCTGTCCTGTAAAGGCCATGTATCTCCCGCCTATGTGAAATGCTCTGTGTATAGCCCCACGAGCCTGCTGCTGCTCTGTGTTTATACTTCCCTCTGCAGTGGGATGCTGGTGGATGAGACTAAGCAGTTTAACAATGTCACCTGATCCACATTTCAAGAGTGCCATTCTAGGCAGGACAGAAGCCTGGCGTGACTTGAGGAGGTGGCTTCTGTTCCCCAGTCAGGAGATGGTTGTTGTTGTGCTCGGGGCAGAAGCAGCATAGGTAGGTGAGGTTGCTGGTCGGATTTTGGCCGTCTCTGTTGGTGGAAGCTGCAGAGCTTGTGGCCAGGCTAAAGCTGCACGTTAATGATAAGAAATCAATGATCTTGTATCTCGGTGGCCTCGGGTACCTGTGTCTGGAATTGGACCAAGCTGGCTTTGCGGGAAATGTCTAGAGAGTGTGTTAAAATGATAAATTCTGAAGCCTTGTACCCAGCAACTCTGATTTATTAACCTGGCAAGTGGCCCAGGAATATATTTTTAGCACATTTCTTCTTTTTTTTTGGAAGAAAAGGAGACTTTCAAATCTCCCAACAGGGTCATCAGGACTTCTGTGGGATACGTTATATTCCTGAATTTATAGGATAACAGTCTAAGAGAGGTGACTACAGCTATTTTTGAGCTGAGAACTTGGGGGGTGTTTGGGGGCCTCTGTTTTTCACAGACACCTTCCCTTCCAGATAGGAAGGAATACCAGCTTTTCATAATCAGAAAATAAATCAGAATCAGAAAAGAATACACACTAAGATGGCTAACTTCTACAAAGAAACATAAAGCCCAAAGTAAAACAAAATGAAGTTGGCATTCTTCCAAAGACAGGCTCAGAATACACATCATAAAAGGCCTATCTGGGGTGGGGTGTGTTTGAAGGAAAGTGGGTGATAGGAGCCTCTTCTCTGGGATATGTTTACTGTGAACCTTTTATTTCATGTTGTTATTTTACTTTATTTTATTTGGGGTATATAAACCTCGATTATGATGAACCACTGAGATACTGATGTCATTTGATACAGTATCTAACCTCATTAACTACTGTTCCCAACCTTCATAAAAATTTGGGTTTTTTCTCTTTTCCCCTCAAAAACTACTTTATGCCTTTCATTTAATGCCTAGAGCATAAGTCTCTTTTTCTAGTCTTGTGAGCTGAAAATACAAATTACCTCTTTTCTGTCTCTCTCTTTTTCTGCTAAGTACATTTTGGCTGTGATCATTCCTCTCTGTCACTTTGGCTCTGTCTGAGATTTGGACTGTAAAGCTCAGAGATATTCAAGTCTACATGAATGTGAGTCCAGATCCTCTTTGCCTGGAGTCACGCATTAATAAACTTCTAGCTTTATGCACTCTTTAAAATTTTTTTTAAGTTTCTTAATATTTCATTTATTATTTTGTTTTGTATGTATGAGTATATTTTCTGCAGGTATGTAAGTGCACCCATGTCATGCAACGCCTCTGGAGGTCAGAAGAGGGCATTGGAGTCCACTAGAACTGGAGTTGTGGGCAGTTGTTAGCCACCATGTGTGTGCTGGGAATGAACCTGAGTTCTCTGAAAGAGCAGCCAGGGCTCTTAACTGCTGAGTCATCTCTCCGGCCCTGATTTGTTTTAATTTTAATTGTGTGTATATGTGTATGTATATGTGCATGTGAATGCGTATGTGCATGTGCATGTGAGTGCAGGTGTCTGTGAAGTCAAGAGAGAGTGTCAGATACCCTGGAGCTTGACTCATAAGTGGTTGTGAGCTGGATGCTCACACGGATGCTGGGAACCAAATTCTGGTCCTCTGCAGGAGTGATACACTCTCACTGAGGCATCACTCCAGCCTCCAGCTTTACGTAATCTTGTTATTTTCTTATTGATTCTAAACTGTATTGCTTTCAGGGGAGTGGAAGTTTCTTATACATTAGTATATAAAGATGCAGTTTATCCTAGTAAATACTAGCAATATGTTATAGTAATGTAATACACAATAATGTTCTGACGTTTTATGAGTGTTTTTAAAGAATATGCACTGTATGACTTAGGTTACCTATCTTTGTATCTACCAATGATCACTATTTAAAATATTTCAATGAGGGGCTGGAGAAATGGCTCAGTGGTTAAGTGTACTGACTGCTCTTGCAAAGGACCCGGGTTCGATTCCCAGCACCCACATGGTGGCTACAAACCATCCTTAACTCCAGTTCCAGGGAATCTGAAGCCGTCTGACTTCCGCAGCATTGTATGAATGGGGGCACTCACATACATGGAGGCAATACACTCATACAAAAAATAAAAATAATAAATAAAAAATAAAATATTTCATTTATTCTTCAAGAGTTTCATACAATGTATTTTGATGATATTCAGACCCCTCCCCCAATTTCATGTCTTCTGCTATTGTTTGTCTTTTATAAAGGCCTACTGAGATTAGTCTGTGCTCCTCAAATACTCTTGGGTATGGGTCTATCCTTTGGAGTCTGGTCAACTGACCCGGCATCACACCAGTAAAGAAAACTGAGTCTCCTCCCATCAGTTATCAGTTGCCAATAGAGCCTCAGCTAGCTGAGGCTTCCTGCCCACCTCCCCCCACTCATGCTGGGCTTTTGTCTGTCTTGGGCTTGCACAGGTCTTGTACATGCTGTCATAAACACTGTGAGTTCATATATGCAACCGCCCTGTGATGTGCAGAAAACATGGTTTCCTAGTATTCACCTATCACCTCTGGCTCTTACAATCTTTCTACTATCTCTTCTGCAGAGATCCCTGAGTGTGGAGAGGGGAGGGTGTAATATAGGTGTCCCACTTAGGGCTGAGCACTCCACAGTCTCTTGTTCTCTGCATGTTGACCAGTTGTGGGCCTCTGTGTTAACTGTCATTTGCTGCAGGAATCTTCTCTATTGAGAGTTGAGAGGTGCACTAATCTATGGATATAGTATTAAGTCACTAGGAGTCAGTTTGATATTATGCCTATTTACCAGAAGAATAGTAGCAGGCTCTCCCCAGCGGCTTGTGATCTTTATAGCCACAGGTTCTTGGCCACGATAATAGTGCCAGGTATGGGCTCCAGTTGTCAAGTGGTCCTTAAATCCAATCAGAAGGTGGTTGGTTACCCCTACAACATTAGTGCCACTATTGCACAAGTGGGCATCTCTTGTGTAATACCAGACCAGTCACTATTGTAGCTTGAAAGAGTCACAGCTGGGTATAGTTGACTGTCATTTTCTTCCAGTAGCATGCATAGCACTTTCTAGTACTGTGGAAGCTAACCAGTTCAGATGAAGCTTCACGGTCAATACCATCTTGAGTTCTCCTTGTTCTGAAACTCAGATATGTAGTGCCTTCAGCAACAGAATCTTAGTGTCAAGTTCTGAGGGTAACCAGATGCAATGGCAATAGCCAGTATTATTTGAGGGTCTATGGGATCTCTCTATTCAACAGCTCCAAAGGAGAGAGTCCATTCCTGGCATTGGGTCTAGTAGGACTATTGAACCCCTGTTTTAGAGTAAAACCATTTAAACTCTTCTTATATTATATATATATATATATATATATTTTTTTTTGCTTCTACAGTGGTAGCTTTCCAAATGACTTTTCCGAAGGCCTTTAGCCTTTGACCATATTCCCTCTTCTGTCCTACCCTCCCATGACCTACCCCCATTTAACTCATTGTTCTCTCTCATAAGTGGATGCTACTTTTGAATCTTTAATTAGGTGTGTTTCCATTGGAAAGTCCTTAGGGGTCAGGAAACTAGTTAAGGGGCGATGAGGTAGGTGGTTCTTGGGAGGAGAGATAGAGTGGAATGGTCTAAATGGGGAAAGGGAGATAATGACACTAGTTTTCAGTTAGATTCTTCAATTGACACAAACATTTTACATATTTCATTCTTAAATTTTAAGCTTTTTATGATCCTAGATTCTTGATTGATATGTGCTTACTCCTAAGGAAAGTTGTTTTCAGTTAGATCAGTCTCACCTAAGGGAGGTTTGCACATATATGGAAGGCACAGAAGGTGAGCCCCAGCTTAGAATATTTTCAGAAAGAGGGAGCAGCTCATGTCTGCTTACCAAAGTAGGAATGGATTGTAGTGCTCATCCTCTGGTATCAAATGATCTCCACTACCTCATGACAGAATCCAGGATCCAAGATCCAGGATCCATGCTCTATCACAAAGATCCAGGGATAGAGATTTGTGTACTGCAACTCTCCACTAGGAAAAATCTGGAAGGTGACTATGTCTTCAAATGCTTTTTCATAAAGGCTTTCCCCAGTTGTATCAATGTCAGAATGCATTTAAAGAGGGCGCAATTAGGGCTGGAGAAATGTCTCAGCGGTTAAGAGCACTGGCTGCTCTTGCAGAGGAGCCGTGTTCAGTTCCCAACACCGCATGGTGGCTAACAACCATCCATAACTTCAGTTCCAGAAGATCCAACACCCTCTTCTGACTGCCATAGGCAGTGCACAACATGGGTGCACTTATACACTCATACACATAACATCAAAATAATAAAGAGACTATTGTCACATGGCTGATGCCATAAGAAGCAAAGCTGTGGATGCATCAGAAAAAATACTTGTTAGTGAGAAACATGTTAAGTCTCCAATGTCAAGTGACCAGTTCATCCTGCTGGGACCTACCAGCTCAGCTAGGTTTCACCCACAGAGACCAGCCCCACACAGTGCAGTCCATGAGTCTTTACTAGGAATTTTCTCAGCAATGGCATTACGCAAAGGAATTAACCCCTAGCTGTGAGCCTATCAGAATGTAGTCACTCCCCATGTTACTTGGAAATTAGAATGTAAATACTTTAAAATTATAAATACTTTTAAATAAAAGTATTTTATTTAAAAAGATCTTGTTCATCCTGTCTCCTCTACATGTGCTGTGGGCTCCATGATGCCAAAACCTCTCACAGGCTAGCATCGCTATGCTTGTAACATGGAGGGGAGGCCACATGCTCTGTGCCTCACCTGGGTATCTGTGCTGAGGGAAGAGCATCTCCAAGTGTGGCCTGAGCCAAGGTGAGTTTGCTGCGGCTGCTGTGTGCGTAGCCTGTACACTGGGGTGATCTGTGCATTCTGTTTTCCACCATGCTCATTTCACTTATTACACGTTCACTCCTCATAAAACACAAGGTGTCAATTACTTACAGACCATGTATTGTTTTTTCTAAGTCATGATTAACTTTTCTAAGTCGCCAAAAAGAAAGATCTCAAGCGATCACATTGGCTCGGCTGTTGTTTACACCAGTATCCTATCCCAAATGAAGAGCTTTCAGGAAGTTTTCACTTCAGGCTCTGGAACACCTGGGTATTTCTACTTACTCTGTCATGAAGTTATTAGGAAATAACATTCTGGGAGTCCTTCCAGTGAAGGACTCCCATGGACAAGGGAGGTGAGTCCAGCATCCTACCCCATGACACACTGGCATTTTGTGGCACTTCTACCATTGTGTCCACTATTGACTGATGCTTCTGTCACTTTTTGCCCAAAAGTGGGAGCTCTGCTGGTCTCCTGTCAGTCACTTCCCAGACAAATTCTCCAGCTTTGAGTGTTATAAGAATGCTCTGCAGTCCTATAGGAGTTTGTGGTCTCAGAGCATTAAAATACATGGAAAATACTAGTCCTGTCCTGTATTAGAAATACCAGCTAGTATCAAAGCTTCTGGTGGGGGTGGGCCAACATCAATGATAAAAGATAATCTTAAGTGTCCACTTTAACTTCTAAGGGAAATTATGTTCTTAAGTTTCTCTGGGGTTTTATTTTTGCAGTGTACAGTACCATCAGTTTCTTTGGGTACTTTTGAGGAGTGAGTATAATAATTTTCTATCCAAGCATCAAATATATTGAGAAACTAAAGAGAAAAGGAAAGAAAGTCACCTATAATTATCTTTCTAGACATTTCTAATGTTGAAGTCTTGGGAAAGTGTTTCTAAATATATATTGTGCATATTTATATACTTTTGTGCTTTACAGGGGCTATTCTGTGTGGTTTCTTTTAACCAGTCCTGCTTACTTGCAATATATGTTCATTCAGATACATTGTATAGACATCGCTTACAGGCATCATTTCTACACGTCAGTTAAACTGTAACACACCCAAAATAGTGAGCTGATAAATCTTGAGTTAATTTTTGCTTCATTCAGTGTTGTATCTCAAAATGTCAGATTTTTAAAGGTCATAGTTGAGCCTCCCATCACCCATCATTACCTGGGTGATTACATTTGAAGGAGGCCGTTCTGAGGAAAGAGACTGGCTCCGCTTGCTCTGTGTCTGAGGACAAAGCTTCGATCTGAATCACTGGGGATAAGTCCAGAGCTGGCTCCATGACTGTGGCGGTGTCTGACCTTCTGATGCTGACTGTTCATGCTCCTCCTACATCCTGGGTGCAGCTGCGCCTGGTCCTCTGCTCTTGGTTTCTATATTTGAAATACTTTTTCTGGGGCCTGGAGAGATGGCTCAGCAGTTAACAGCACTGAGTGCTCCTGCAGAGGGCCCAGGTTTGACTCCCAGCACCCACATGGTGCCTAACAACCATCCATAACTCCAGGTCCAGGGGATCCAATACAATCTGACCTCTGCAGGCATTGCACGACACGGGTGCACTTTTACACATGCAGGCAATGTACTCATACACATAAAATAAAATAATAAATAAAATATTAAAAAATATCTCTCCTGCTTGTAAATTCATGTGGCTAAATCACAGCATTGTCCTGAGGGGGGGTATTATGTTTGAATGAGAAATGGCCCCATAGCCATATGGATTTGAATACTCGGTCTCCAGTTAGTGATGCTTTGGGGGGAGGTTAGGAACCTTTATGGAGTAGGGTCTTGTTAGAGAAAGTGTGCCACAGGGGGCGGGACTCAGGGTTCATAGCCTTGCCCCACTTTCTGCTCACTCCTGCTGCTCCCTCTGGTCAGTTCAGATATGACCTCTCAACCTCCTGTTCCTGCTGCCCTATTCTGTGCACCATGATAGACACCTAGCCCCCTGGAAGCTAAGCCCAAATAAGCCCTATCTTCTGTCTGCTGCTTTTGTTCACGGTGTTTATCACAGCAACAGAGCAATTATTAAGACATGAGGGGCCTACAATGGCCAGAGGAGGATGTGTGTGGAGGATGCCCTGTAAGGGAGGCCACCCAGAAGTCCAGTGGTTCACACCCCTGACTCACTACACAGACCACTCTGGGAAAGCTAACTTGCTGAGCCACAAATTTCACGCTAATTCTTTTGACCCCACCTCTCACACAGTAGGAATTCAGTGATGGTGGAATTCCATGAAAATGCTGGTTTGAAATGGCATCTCAATGGTTCATTCCATAAACCCCACTGGAAAATCACATTCTATCAAACTCACAACAAAATCAGAAATACTTACCTTGAAACCAGTGTGGATAGTCCATCAATAGCTAGCGTCTAGGTGCAGTCCACTCAGCGATGGGCCATTATCTAGTACTGGGAAGAAGAGATGGTGGACTTGGGCTTTTTCCTCTGGGAAAGCAGGCATGGGCACCAAAAAGCATGGTGCTGACTTAGCAAGAAACCAAGCTCAGGGGAGATTTTAAAAACATGTCTCCTGTGTTTACTTACCATTTATTTTTACCTGAAGGCAGAAAGGAAAAGATACATGGCGTTTGCTGAATCCAGGAGATCTACACAGGTTTCTCCCAGTTCTCCTCCTGAATAGCAGTGAAATAGCATTGAAAAGTTCACTGGGATAAAATTGCCAAAGTTAACTTTCTGTCACAAGCATATACTTATTAATGCCAGTTCCAGCAGAAAAAACAAACATTGTCAAGGTTGAAAGTTACATAACAGCCATTGTCATGAGAGTAGCAAAGCTTTCTGAAAGCCAGTCTCTCCTGTCTACAGTGACAAGAGAATAATTAAAGGTAGAACAGAAAGTCTTTTACCTCTTTGGTATTCTTTACGTTCTATTTTGATAAAAGCTATTCTTAACTTCATTCTTTTACAATGGGTACATTTCACTCGAAGTCTAAATAAATATTTTAAACTAAAATACATTGATACCATATTGACCGTAAACTGAACACAATACCCTAGCCAAGTCCAGAAATGGCAATTTTCAGTGACAGTGAAAATCTCTCTTTTCTCTGTCTCTCTCTGTCTCTCTCTCTGTCTCTCTCCTTCTCCTCCTCCCCCTCCTCCTCCTCCACCTCCTCCTCCTCCTTTTGGGAGCGCTGGGCGAAGAGACTGAATGAGGTGGGAAAAAGCTGTCAACCCCAAGCCGCATCCCTGGCTTGAAAACGCGCTTCTCTTACCTTTCCCGAGAGAAGTGTGTCGCGGCAGCGCCGTCTAGCGTCCTTCTGAGACTAGACTGACACAAAGGGTTGTGGCGAGCTGTCAGCTCAGTGCAGGTGTGGAAAGACACTAAAGCAGTTTTTCAGCTTCCTCCTCCTCCTCTTCTTCTTCTTCTTCTTCTTCTTCTTCTTCTTCTTCTTCTTCTTCTTCTTCTTCTTCTTCTTCTTCTTCTTCTTCTTCCAGCCAAAGTAAAGATTTAGAGTTTAAGTAGTTAACCTGCTTGTGTGTTCTTTTAATGCAGGCATTTTACAAAGCCCTGTACTCAAAGCCCTTCTAGGGCCTTGTGGCATTTCAGTCCACCACATGACCCCTGGGCCCGAGGACAACTCTGGTTCTTAAACTATCAAGAGATAGTGGACTTGGGCTTTTTCCTCTGGGAAGGCAAGCATGGGTGCCAGAGGCTGCTACCTGTCCCCTTGAGCCATCATAAATGACAGGTCATTCCTGTGTCTTCATTATAGAAAACAAGTATTGGCAAAGATTTGTCAAAGACAAAATTCAGAAATAAATTCACTATCTATCCAGTAGACCAAAATTCTTACAAATGGAGGTTCTTTGGAGGTTCTGTGAGTGCTCCCAGGTGTGATGGGCATTCTGAATTATCTCTCAAAACCCAAGGCCCTGGTAGTTTTGTCTATTTTCAGTGTGACCCCATACTGCATGGATATGTGTATATTTATATAAATATTGGGCTTAGGGCATTGCAGATGCTAGATAAGCACTCTACCACTAAGCTACATCCCCGGGCCTTTGTTTTTGAGACTGAGTCTTATGTACTAGGCTTGTCCTGAAGTTGTGATCCCTCAGCCTCTTCCTCCCAAACACTAGGACTGCCAGTACGCACCTCAGTGTCCAGCTAAAATGAATGTATTTTACCACTTTTCCTACCTCTTGAGTTTTGAATAAGTTACAGAAACTTTTGTGATCATTTCCAAACGTGGAACTTTTGTGGTGAAACTCACCTTTCTTTGCTGTTCTAAATGTAAAGCTTAAGCAAATGGCCCCTTACCCTCAGTTACAAACCTGGGCAAAAGCAGTTACTTAGAGGGTTCCAAAATCTTTGAGGTTGACCTCAATGATCCTCAGCTTTCTTTTCAGAAGACAGACTGCATCCAAGTCATCACAACCTGAATTATTAACATCTGGGGAATCTGGCTTCTACAGCTCCCAGAATGAGAAACAAGGCCAGCTTTGAACATGGCCTCCTTTACAATTTGAGTGCTTTTTTACCTTGAGGCAGCTGGGACTCAGCCATCAATTTTGATTAGCAAGATATGGAAAGTTTCTGTCAGTGCACAAGGGAAATGTGCTCTTCTCTTTGTAATTTCATTTTCCTTTTTGGTTTTAAAACAGAATTGAACCTTGTAAACCCAGCCTCCTTTTAGGGTCCCATCAAGAGTCTAAAATGGCAATGGCAGCCAGGCATGGCAGTGCACATTTTTAATCCCACCACTCCAGACACAGAGGCAGAGCCGGGTGGAGCTCCAGGAGATTGAGGTCAGCTTGGTCTACATCCTGTGCCAGGCTGGCTGGAACTACAGCAAGACTCTGTCTCATGATAAGAAGCCAGTGACAACGGGCTGGTCTGGATATGCAAAGATGCTCCAAGTACCGTTGGGTGCTGCTTGAAGTCGTTTGCTGTGGTTATGTAAGTTCCACTGTGATTGCAGGATATTCCTATTGGAAAGAAATATTTTCTTGAGGACTGAAATGCACACAGGGTTTTTCTTGAAACATCATTAGCCACATGTATTCCACAGTCCCCAAAGAATTTTTAATTTTAATTTTACCTAGTAAACTGATAACCCAACTTCAGGCTTCAAAGTTTAGTTAGGTTGGTAAAGGATGCTATTTGAGCGTTGAGTCACAGAAGAGTTTTGACTTGAGTGGAAGGAACGGAACTGTGAAGGCAAAGCAAGTCTGGTTTTCAGACAGAAAATTCACGCTAGAAGTAAATCAGTTCTTACCACATGGTCACCGAAGCTCGGTGACATTTTCTACGGCAGTGATGGTAACTGCAGGGCCAAAGGAGGAGGAGGTTGGAATCCCTTAGAAATGTGAGTTTGGATTCTTTTTTGTGACAGGACCCTGTGATCTTGAGAAAAGACGTGGTCTGTGTCCCTTTTGGCATGAGGGGAGTGTTGTCCACTGAGGAACCCCAGGGAGGTTCAGCTCAGAGGCTGACCCATGATTTCTAGTCAATTTATAAATAGAACTATAAGATCCATGTGGGGGCTGTAAGTTGAACTTTTCATCCACACAAGCAAACAACACAGCAGCAAATCATAAACCATGTTATTTCCTTAACACAGCTCCTCAGCAAGGAGCATTCCAAAGTCAATCAAACCTGCACAGAGTGAGCCAAAAATAGTTTATCTTTTGTGTAACTGAGAGGAACAAATTGATTTCCTTGCTTCCATAGTTCACTTTATTAATTAGGAATTTTAGAGAACACTTCTATAAAATAACACTTTAAAATTGTTAAAAGGAAAAGAACACAAGTGACCCCTTAGTGTCTGTGGCTAGAAGTTCAAATGATGCAGAACCTTGGTGAAGCTTCCATGTGTCAGACTTTCAAATAGATATATACCTAATTACTCAGCAGGTCAAATGTCAGCAAATATGTATATTATCTATTTAGTATAATGTACATATTTTGTGCATAATTGTCTTTGTCTAATAAAGTTGGAATGTAAGTAAACTTTTATGCACATATCTTGAATAATTACAAGATCCAACCTATGTCCTTCCATAGAACCGCATCTTACTTAGAATGTACTATTTAAATTTCATTCATGGGGGATGGAGAGATGACTCAGCGGTTAAGAGCACAGGCTGCTCTAGCAGAAGAGCTGGGTTGGATTCACAGAACCTACATGGTGGCTAACAGTCTCCTGTAACTCCAGCTCCAGAGGCTCCGACGTCCTCTTTTGGCCTCCATGGGCACTGCATGACACAGATGCACTTGCACACATGCAGGCAATACTAATACACAGAAAATAAAAACAATAAAAATTAAAAAATAAATATCATTTGTGAGATATACATACATATACACACACACACACACACACACACACACACACTCTTAAGTTATACTCAGGCTGCCTTGAGCTCACTGTGTAGCCCAGATATGCCCTGAATTTGCAATTCCCCTGCCTCAGCCTCCAGGGCAGCTAGAGTTACAGGCCTGCATCAATTGGGCCTGATACCGTCATTCTTTAAACATGGATGTGAATGCCTGATCTTCGTTAAGTCCTTTGCTCCAGTCCCAGGTCTACAAGGTACTGATCAATGACTCTTCTCTCTTTATCCACTAGATCCTTACTTAGTCCCTCCAAGCCGGGCAGGTCTCTGGACAGGATGTTGATAGGGCACTGAGCTGAGCCAGTTCTCTCGTCATGGTAACCAGCCATTGAGTTTTCTTAGATTCTTCTCAAACACTTCATTGTCTCAGAGCTTCACCATTACCACCAACAGTGATGGAACATTTTCTTCTGTTCACAAGCAGTAAACCCTTTGGCTTTAAAGACCTCCACAGAGGCCAAATTCTTAGCTGGCACTATCAGGACAACTTTTAAACATCAGTTTTCTATGATGACTTTACATCTTAACCCCAATGCACTAAAATTTAGTCCCAACAATAACTTTACTGTTTTTTTTTTAAAAAATTCTTCAGATAAATAGCCATTATCCTTCAATGCTAGTGAATATACAAGCATTCCTTTTTGGAAATGTGGGTTTTTTTTCTTCTTATCATAACATAGTCTCTTTCCTTATAGACAGGAAGAATTGTCTAACAGTGACAGCCAATCGTGTAATTTTTCGTATGAAGCATGCATCAACATTTGCTGTGAAGATTGAGTTTTGGTACAAATTCTCTAATAGCTAGAGCATCTGGACAAAGAGGAGGGCACAGTGTGGGCAGCTGGGGTCCCTTTCTTCTGGGTTAGGTTGCTATTTGTCATTGAAATGACGTGTTTGACTCTCCTTCAAAACATGTTCATCCTGGTGACTTCTGTGAGCAGTAAAGTGGATCCCACTGGCCGAAGAGCTGGAGATTTATGGAGCCTTCTGGGAGCCAACTATTTTCGTGAATTCCATTTCGACATTTTCAAATACTGGTCTTGGCAGGATGGCCATGTCTGTCAGGCTGCAGGATGGCTTGATGAGCATCCCAGCGTATGCTGCAGTCATGGCAGGTTGTATAGGAATAGTAAATTGATCAAGCTGCCGTCTTCACTTGTGCCAGACATGAGTGATCTGTCCCCTTCTGACCCAGGCCTGGTGCTGATGACCCAGGGGCTGCAGGAGAGTGGTGTGGGCTGGTTTTGCTATGCTGCCATTGCCAAGGGCATCAGGAGTGGGAGGGAGGCCCGTGGGGTTTTTCTACCCAGTTTATAATTCACAGTTGTACTGGATTTTTCCCTTGCTGCGATAACTCTCCCAACTTCTGCATCTATTTTTGTTCAACAGAAACCAACTCTCTCAGTAACCTGAGCCAAATCTAACCACAAAGCTACTGTTCAATGCCTTTCAAAGTCAGGTAGGAAAAAAAACTTAGTATTTTAACAAAAATGTATATCTCTGTTTCTCTATGTCAGCCTGGGGCAGGGGGGGGGAATAAATGTCTTCTCAGAAATGTCCAGTTTGTAATGGTGTTAGAAACATAGATGGGTGCTGAAAACATTTAAACAAAAATGCAATGAAAATGGAAACATACACATACTGCCAATAGGAATATGTAAGCTGAGGGGCCAGTGAAGTGACTCGGTCAGTAAAGTGCTTGCAACACCCATGAGAACATGAATCCTAAGCATCCATGCTGAATAAACACCTGGACTGGACATAGCAGTACAGACTCCTAAACAGCACCGGGAAGGGAGGCGGAGACAAGAAGATCCCTGGGGCTTGCTGGAAGGTTGTCTACCAACATGAGCTCTGGGCTCAGTGAAACTCTGTCCCAAAAAATAATATAGAGAGCAGTTGAGAAAGAGAACTGACCTGTACGTCTGATCTCCACAGACATGTCCACACGCATGCAAGTACACCTGTATACACTGGCACACACATGTGCACACAGACATGAACCCATATGCACACATATATACCATATACACGGGGGGGGGGGAGAAAGAGAATGAATGAAGGTGGAGGCAAGAATTGGAACAAATTTGAAATATCAAGGAGAAACTTTTAAAAAAATTTTTTTTGGGGGGGGGGGGAGAGAAGAGATGAATGTAGGTTGATGTAAAGATTTGAGAAAATTTGGCATTCTCAAGCAGAAGTCTTTAAACAAATTCCACATTTTATTCTGAAATTTTTATGTTCAAGAAGGCATAATCACTGTACTTTTTTCTTTTTCTTTATAAATTGCAAGTCTTAAGTGCCTTAAGGCTTCTTCTCACCTCCAGGGCATGAAAATCATCTCAGGAACAAATAAGGGAATGTCAGTGCAGGTCCTTAAAAACTTCCAATGCAAAACAAAGCCCAAAATGGACGAGAGTTTATTCTGAGCCAAATATGAGTAACCACGGCCAGGGATGGGATAAAGGTGGCCTTGAGTACAAGTTTCTATCCTGAAGTGGTTACATGAACTTTTATAGTCACAGAAAAAAGAAATTCATAAATCAAGGCACTTTCCAAACCTATGTTGGGAGCATCATGTAGGTAGAGCTGCAGAAAAGTGAGGTGAGCTCTGCTCTTGGTTTTAGATGCTACCTGATGGTTGGTGGAAGCAAATAGTCTGTTAATAGATTCTGAAAAATTTGCCTGATAGTTGAAAGTAGTTTTGGTCAGACACAGACCAAAACTCTGTGGGAGATAAGTGGCTATTAGGAGCACTGAAGAAAGCCTAAATAATACGATTCTCAATCTGCAGCATACCAAGCCTCCACAGTCAAAGTTCTAATCAGTCAACCAGACTTAGAAGCCTAGACTCGGCTGTTTTATTCTGGGAAATTAAATTCACAAAATGAAAGTCCTTTCTGAGTGTTGGGAAAAATGGGTTGGAAAATAATAACATAAAAGTGTTCCCTTTGTCTTGCAGATTCAGAATGGTCTTCTGGGTTCTCAAACATGTGCCAGGTCTGAGGAAGCAGGGAGGGTTGAGAAGGTTTCTAACACATGCAGTTCTCATTTTCTTGTCTAGTGTGAGTCTCAAGCTTAAGTGCAGAATCCTACTTTACTTCAGATGTGAAAGTTGTCCTTGAAAATGTCTTGAGAATTAGGGACTCAGAAAAAACATTCTTCTTTATTTTGTGAAAAGTAGCTTATAAGCCCTGTGTTGGTTTGAATGGGAAACGCCCCCAGAAGCTCAAATATCTGAACACTTAGTCCCTAGTTGGTGGTGCTGTTTGGGGAGGCTGAGGAAGTATGTCACTGGGGTTTGAGAGTTTGTAGCCTTATCCCACATCCAGCTCCCTCTGCCTTGTGTTTGCAGGTGAAGATGTGATTTCTGTTTCCAGCTCCTGCTGACATGTCTGCCACTTGCTACCACACCTCCCCACCAAGATGGACTCTTATCCCTCTGCAACCATAAGCCAAAGAAGGTCTTTATTCCACAAGTTGTTTTTCATCATGGTATTTTATCACGGAACATAAAAGTAGCTAGTAGAGAAGCTGGTACCAGAGACTGTCTGTGGTGAAGAACTGGCCTTGTTTTTTGAGGGAAAGTGGAAGCTTTTAGAACTTTAGACAGAAAACCCACTGAATGCTGTAAGCAGAGGTTAATGGGAAGTTCTAGTGGAAGACTGGGAGAAATCAGTGCTGAATGTGATGCAAACAGTGTAGACACAGCTCAAGGGGTTTCAGAGGGGAGCAATGTCATCCATGTGGTACTGGATTTGGAGGCATAGAAGATCCAAGAGTCAGGTGATTGTGGATTCTTCCTCCATGGTTTTGGAGAGTTGTTGAGGCCGGGCAACATACGACAGGGGAAATCCCTGCAAGAAGAAAGCCCTAAAGCTAAAGCTGTAAAAGTAAAGCCTGGGTTGTGCTGGAGACCCCAGGAGTTTGGAGAGGCCAAATTTGTGAGCCATCTCCCAAGGAGAGATGAGTATTGGAAGTGGAACCAGCATGTGAAAGAGACATCTGTTGTAGGTAACAAAGCTGGAGATGCTGAGCCACCTCTAAGCCCTTTGAAACTAAAGTCTTGGATATCAGACATGGAGCTACAGGACTTGGTGCCTGCTGCTGGGTTTCCATCTTGCTTTGATCCAGTATTTCCTTACTATGCCTCCACTCCTCCGTTCTGAAATGGAAATGTACATTCTATGCCATTATATGTTGAAAGTATGTAATTTATCCTTTTTACTTTACATGGGGGTTACAGTTAAGGGATTGCCTTGAGTCTCAAAAGATATTTTAGACTTTGAATTTTGAACAGTATTGAGACAATTAAATACTATGGGGACTTTAAATTTGGACTAAATGCATTTCGCATTATGATATGATGATGAGCCTATGGGGCCCAGGGAGTAGACTGTGGTGATTTGAGTGAGAACATCCCCGATAGACTCAAATAGTTGAAGTTGGTCCCCAGTCAGTAGTGCTGTTTGGGGAGGTTTGGGGGAGAAGTCTTGCTAGACAAAGTTTGTCACTAGGGTTGGGCTTCGAGAGTTCATAGCCTCACCCCGACTTCCAGTTCTCTGCCTCTGTCTCTCTTTGTGCTTCATGTTTGAAGCTGAAGATGTGATCTCTCAGCTTCCTGCCCCTACTTCCATGCCTGTTGCCCGCTGCTGTGCCTCCCCTGCCCATGATGGACTCATCCTTGTAGGCCAAAATAAATTTTTTCTTGCATAAGTCACTTTTGGTTATGGTGTGATAACAGAAACATAAAATCAACTGATACAAGCCCAAGGGCTACAACTCAACTTGCATGTACCTTTGTTTAAATACTCATTTATGTTTCTGTTTTTCAGAAAACATCAAATAGCTCTGGGCTTTCTTGTGTCACAAACGAGGTGCAGTGGAATGCGGCTCCTTTTCAGCTAGAAGCAAAATTAACTCTCATCTCCCTTAGATTCCATCAATATGTCAAATGGCACAGAGTCTTAGATGAAATGTATGTAATAGTATCCCACGGAAATATTAGTAGCATTTGATGAAGAAAACGTGTACCAGGAATTCTTTGAATGACATTAAGAAGAGCCGAGGAGTTGACAGCGTCCTGCATGACCATTTCAGTAGATGGAATACCTCACCTGAGACATTCATTGATGCAGCAAATATATGACATGTCCTAGAAATAAAGGAACATGGCAAGAGTGAGTGATCTGGACCTTTACATGTTCTATATCCTTCTGAATTTTCCACTTTTTATAATTAACTTGGTTTATTTATAATTCAAAAAATATTAAACTCCATTGGAAAATCCCAACAAAATATTTACAAGTACCTTAATATGTATGGATAATATACTTTACCTTAAACTGCCTAGTTTACTATTATTTTCACATCATAAAAAACCATTCTAGATGAAAGTTGATTTGTTCATATTGTCAGTCCCGTCTTTGTCGTTAATATTCTTCCATTACTATAAATCTGGATTTTTCCACCAGTTTATTTTTCCTTTCTTGTCTAAGAAATCTGCCTGCTTAAAGCAACATTGTTAATCACAAATTAATGTAATTTCTGAAGACTGGGAAATATGTATAATTTGTGAAGTAAACTGTGAGCCCGGTGGAATCTCAAAATCAGTGGTACTGATCTAATTTTTTTTGGTAGAGAGAGAGAGAGAGAGAGAGAGAGAGAGAGAGAGAGAGAGAGAGAAAATTGAGCAGATCACTGAAACCCACCTAATCTCTGGAGCAATTTACTAGCACCACTCAGAACTATGTAGCAGGTTAAATCAGAAGGAGCCTTGTGAGGGACAGACCAGCAGAGGCCTAGGCATCTATCTGCTTGTTCCTATTAAATTCCCTTATTTCCTTTCTGATGGAGTTGCCATTCCCCAGAGGTTAGGTTCCTCTCCACAAAGCAGTTATCTCAGGCTCTGCCTTTCAGAGCTGGAATTCACTGCCCTCTAGAAGGTCATTTACAGGCTCACAACATGAAGAGACAAAGATTTCTCTTGCTGAGCATCTCTGAATGGTTCACGAGTACAGATTAAAGCAGCCCCTTTTCGAGAGGTGCCTAGTCTTGATGTTACACATCCAAGAGTTGCATAATCAGATGCTCCTTCTGCAGACGTGATGGGAGTGCATTTTCCCAAAAGTTACAGGAATCAAGCAGAACGAAAACTGTAGATCTCAGCAAGGAGGCTTTCCCTAAAGTATCAAAACAGGTTTATAAAACGGGTCAATCTGGCATGAGAAAACCTCATATTCTCACTGAAAATGTTAGAATTCCCTGAACAGAACACAAATTTTCAACCAGGTAGCACTCCCTGTCTTGTGGTCCTAGAAGGTTATGCAGAAATATTGAATCAATAAGGATTTTTTTTTCATTTAGGTAACCTTTATATAACTGTTAATATTGAAGCATAAGGAAAACTAGTATTTGCATAGCCATGTACAACTTATAAAACTTTTAAACTTATTTTTATTTTGTGTGTGTGTGTGTGTGTGTGTGTGTTGCCTTCATTATGTAAGTGTAACCATGTGTGCAATGTTCATAGAGGCCACAAGAGGACATCGAAACCCCCAGAACTGGAGTCGTGGATGACTGTTAGCTGTCATGTGGGTGTTGGGAATCAAACCTGGGTCACCTGCAAGAACATTCAGTGCTCCTAACTGCTGAGCCATCTCTCCAGACCCCTATGGAACATTTTTATATAATAATTTTATTTATTTTTTGAGAATTACACATTCATGAAAAGTATTTCAAGCACATCTTCCCCTCACGGTCCCCTCCCAACTCTTCCCAGGTGCCCTCCTCACACACACCCCCAGTACAACATCATGTGCTTTAATTTTCAAGCCACTGAGTCTGACTTGTGTTGTCCATATATTGGTGCATGTGGGGACATCCATGGTAGACCTACCACTGGCCACACTCTGAAAGAAAACTGACTCACCCTCCCTTAGCAGCCATCAACTCTCAGTAGCTCCCCAGCTGGGGCGGGGACTCATGAGTTCCTCTCCAACCCGTGTTGGAATTTTGACTGACTTGATCTTGCTCAGGCTTGGCAACCACAGCTGTTGTGAATTTGTGAGTACAGCAGTTCTGTCATACCCAGAAGGCACTGTTTTGTCCCCGACTTCTCTGACCTCTGACTCTCACAGACTTTCTGCCCCATCTTCTGCAATATTTCCCAAGGTTTGGGGGAAGCATGTAATAGAGATGTCCCACTTGTGACCCAGCACTCCACAGACCTTTGTTCTCTGTACGCAGGCCAGTTGTGAGTCTCTGTTTACCACCCTCTGTTTACTGCACATAGATGATTCTCTGATGAGGGATAAGAGTTGTGCTAATCTACAGATTATAGAGACACATATTTAGGAGGTAGTTTGATGCTGTGTCCATTTAGCAAAATACCAGTAGTAGGTTCACCTCTAGGGCCTATGTGCTCCCAAGCCTTTGGTTCTTGGCTGTATTTAATCAGCACCAGGCAGGAGTTTCATCCTCTAGGCCAGGCTTGAAATCCAATCAGAATGCAGTGGGTTACTCCCATAACCAACGCACAGATCTTGCCAGAGTGGTCCTAATTGTAGATTGCGGGGTTCATAGCTGGAAGAAACTACTGATAGACATGGTTCAATCCCCAGCAGCACATTAAAAATAAGGTGTGATGATGCAGCCCTGTGATCCCCCATATGGAAAGTGAAGGCAGGAGGATCAGAAATTCAATACAGTTCACAGCTATATGCCAACGTTGAGGCTAGCCTGGGCTACATGAGACCCTTTCTCAAAAGAGAAGTAAGGCATAATGTTTCTGGGGAAATCAATCTTGGTTCAGGGTCTAGAAACATAGGCAATAGGGAAGTGTCTATTGGTTTTACTTGTGGATTTCACAGTTTATGGTTCTGCATCCTTTCGGAGGCTCATGTGCTAGAAATAAATACTGAAAATGACAATCAGTTCTTTGGACACAGTACAGAATGTCACCTTAGATGGGGATGATGCAGGTGTGATCACTCACAGTCTTAGGATGCAGAGGAGATTCTGAATCATCCAATGAGTCTTTCTAAGAAGGAGGTGGAGGGAAAGTCCTCACACACGGAAAGAAAGAGAAATGTGACCACTGAGGAACTGATTGACTTGACATGATCATGAGCCAGGGACTGCCCAGCCGCAAGAGGCAAGGAGCAGCTCGTACCACCTCTAGGGGGTGCCGGTTGCACCCACAGCTTCGTTTTGACCAGGGGATACTAATTTCAGATTTCTGACCTCCAGAACTGTGAGGGAATTAATTTCTATAATTTTGAACTGGAAAACACTAAGACCATCTGTGCATTTCTTAGCTCTTCTTGGTCATAAATGCCCACAGGAGTGCAGGAACAAAAAACTGCCACACATCCCTCCTTTGTTATTATAAAGGTCCATGTGAATCACCCTTTCATAAGCTCACAATGGACTATCAGTACCAGAAGGAGCCACAATGATGCCCAGAGCTAGCTGCCCAGCTGACAACAGCCAGGTTCCCTGTCCTTGAAGTTGTGGTTGGGTGGACATTCTGTCAGCCCCCAACCTACTGTCATACACACAGGGGAGGCATTGAGAGCTTGCCCATGCACAGAGACAACTCTGGATATTAAGCAGAGAAAGGCAAGGAGAGAAAGGAAAGTGCAGCGTGTCCTCATTCCTAGGGCAGAAAGACTGTAGCAACAGGTAGATACTATGAAGATTCATCTTGATTGCCAATTTGATAGGACCGAGAATCACCCAGCAGACAAACCTCTGGGCACGTCTGTGAGGGTGTTCTAGATGGGGTTAAGTGAGGTGGGAAGACCCACCCTGAATGTGAGTGGCTTTGTCCCCTGGGATGAGGTCTTGGCCTGAATAAGGAGAAAGTGAGCTGAGCACCAGCATTCATCTCTGATTCCTGACTGTGGACTCAAGCTCCTTCCACCATGCCTTCCCCAACAAGATGGACTGTACCCTCACACTGTGAACCAAAATACACCGTTGCTTCCTTAAGCTGTTTTTGTCCTGCGTTTTATCACTACTATACCAACCAGCATCAACATTTTATCAGGTACCACACAGACTGGATTTCACATGGCTTAACACAATCTCACCCCTCTACCCTCTTCTCATACCAGGAAACTGAGTCTCAAAGAAGTAATGAGACAGCGATTGCACAGCTATTTTATACCAGTGTAGAAATAAAGGGAAAATTTTGTATGCCTCCAAAACCAGTGCTTTGAGGCTAGAGAGATGGCTCAGCAGTTAAGAGCACTGGCTGTTCTTACAGAAGTCCAGGGTTTGACTCCCAGCACCCACATGACAGCTAATGTCTGTAACCATCCAGTTCCAGGGGAGCCGATGGACGCCCTCTTCTGTCCTCGGAGGGTACTGCATGACACGGGTACACTTACATGCATGGAGGCATAACACTCATACACATAAAATGAAAATATATATGTAAAATAATTTTTAAAAAACAGTGTTTTCTCTCTATTCAGCGGCTCTGCCTCCATAGTCAGTCTCTGAGCTGTGAGGAGCTGCAGGTTAGGAATCTTGTCCTTATTCAGTGCTACATACAGTGTAGTAGTAATACAAGGTCCCCGTGGAGCAGCACGTGTGCTTAATAGACACTGAGTCTCTAAATTGAGATGACTTAAGAGAACGCAGTGAGGCGTAAGTGAGCACGATACAGGCACGCTTGCAGATGGGCCCCTTGGGGACCCTACTCTTGGCAGTATGTCTTTGGAGAGCTGCTGCCTCTTCACTGCCCTGGTCACAGGCTCTTGCCAGGAGCCATCTACAATGGCACAAGGTGGACTAGTAGGATTATATTGCTGGGAGCATTTCAGTATTCAGTTTTCAGTGGTCTTATTTCCTTTAATTAAGATGCAAGCACATTTGACGTAGAAACACTACTTCAGAGTTCAGAACCAATGGCCCTGCTTGCCTGACTCAGTTCTGTACGTCTCAATAGCTGTGATGTCATTCACACCTAAAGCTCACCATCCCGGCCAGTGCTAGACACCTGCTACCACCTGGGACTGGCCTTCGGTGGTCAGCCTATCAAGTCTTTCTACACATCCCAAACCTTTCATGCACTGTTGTCCTTAACTACCACCATGAGGGATTGTCTCATGACCTACGGGTCAGTTTTCCTGACACCTGGGAGTCCTAGAGACCTGACCCCCTCTCTTCTCTCCTCTCTGTTAATTCTTCCCTGTCATCTCTCCATGGCCAAGTCACAGCCCTCTCTCCTACCCTGAGGGTCTATCCAACCATGGTTCAGAACTACTCTGTTTTCTACATGAATGGTCTCTTGCTTTCACGGGTCCCTCACACCCAGCCTACCCTCAATCTCACCTGAATTTCAGCTCCTCTTCCATGAGTGCCAAGGTGATTTTACCCAAACAAAATCTATATAAAGCCCTTCGATGGGATCCCACATCCAAGAAGGCTGGTCTTTCCTCCACTACAAGGGTCTTTTCTGATCCATGCCTGCTCTCTTCCCACCATTAACAGGTTCTCAGCACAAAGCTACACAAGACTGCCAGGTCTCTGATTGAGGCTGCCTCTTTCTTCCTTCCCATCCTAGCCAAGGCATCCCTGCCCCCCAGACTGAATACTCTGCCCTAGATATTCTGTTCCCTAAAGCCTAGTTTCTTCCAGAATTCCACCAAAACAGCTTCTTGGGGAAGTTATTGCTGGATCACACTGTACCCATCACCCTGTGCTGTGCTGGCCGTTTTCATTCTTATTTCCGTCACTGTGAGCTTACCTGTTCCTCCCCATCCTCAGCCCATAGAGTACATTTCTAATGTGTTGTAGAATAAATGCATGCTGTTTCAAATAAACTTTGCTCCATAGGAAAATCTAGCCTTAGAGTGTTCTATTTATACTTATGGAAGATAGAGAACAAACCAAGTTAAAGGTGACATCAAGGTGATGAAAAGAATAGTGTGCTCTTCTCCCGTTAAAAAAGAGATTCACTAGGAAGGGATTTAGAGTTCTTAGAGGAAACATTAGCTTCGTCCTGTCTCCTTCAGAAATGGGATCAGTTATTGTTATTGCTTCATGTTGAAATAACTGGGCTGGAACTCTAAGGCAGAGGGGTGCAGAGACAGGCAAGTATAGCCCCTAGGCAGCAGCGATCGCAAGTCCTTGGCCAGCAGGGCCCACATTAATACCGTGCTTCTCCTCTAAAGCCCCAATTTCCCTCCTTATTAAGCCAGTGACTGAGATTAACACAGATGTGTGCTCTGTCCTGTCTCCACTACAGGTCAGAGCAGAAGCCTCATCCTTCCTCTAGCAGAGCTGCCCAGCTCACAAGAAGAACAAGCTGTGGATGATGCCTGGAGAGGCGTGATTTCCCATCCCAACTGCGTCATACCTTTTAGACTCAACAAGGAAGAAAGGGTTCAGAAAGCAAAGCTTTGCTAGTTTTGATCCTGGCTCCCCTTTTATACCAGTTTGTGTATCATTGCTGGGAGCTAAAGCACTCAATCCACGTTGTTTCCAGTCCCTTCCAAGAACCAGCAACCTTTCCCAATCTTTAAGGGAATGCGTCTGGGAGGGGCCCAGAACATTGGTCTACACCAGGTCTCTCAGCCTCCTCGGCCCATAGACCTAATTCCTCTGTGAATTTAGATCACCTCACATTCAGAGAGCCCATGCTGCCCTGCCTGTTAAGGTAGAATTAGAAAGGAGGAGGATACAGGGCCGAAAAACAGAGCGGACAACCTGTCTGTGACCCCGCTTCATTGCACATCTCCACATCAGGGGATCAATAGCTCCTCGTGGCTTTTATTTCCACTGAGCCCTTTTGCCTGGAGGTGTAATGAATGCCTTCATCATTCTGATTTCACCACCACAACCTCTAACGCAATTGATGAAATGCCTTCCTTATTGAGGAGCAGAATCTTTTATTCAAAAGATTGGTATTGGCAAGCCAATAAACAGTTAACTTGATTTCTGGAATGGGCTAGGCGGAGAGTAACATTTACACTGCTTTCTGCCGGTTTTCCCCCTTAGAATGTAAGCAATAATTAGAGCAACATAGGGCATCTCTCCAGAGGCGACTGACTCACAGGATGTGTGAGTAATGACATAAATCCGCACACTGAAGGCTCCTTTGCCTGCTTGCTATGAAGAGCAAAATAAAACCCCATTGAGACAGCCTTTCTGTACTCTTCAAGGCAAATTTGACCAACAAATGGCTAAGGCCTATGTTCTTTGTATTAAGCAGACATGGTTATTGGAGGTTATTTAAATAAGTTATTTTACATAAAGAATTCCTAGCCATGCCCAGCACATGCTAAGTGTATCTGAGAGGTGGTGGATTAAGGAAAGTGGAGTTATTTTTCTAGCAAAAAATATATGGAGTTATTGGAGACACGATAGTCTCAAAGCATGGGGACTCAGGAAGACCAAGTGTAAGCCAAGTTCAAGAAAAAATTCTCAAAGACCTTAGAAACCCAATTACTATACATACCCAATTTTCTCCTGCCGCATTTCCATATGCCCTTGGGAAGATGGTCAAATACGTGAAGACGCAATGGAAGGAGCCCCGGCACCTGCCTCTTACCAAGTATCCAGATTCAAAAAAAAATTCTCAAAGACCTTAGAAACCCAATTACTATACATCGCCAATTTTCTCCTGCCGCATTTCCATATGCCCTTGGGAAGATGGTCAAATACGTGAAGACGCAATGGAAGGAGCCCCGGCACCTGCCTCTTACCAAGTATCC
>NW_008339846.1:2619178-2619777 GCF_000622305.1 Nannospalax galili | reverse complement strand
GCTTATTTATCATTAAGCCAGATGTTTCAACCATAAAACTTACTTATCAGTGAGTTGGAGATGTCTCAGCCATGAAACTCACTAATTAGAGAGTTGGCCATGAAGCTTACTTATCGGCAAGTTGGAATTCTTGACCAGCACATGACCTGCCTGAGACGTGACTTGTCTGAGAGGCTTCATGGCTCCTGACTTTTATATTTTTCAATACCACCTACAGCCACAAGCTGGGAAGGACTTGCTTCTTTTCTGGGAAGTTATGAACAAGTTATTGATTACGTGGGGTCAGTAATGTAATTAGCATTAGCACGAGGGAGAGAAAGGTTTGGTAAGGTCAGGCTGCACAGGCCTCCATCTGGTGTTCTGCCATGAGGAGCCTGGAAGATACAGGGGAGATAGATGAGATTCAAAAATATTCCAAGTGAGAACCGGGCATGGTAACACATCCCTTTAATCCCAGGCCTTGGGAGACAGAGGCAGGTGGAGCTCTGTGAGATCTAGGCCAGCCTGGTCTAGTGAGTTTCAGGTCAGCTGGGGCTACAGGCAGACCCTGTTTCAAAAAGACACATATATGTGTGTGTGTGTGTGTGTGTAGAGACTAT
>NW_008339846.1:2599040-2618530 GCF_000622305.1 Nannospalax galili | reverse complement strand
TATTTTTTTCTAAGTGAATCTTTGGGTCCCCATAACATCTTAATAGCAGTATATCTTCATGGAAATCAATATTTACCTAGGTAAAAATACATTGCTTTTTCTCATTTTGTTACACTAGACAATCATCTCTAATGCAATACAACATTCCTGAAATACTCAAACTAGACCAAACTTTTCTCATACTCTGTTACTCAGAATAGCTCTTTTCAAGATGATATCCAAACATGTACTGGATTTCGGTCATGAACTTCAGATGAATATTCTTAGCTCTAACCTACTAAGTCAGGAAGACAGTTCTCAGAGCTTCTTGGGTGAAATTTCATGAATACCTTTCATAAACATTAAAGTATTTCCTCTCTCTCATGAAGACAGTGTGGGTTAATCTCAAATGCAAGACAGACCCTGAGAGCTTCAACAGAGACAAAGGTGGGAAGCCAGTCATCTCACAATCTAGTGCTTATTTAACTGGAACACTGGCCTGCGCTCAGCAAGCTTCAGAAGGATGGTTTTCATTACAGGAGTCCGCCCCAAGACTCAAAGCTGCTGACAACTCTAAGTAGTGGTCTGGATAATGTACGCAGGGCAGAAGCAGATGGTTCCATGGAAAGGCAGGGGCGCTGTGGGTAGGAGAGGCAATATAGGCTTCTGCCATGAATACAGATGGTGTCAGAGTTCTTGCAGATAAGACTAAAGAACCATGCTCTGAGGAGGGGCAGTACCACTGAGGAAAACTGCAGAGCTAACTGCAGAGCCCTCAGGGATGGCCACGGTACAGTAAGGTTTACTCTGGAAACCACCAACTGAAAGAGCAGCAGACTTTATCCCTGTTACATAAAAATCTACTATTATAAGAGAGTCAGGTAGTCCCCCAAATATACTACCAAGCGCTAGCTATAAAACCTTTGCAGGTGACATTACTTCAAAGCAAATGTGGCAGAAAGATGCCACAATATGGGGCGTCTGAACAAAGACAGCCTGACTCAGCATCAGTTAAAACCAAGAGTGAGCCTGATTCATTTTGAGAGCTCATTCCTGCTGAGTTCTCTTAGAACTGTTCCCCCAAAGGACTTAGTCTCTGCTTATTGACCAGTACATCCAGTGTAATGTGAGAAAGGAAAGAGGAACTTGGTCTTATCAGAGGATTTTCTCTTTTTGCTCCTTACTAACCCAGAACAGCATACACAGCCATAAACAGATGTTATCAGTCTAATCCCACCTGCTGTTTACAACGTAAACTAGGAATAATTACTCCCAAAGATATTCTATGTTTGTGGATTTCAACACCGATATTTTCACAGCATACACACACAAACATTATTCTAAGTCATGGGCAAAGAAGGGTCATGAGGCATATAGCTGTATGTTTAGCTTACAAAAGGAGCCCAAGGTCTAATAAGATTGTTTGCATTTTAAACAAACCTAGATCTCAAAGCATAAGATTAACTTTGGTTACAATAGGAGAAAAGACTCTCTTTTGTGACGGAAAGCATTCCCAGAAAAGTCATTCCCACAAAAAAGGTTTGGAGCTACTGTAATTAAGTTAAAGATCTTAAGACAAGATGGTCCTGGATTAATAAGACGGACATTAAATTCAGTGACCATTATCATTACAAGAGTAAAAAGATAATTTAAAAAGATGAAAAGAATGACAGTTGAAATCGGACCTTGTAAGGACACGGTGGCATCTGCAGTGCTGTACCCACAGCCGAAGTTCACCCTGATCCAGAAACCAGAAGACCAAAGGACCTATGCTTCCCCCAGAGTCTGTGGTGAGATCAGAGCCCAGCTGACACCTTGAATTCAGACCCCTGGAGTGCAGCGTGTGGGGGAGGGTACAAGCTGAGCTGTTGCAGGTGACCCAGTCTATGGAGATGTATTAATGGCAGCCCCAGGAAATGTATGCAGGTGCTACTCAGGTTAACAGTTACACCTGGATAACCAACCTAGAAACCAACAATTCCTTTTACTACCAGTAACCTATTAGACCTCAACTAGCATCCCCTGCCTTCAGTTTCCTCGGCACCCTTGAACTAGCTTACAGCTGGTCAGAACTATAACATAACCCTTGAGTATCGCAGAGATTTTGAATGCTCTGGTCTCTAGGCAAGACATGCTGTGGATGACTTTGAGCAAAACAGCAAGGCTCATGAGCTCTCCCTCAAGCAAGTGGTATTTATGGGTTTAAGCCACCTGAACATATGTTGAATGTATTTTATTCTGCTAGTGAGCCATCAATCAAACTTCCAGGACAGGAATAGGCAACATTCAGAGGATCAGTGGGTGGTGCTTCACACTGGCCTGCTGCTTTCAGAAGGGTCAGGATTGCCACACTCATTTACGTCCACTTCTTCTCTGTTGCTGCGATAAAATACCCTGACCCCCCCCCCCAAAAAAAAAGAGAGAGAGAGAGAGAGAGAGAGGAAAGGACTTATTTTGGCTTAAGTTTCCAGAGGGATAGAGTCCATGGTGGGGAAGACATGGAAACAGGTAGGGGAGGTGTGGACACAGAGCCAGAGGAAGGCTGCATGTGCACTCAGGAAGCAAGCGGGGTGGGGCTATGGACTTCCTCCAGTGAGGCGCCACCTCCTATGGGTTCCATAATCTTTTAAAGAGTGCCAAGCTGGGAACCAAGTGTTCAAACACATGATCCCACAGGAGACGGAGGCACATTTCATACTGAAAACCATCATAGTGCATTCTTTGGTTTGGGGGTTTGGGGAGGATTTTTTTGGTTTGGTTGGTCTCGTGAGGCAGAGCCTTGCTATGTAGGCTAGGCAGACCTTGAACACTGCATAGCCGTTGACCTCAAACTCACAGGTGATCTCTCACCTCCACTCCTGTGAGCTGGGGTCACCCTACGCCCAACTTCAAAGATTTACCTGAGAATAACAAGGTTTGGTGTTGTGAAGTCACCCAGAACTGGTCTCAGGAAACAAGCTGACACCTGGAGATGCTCCTGTCTTCTTGTTCTTTGCTCGTTCTCAGTGATGTGGAAGCACGTGTGGAAACTGACTGTCACTGAATCAGAACGGCAGTGACCAAGGGCTTGAAAGGGGCCTCAGATCAACCAGTGGCTTACTGGAAATACTGACTTACGGGATTTTAATTGTTTTGGCTTCCAAGAGAGCTAAAAGAAAATCACATGACAACCTACAGCCTATGATATCTGTAAAAGGATCTTTATTTTAAAATGATGAGATAGAGGCATGGCTTAAAGGAAATGTGTTGCTAAGGGACACTTGCACCGTTACACCCTGTCAGCTACCCACATAACATGATGTGAAAGGTAAATGAATCCTGTAGGACTGAAGAAAAACAAAAACTGGGCTTCTGAAGGAAAAACAGTGCTGGCTGCTTGTAACTGTCACTCAACTCACTGGCATTCGCTCTTTGACTTACTAAGAAGAAAAGGACTTGCAAAAGGGTTGGGTGTTTGGGGTTTCCAGGATAACCAGGCCAGACAGCCCCATAGATCATGAGACTGCAAATGTCTCCATAAAAACTTTCAGAAAGCCATAAATACATGAAACTAAGTGGCTGTCAGCAAAATCACATTTAGGGATCTCTCCTGAGATCAACACACCTCAAGCCAAATATCCTGCACTTTCCAAACCAGCAATCATTGCTCATAGCGATGTCTCACAGCAAAATGAAAATAATTTGATCAAATATAGAAAAATCAGCTTAAGATACCAAGAAAACATTTAATATAGTTCATAAAGCAATGGTGACGGCATGCGTGAGACCCTCATAAGCTCAAGTCCAACAAAATCCCAGCACAGAAGTAGGGAAATGGGTAGGAAGCCCCAACCGTAGGTAACTGACAGCTGCTGGGAGAGCGGGAGTCAGTTTTCTTCAAGAGTGTGAAGCTGGATAGGTTATCCAGGCTCCAGGGGATAGACCCGTGCCAGAGGGCAATTGAGAACACAAATTTGACTCAATGACCTTAATATATATAGCAGAGTACACAAAATCAGGCGGAGGTGGGGGGCTTTAAGGAGTGGGTACAGATAGGGGGGTCTAAGCATGATCCCAATATATTGTATGAAACTCACAACATCTTAATAAAAATGAAAAAAATTCATATAGTATTTTTTAAAGGGATAGAATTTAATGTCAGGTTTTCAAAAATCATTTTTTACCTACAGTTTTTCCCATCTTGCTAATTAACTAAAAAATTCCTTATTTGCTAGATAAGGAAATATTACACATGCTGGTTGGAAGTAAAGTGGGTTGTATGTGAAGTACAGTTTCACATCCATCCAAGGTTGTTTTAAGGCATGACTGGAAAGCACCGTCCCTTGCTTGAAGAACTCTGGCTTTCCTGAGCGACAATGCGTCTGTGAACATCAGTGAGGAAGAATCTGAAAAGATGAGGCTTGTGAAATGTCAGTGCTAGTCCATGAGTCGTCCATTTTTGCATCCTTGAAAGCTTGTTCTATTATCATCGAGACAGAAAGCTTCACAGGGGGAATTGTGGGTATGAGGATATGCAAAACGGTCACTGGGTTACTGCAGTGTGGAGTCGGACACTCAAGGTGGGGCTGTGTGCTTCCCCAGGTTTGCCACCAAAGATGAATGACTCTGACCTTGTCTGAATATTTTCAAGGGCCTCACCCTGTAAGCTTGCAATGCTCTGTTCCAGTTGAGGAAGGGCACAGACAGGCAAGCACTGCCCAAGCAAGGCTTCTCCCATTTTTTCTACAAATTCCTTCTGCTTTGTGGGTCTCTGACTGCTTTCAAATGAGTCTGATGCAATTGATGATTCCAGTGCTTTTAATTAAGCAAAGATTCAGGTCCCTACCTCTGAATAATTTAATGTAACTATGCCCCTGAGGGCAATGCTTTCTTAAGTAAACAAGACTATGTGAACCCAAACTCCCATTTTCAAATGTTATGCAACACAGCAGCTCATAATTAAAAGAGTGTATGCTTCACATAACCTAAATGTACATTCAGAGTTCTCTCATGGGAGTTCAACACAAAGCAAGTAAGCAAGTAGAGCTCACATATCAAAAGTGGGGAGCATACTGTTCCCACATCTGAAAGTCATGACCCCCCAAAATGGGGTTGTCACAAAAAATTGCTCGCACTGTTTATGATGGGGTCAGCAGGTGGCAGACTGATTGGTCCACTGTCTGTGCATTCTGTCTTTATTATAGGAATTTCTGCCAGATTTGTACATAAAAAAGCAATTCTCTTACACATAAAACAAAGTTAAATCCAACATCTCCCATCCATTATTTGTGCAACCTGGGAAGTTGCTTTAACTCTCTGAATCTTGATTTCTTCAATAATTCAATGAAAATATGACCAGCTCTCAGAAGACAAAGGGAATGAAACAGGGCAGTGTGTGTGGTGTTACTATACCAACACTACAGTTACCTGAACAAATAACCTGATGCTTAAATTTAGTTTTTATGAGTGGGCCTGAACTTGGAAGAATCTGGAACTCGGCCCTTGAGTCTAGCCCCACCCATGATTTTATTCAAAATGGTTTCTTCAGCTTCAATTGGGAAAGTATAAGCTTGGTTCCACCCTAATCTGAACAGACAATCATGCCTTTCCAGCCCCAGTTCTAAAACATCTCATTCACCCGAAGTCAAATGTCCTTCCCAATCTTCTTCAGTAGAGTGCCAAATTGTGGCTTCCAGGATATGAGATCAGGTGCCCAAGTCACAAGACACAAGAGTACCTGGTTTTGCTGGGGTTGATTAAAAGCTAATTCTCCAGATTATGTCCATTTATGAAAGCCATTCCCGCATATATGGTAATAGATACTATCAGTATATCTTGAAAGTCTGTTAAAATCAATGTTTCAAATCAAATATTTGCATTGCTTAAAAAATCCTTAAGAGCTTTGCTTCTGTGGCTATATTATATATTTAACAAAACAACTTGGTGAAATCATAGGAGAACTAAGCATAAATCAGATTGACAGCTCCCTTGACGATAAGAGCCACGAAGAATCAAATTTGCGCTGGCGTTGAGTCTCCTCTCACAAAGCCTTTCTGCATCCAACACCACAGTTCCTGTGCTGACTCTCATCTCTCTCCACAGACTCCAGTCTACAAAATACTGATCAACCTTGCACACTAGACCAAGATCTGCATGCTTAATTCCGCATTCATTATATTTTTTATTAGTCACAAAAAACGTACGGTATTATCAATTCAATACTTAACACGAGAAAGCAGCGATTCAGATCATTTCAAGGCCCTCCAGGCTGATGCAGGAGTCAAGAAGCAGGGAAGCCCACACAGCCTTTGAATGTACAGTCACGTATGTTCCAGTGTCCTGTACTGGTGAGGCTCCTGGCCTGAGTCTGGAGCTGAGAATGCGGCATGCAACCTGATTGCACAAGGTCTGTGAATTCTCTCTCATGTGACCATGGCAGTGACGTCCAGCCTGGACTCTGTTCCCTTGTCAGTGATCTCCTCCTTCTTCCCCACAGAGCCACTAATGTGCCACCTGCAAACTTCACACCTGGTGTGAACTTCACACCTCACCTGGTGAAACCCTCAAGGGACAAGCTGTCCGTCCTTGGTCTGCGCTCACAGAGGCCAAGACCTTCACCCCCTGGCCTCCTCTCGACTCCACACACCCCCAGCACCCTGTCTGCTCAAAGCATCTTCATCCTCCACTCTCTCCCCCTTTGCCTGGGTCCTCACAGCCCACCTCTTTGTAGACTACCTCCTAATCACATTTCAAAGCAGAACTTAAAGTTCATGTCGTTGGCAAAGCCTTCTCTGACGAATCCTGATTACATCAGCGCTACCATTTCCCTCTCCTAGAATGCGTCATAGCTTTCCTCAGGAGTTTCTCACAATATTTAATCACACATGTATGTAGAGTATTTAGTAGGCTGTAACCAGGAGGGCAGGGCCCATTTCTGTTCATCCACCTGTTCAGATCCACTGTCTGGCCTTTACCTGCACACAGAACATGCAATGTATTGTTTTAAATATTATATGGAGGGTCATCACGTATAGATTGATTATAAAAGCTTTTATATAGAAGTTCAAGTTTTCCTGGTATCCTGTTTTTGCTCTAATGTTGCCGATTTCCTACAAGAAATCGTAAAAGTTCATCCAGAGAAGTGAGATCAGATTGCAGTGATGCTTTTCAGAAACCAGAGACATTGATACATTTTTCCCTTTTATTTTGTAGTTTTCTCTGGTGCAGGAAAATTTATAACACAAGCTTAACCAATTTAAAACTACCACACATAGTTTCCACTTAATGAGATCCTACCTCGTCTTTCATTCTCAAACATCCATGGTGGAAAGTCAGATAAGTAGTGAGACAGCCAGAGTTCCCCAGAGAAACAGAAGCAACAGGAGATGGTTACAGTAAAACTGTTTCACAGCCAGGCGTGGTGGCACACGCCTTTAACCCCAGCACTCGGGAGGCAGAGGCAGGATCTCTGTGAGTTCAAGGCCAGCCTGGTCTACATAGTGAGCCCCAGGACAGCTGGGGCTACAGGGAGACCCTGTCTCAAAAAGACCAAAAAACAAAAACAAAAACAAAAACAAAACTGTTTCACAAACAAGCAGAAAAATCCCAGCACCAGCCAGCAGGGTTGAAGGGCTTTAGAGAGCTGGTTACATAGGCTCAAGAGCCAGGAGCCATATGTCCAAGGGCAGAAGGGGGAAACTATTCTAGCTCCAGGAGACAGAGACAGAGACAGAGACAGAGGGACAGAGACAGAGAAAGACAGAGAGAGAGATTGCCCTTTCTGTATCTCTTTGCTCTGCTTGGGAGTTCAGCAGATGGATGTCACCTGCCACCACTGGTGAGAGTGTCTATTGCTTATGCCTTCACAGAAACACCCAAAGAAGTGTCTCATCAGCTTTGTTGGCATCTTTTAACTCAGCCAAGTTGACCCCTAAAATTAATCATCATAGTAGTAAAATGTCCTTCATATAACTGCTTTGCAAATTCAACAGATAAAGGGGGGGGGCAAAAGAGGAGGAAAGTAGGGAATAGATCTTAGCAGGTTGGAGGTGGGGGAAATGGGAGTGTTTGGCTGGGAGGTGGGAGGGAGGGACGTGCAGGGGACCATGGGGTGGCAGGGGAAGAGGGAACTCAGGAAAGGGCAGATGGGGGAGGCAGGTGTTATGGGGGGAAGGGTGGAGATAATGAGGGAGCTTGACTAGGGAGCTATGAGATTGGATGAGAGGAAAGAGAGAAGAAATGAATGCATCGAGGGTAGCATGAGATGACAGAGGGAAGGTGTTGGCTTGGAAACCTGCTGAGAAACGTACGTATGGTGTCTGAGCATTAGGTGTGTGTACACTTGGAGGATGTATGACAAGGAGCACGGTGCCAGACTGGAGAGACCCCCACTCTGAGTGGTTGGTCAGAGTGGTCCAAGAGACTCCCAAAATATCACAGGCCATTGCCAGAGCCCTTGATTATCTCCCAGAACTTGAAGGTAAGACCCTACTGCCGAAGACAGGACATACTTTGGACATAGGACTTGGAGCAATGGAGCAGGAACTGACCTAGAAGACTTTTCCCTGGAGACAAGCTCTCATAGTTCTAGAGGACACTATGCAAGCTGCTAAGGGAGAAAATTAATCAATGATCCAACCTGGCCCGAAAGCCAAGTAACCATAATGACTGGTGCTGCAAACTACCTCTATTGGTGCTGTAATGACACTGTTATCTGGGAGGGGGTTGGTAATCAACAGCTATCTGATTGGATTTTAAGCCCTATCAATGGGAGTCAACTCATGGGTGGCATTGTAATTATAGCCAAATATATGTGGCTGGAGAAGCCATAGATCCTAGAGAAAATCCTATCTGTGTCATATCTCTAGAAAAATGAAATTTCTTACCATATCCTAAATATGGATCCTTATAGTTATAGACAAGCATACTGTACACCACTCATCAAAGCTTCTTTTTGCAACAGATGGAGGCTACTGCAGAGTTCCACAGCTGACCACACACAGAGAATACATGTCTGAGAGATACCCAGTCCTAGGTGATACATCTACAATGGAACCTCTACACCTAAGGCTCACAGAACGTAGTGGAACAGAGGTTGGAGGGAACACCAGTGCATCTCTCATCTTTCGCCAGTGAATCTTTTTATACAACAGAGTGCAATGCATACAAAAGGCTACAACTGGCTGTTTTAAAGAATGAGATACTGAAGAATATGTGTGTCCTTGGATAGGACTCCTATATTAAACCTCACCTACCCATGGCTCAGGGACCATTGTGGAAGGGGGGTTGGAAAGATTGTAAGAGCCAGGATTGGTCCTGGGAATATAGGGAAACAGAAGCTTTCAGGCCACCATAAGCTTGCTTATGGAAACTTGTGGCAATGGTGTGGTTGAGCACAAGACCCATGCCAACTGAATCAGACAAGGGCTCAAAGTAGATCGAGGGACATGGGCAGGCTATCCCCTAGCCTGAGAACTGTTGGACACTGATAACTGCTGGGGGAGGGAGACTAGACCTTCTTTAAGATCTTTAGATAGGCTGAATAGACTCCAGTGGATGAACTTGAACCGAAGGACATCCAGGTAAAATAACTGACCCAATGGGACTTAACATGTATGGAAGAATACATGAGGCCCCATGGGAGGGTGTGGGGGCATGGATGGGGGGGTCTTAATTTGATTAAAAATTGTGTGAAATGTACAAAAGCTCAATAAAATTTTTTAAAAAAACTTAGCAGCAACCCTAAAATATACTGTCTACTGCTTTATCCTCTCAAAATGTTTCAACATGTATAAGGTGGTCTCTGCACAGGGGACTTAGATCTTGAGAAGCTGAAAACTGTGCTCTTGGGGCTGGGCATGGAAAGTCACGTACCTCCAACCAGGAAGGTAATTTGGAGGACTCAGGGGAAGCCCCCCCTTCACTGGCCTAAGAGCCTGGGGGCAATACCTATAGCTGTAGTGCCTTCCACTTTCCTCTTTTCTAGAACATTCTTTTCCCAGCAACTCACCTTTGGCTAATGACTTACCCCCAGGAATAGCTATGATGGTCTCAGGAGGAGGAAGACAGGAGTCCAGACATTCTTGCTTTCACCTCCAGATCCTTGGAATGACCCAAAAAGGTATTAGTGGGCTTGAAAGAAAAATAATATCTATGAGAGAATGAATAAAATCTGCTCATTCTATAAACGATTTGATTCAGCGGGCCCTTAAATCTCTTTAAACTGTTGCTGTGACAAAAATAAAATGAGTTATTTTACCTAAGCTCACTGTTTAACCAATGTGGTAGTTAGTTCTAAGTATCATCTTGGCAGAGGGATGTGAAAGTGTTTCTTAGAAATGGTCAGGCCTTGGGCTGGAGAGATGGCTCAGCGGTTAAGAAAACTGGTTGTTCTTGCAGAAGACCCAGCTTCGAATCCCAGCCCCCACATGGTGGCTAACAAGTGTCCATAACTCCAGTCCCAGGGGATCCCACAGCCTCTTCTGACCTCCACGGGCATTGCACAACACAGGTTCACTACCTACATGCAGGCAATACATACATACACATAAAATTTAAAAAAAAGAAGTGGTTAGGCCTCTGGAAACTTGCTCATATGAATTTACAGCAATGGTGTCAGCATGGCAAGATCCATGCAGACTTAATCAGACAAAAAAAACAGCATAGAACTAGGGAAATGGGCAGCTGGCCCCAACCTTAGCCATGGAACTACTGGCAGATGATTACTGTGGGGTGAGGGAGAGTAGACTTCTTTAAGGGCGTGACTCTAGATGGGCCGACTAGACTCCAGTGGATGAACTTGCATCAAGGGCCATCTGGGTACAAAAGCTTGACTCAATAAGCCTTAAAATATATAATAAAATTCGTGAACTCCAGTAGGAGGGGGTTACGGGGGTGCAGCTAGCAGAGGGGGGGTTAAATATATTTAAGATTTATTGTATGAAATGCACAAAAATTCAATAAAAGTCATACATTGAACAAAAATGATCATATACAGCTACAGACTTTAGTGATGCAAGAAACCCTTCACAGTGTAGGCAGGCCTCACCCAATCAGTTGGAAGCCGTAAGAGCAAAGATGAGTTTACACATAGTTGTATTCTGCGTAAAGCCTGCAACACAGACACCCTGCCCGAGTGCCTGTCCGGCTTGCTGCCTCGAGGCATTGTATACAAAGCTGCATCAGCTCTGTCTTAGTTTTGTTTCTGGTTGCTGTGATCAAATAGCCTAAGAAAAGGAACTTAATGAGAAAGGGTTTATTTTGGATTGCAGTTCCCGGTGAACAGCCCATCACTGTGAGGAAGTGGAGGAACCTGAAGCAGCTCACCACATCCACAGACAGAAGCAGAGAGGGACGCACGCATACATGCTAGTGCTCGGCTCACCTCCTCCACACCCCTACAATCCAGGACCCACTCAGAGTGGGTCTTCCCACCTCAATTACATGTAAGAAAATCTGTCACAGGTCAACCTAAGCTAGACAGTTCCCCATTGAGATTCCCTTCCTAGGTGACTCTACTCTGAGTTAAACTGACAGTAAAACAGACCACTCATGACAAGCTCATATCTGAATTCCCAGTCTGCCAAATTGTGAATTTTGACTTACCTGTAATCACATGATCCAAGCCCCTAAAATAAATCTATGTAGTAATAGATTATATAGATAGAGATAAATGTTATATGATATAGATAGATCTATAACAATCTATGAAATAGATAACAGATCTATGCCTATTTTATGATTTTCTTGTCACCGTGTCACCTGATGTAACTTAAAGAAGGAATGATTTATTTTGGCTCCTGGTTTCAGAGGATTCAGTCCATAATCACTTGGCTCAGTGATTCTGAATTGAAGCAAGAAATCATGGTGGTAGAAATGTGTGGCAGAGACTAGTCACATCAGTGTAAAAGGAAACAAAGAGACAAGAAGGCCTCAGGGACAAGACACCTCCAAGGACACACTCCAAGCAACAACTTCCTCTAATTAAGCCCTACCTCCTAAAGCTGTGACAACTTCCAAATAGAGCACCACCAGCTTGATAATAAACCCACAACACATGAGTTTGTGCATCCATTCCATATTCAAATCATGACAGTCTGCCCCAGGCCCCCAGTGGCTTATGACCATCTCATAGCATGAAATGTACTTAGTCCATCTTCAAGAGTCTTCAAAGTTTTATCAGCTCCAATATTATTCAAAAGCCCAAGTTCAAAGTCTTCTCTATGCCTAAAGGAAAACTAGTCACTGGGAGATCCTGTAGAATCAAAATCAAGAAAACATACTTCCAAGATATAGAGACATGGAGTAACATTCTGGTTTCAAACAGAAGAATGTGCACACAGGGAGGAGAAATGGGGCCAAAGCAAGACTGAAGCCCAGCAGAGGCTCCACTCTCTGCCGTCTCCAACACCCTGAGGCCTCCACGGCAGCTTGGGCATCGCTTGCACAGCCTCACACATTTCCAGGTTCCTGACAGGGAATGGCACCCCGCTACACATTGCCTGGTGTCTCAGGCCTTCGTTTGAAGCGTCAGTTGAATTTTCCATGACCTGATGATTCTTGAGCTCTTCATAATTTAAGGTAAGCAACCTATGGATGACCAAGGTCTGCCACCAGTTCAAGTCACACCTGGGCTCCCTTGAACCATCGTTATGTTGACATTCGAGTGCCTAAGTGGCTGGGCCCAAGAAAACACTTCTCCGGTCTTATGAAAGTAGGGTGACCTGTTGGATCTTTCTTCTCTGGAAGAGTCTTTCAAATGATTTCACGATTTTATGCACTGGAGCCTTCGATAGACATGTTCTTGACAAATCCTGAGAGGCTCTCAAGGCATCCCAGCATAAAGTACTTGGATTCATCTAATGACACTAACGTCTTTAACAGCCATATCTTCCTTGCCCACAACTTTTTATCTTAACTCACTCTTTTTCTGGCAGCTGACATACTTTAAAAGTCATCCTGCTGTGCTTTGTGCTCCTGGGTCCACCGTAAACCTGACTAAAAGTAGTCACTAGTTTTCATATCAAGCCTGAGTCATGGCCTTCCACAAGGTTTCAGATGGCAAAATGTGCATGAATTCTTTGCCAGAATGTAATGAATGGCCTCACTTGTAATTCCTAATAGTTATACTGATCTGAAAACATGAGCAGAGGCTTGGGTGTCCACACTCCTGTCAACATCCCATGTTCTATAATCCCACCAGAATTTTATGGTAAGATCCACTTACAACATTCTGGGGCTTCTCTAGCCCTCACCTCCAAACACTTCCATATTTCTCTCAGAAAAGTATCAACAGTTTAAGAACCATGAGATCAAATGTAGTCATAGCAACAGCCCTACTTCTCTGGACCAACTTCCTATGTTCATTTTATCATTGTTGTGACATAACACTAACTTAAATAATTTAAGGGAGGAAGGATTATGCTGGCTCATTGTTTCAGAAGGTATAGTCCATGGTTGCTTGGTCCCATGTGTTTGGGCAGAGCATCACCATGGTGGTGCCTGTGACAGAGCTGGTCCTCACTTCTCGACAGATGGGAACCAGACAGGAAGGGCCCAGAATTGTATGCCCACTACCAAGGATTTGTCCTAGGTGGACTTTTTCTTGCAGCTCTGTCTTACCTCTGTCTTACCTCTTACAACTGTTTTTAGAATTTCCCAACTAGGAAGCAATCCTTCAATACATGAGCTTTTGGGGGAGACAGTTCAGATACAAATCATAACACAAGAATTTAGAGAGGTATTACAGAGATAAAGATAAACAAAAATGTTAATAGATAAAAGACAGAGGGCTGGGAGATAGAAGATGGATAGACAGATAGATAGATAGATAGATAGATGATAGATAGATGATAGATATATATGATAGATGATAGATAGATAGATAGAGAGATAGATAGATAGATAGATAAATGATAGATAATAGATAATAGAGAGATGATAGAAGATAGATAGATGATAAATAGATAGATAGACAGATAGATGATAGATAGATAAATGATAGATGATAGACAGATGATAGATAATAGGTAGATAGATAGATAGATGATAGATAATAGATAGAGAGATAGATGATAGATGATTGATGATAGATAGATAGATAAGATAGATGATTAGATAGATAGATGATAGATAGATAGATAGATAGATAGATAGATAGATAGAGATAGATGATAGATAGATGATAGATAGAAAATTGAAGGCAGGTTCTGTTTCTCTGGAACATAATTAATCACTAATTACTTTCTAGCTTCTGCCTACTATGTGTACATAAATCCTCTAAAGGCAGAAATATGCCCATATTCTCTAAACCCAGTGTTCTGCTCCCATTTTTGAGTCCTCATATCTTTCTGTACACATTTCCAAGTATCATTCCCTGGTCTCTTCTGGGAACAAAAGAAATGCAAATCCATGAGGCTTTGTAGGGATTATCACACTAAGTGGAAAATTCCATAATCTACTTACTGAGTAATTTTAGAAAATTACCTCCATTCATGGAAGAGTTTTAAATTTTTGTGTTTTCTTTCCTTTATTTCTTTCAGTACATACATATACATATATAAAATCACTGTTTTTCACTCTCAATCAACACTTACTCCTAAGCAGATATAAGCAATAACTCTAGTATTTCATTGAGATGACTTTCAATGATTTAAAATAATAGATAGATGATAGATGATAGAGATAGATAGACAGATGATAGATGATTGAGACAGAGAGACAGACAGACAGACAGACAGACAGACAGACAGACAGATAGATAGATAGATAGATAGATAGATAGATAGATAGATAGATAGATAGATAGATAGATAGAGTGATGTTTAACATTGATTGTCAACAAGCCTCTGGGTATAGCTATGAGGTATTATCCATGTCAGGTTAATTGGTGTGGGAAGACTTACCCTAAATGTGTGCAGTACCATCCATGGCCTGGAGTCCGGACTGCACAACGAGGAGGCAGTGAGCTGAGTACTTACACTAGTCTCTCTACCTCCTGACTGCAGATGTGATGGGCTCAGCTGCCTCCTGTTTCTGCTGTCGTGTCTGCCCTGCCATGTTGGACTACAAGCCCTCAAACTGTAAAGTGAAATTAGCCCTTTTCCCTTAAGCACCTGAACACTGTGCTATTTGCTCTAGTGCCAAGGAAACCCAGAGATGTATCTGTGGACTCATGCTGGTGACTAGATAACACTCGGAGAAAATGTTTGGTGATTAGCCTTACCTCCTGGAACCTGAGGAACTTAACACACATGGGGGCAGAGCTGCATGTAGACCCTCACTGTGAAATCACCTAGAGAGAGCAACTGAACTGAACCCATAGCGTGTCTACCAATGAGAATACGCAGAATAAGTAACTCAGTGCAAAGGAGATAGAGATTGTCATGCCACAGAGGAGTAGATCCCTGGAGGAAGGAAGACGATGTTTGAGTAAAGGCTCCTTGGAAGAAGGGATAATGAATAATAAGTGCAGGAACGTGAGATACAAGCTCCCTAACATGTTCAAAGAACAAGGCAGGTCAGGTCAGAATTCACAAAGCACTTTGGCTCCAGTTGGCTTCATAGCTTGGGTCATTTGTAATAAACCATTGGAGACAAACAGGAAAAACAGAATTTGCGGCCAAATGGCTTTGGAAACCATTGTGAATAATCAAACTGTGTTCTTTGCTCTAGTGTCAAGGAAACTCGGAGCCCTATCTATGAACTCATAGCAGTGATTAAATAGAGAAAACGTTTTGTGACTAGCTTAACCAAACCCTTGCTTTACTTTCTTTCTCTATTTTACATGCAATCCTTCCCCATTGATTATTGATCTAGCCTGCCTCACTGTGATGCACTGCGGTGGACTGGATGATTTTCCTGAGGAAGAAGAGTGCCCAACCAGCCCAGACACAAGCAGGCTAATGTCATCTTTGATGGAAGGATGCATCCTTCAGTCAGTTGGGGCTGTGGCAAGGGGTGGGAGTAGGATTCAAAAAAATGGAAATTTGGGGTATAAAGGCCCCAAATAGAGGAACATGATCAGAAGAAGAGGCCCAGTTTTGATGAACATCTCCACAAAGAAGCTCTGTTTGAAGGCATGGTTATAACTGTCATAGGCAGAATGATGGTTTGCAAAGATGTTGCTGCCTAATCCCCAAATCTATGCATGGATCGCAGTGTACAGCAAAGGGATATGGAGGTGGAAGGCTATTCTCCACCAGCCAGATAGGTCCCATTCAATCACATGGTTTGTGTCCTAGCTAGATTCAGCTGTCAACGTGACATAACCCAGAGTTATCTGAAGGAGTCTCACTGGGGGGTGCGTCTACCAAACTGGCCTGTGGCCATGTCTGTGGGGCATTTTCCTAACTGCTTATCGATGCAGGAGGGCCCAGCCCATTGTGAATGGTACCAGCCCTAGGCCGAAGGACCTGGGCTGTACGAGCAAACCAGGAGAGCAAGCCAGAATGCAGCAGCCAGTCCTCTGTGGTCTCTGCTTTAGGCTCCACCTGCAGGTTCTTACCTTGAGTTCCCCCAGTGACAGATTGTGAGCTAGGAGTTGTAAGATGAAATGACCCCATTCTGCCCCACATCACTTTGCGTCATGCTGTTTATCATAGCAACCAAAAAACAAAGTCCATAAAACAGAGCGCATGGCCCATTCTGATCATAGAGACATGTATGACATCTGTGGCTTTAAAGGTGGGATTGAGAATGGCAGCCTTACACCAAGAGGTGCAGGCAACCTTAAGAAAAAGGGATGGCGAGGAAGCAACTGCACCCCACAGAGTGTCCAAAAGGGACTGAAGCTGGAGGGAGCCCTGGGCTAGTCCACAAAACTGACTGACCTGCAGAATTATGGAAGAACAAATTTATGTCTTTTAAAATCACCAATTCGTGGTAAGTTGCTCCAACAGTTCTAGAAACTAACGCATCAGTCAAACAAAAAGATGACCCAGTGAGGGGAGCCCTAGTCATTCTAGCCTGACTGCACCCCACAGCACAGCCTGTAGATCAGCAGCAGTGTGCGGGCCTGTGTGTGTGTGTGGTGTGTGTATGTTTGCATGTTCCTTGACCACACCCCACAACACCAATGAGCAGAGCCTGCAGATCAATAGCAGTGTGTGCATGTGTGTTTGGGGGTGTGTGTGCATGTGTGCATGCATGTGTGCATGGCTACAAAATATTGTGTGCTGCATAAGTGCATACACTGACCTCAATATGAAAAGCAAAATTACTTATCCTTCAATTTCAATTTCTCAATAGAAATACCTCTCATGAGAAAAAAGATTTGTTTTTGTTTTTTTTTTTAATTTAAAATACCTCTTGTGGCCCTTTAAAAATGGGAACATAGTGGAAAGGGAATTCTTGGAAAACACTTTATAGTGTAGTCAAAATGACATTTTCAAAGCCGTGTTCCCATTCCCAGAATGGCGCTCAGACACATCTCTCAAGCCCTGATTAGTTTCCCAAGGAATGAACACCATAATACTTTAGCCTTACATGAGACAACAATGTCATGTTTGCTCAAAAGCACACCAATACATTTCTGTCTCACGCTCTTGGAGGTAAAGGGTCTCCTGCAATGCCGGCAGGAGGTTGCACGTTCTCTGCTGGGTCTCGTTGGTCCAGTGGCTGAGGAGGAAGGTGCAACCAACAGAGGTGCTGTCTCCCTATTGGCTAGGTTCTCCAATGGGCGGGCCCTGACACAGAGCATGAACTATGAAGGGGCTGCTGGGAGCCATCTTGGGACAGAAGCCATGAGCCGCAGGAAGTGCGCATGGTGTGGGGGACATGCGGCCAGCCACTCAGCAGCTGAAAAACAGAATGGACTAACTCTTGTGGACCTGGCATGATCGCTGGCCCTGGAGGCTTGAGCGAATGCTAACAGGGACTATGGGTGTGTCACAGTCTGATAAGGCGGGCTCTGAGTCATGGCAATGCTGGGCTAGGCACTGGGTTCTCATTCCTTTGTAAGTTAATAAACTCACATAAAATATATTATATGGTTTGTCTGATTGTGCAGGAGACGCAGAGGGAAGTCAGGCCACAAAACTGGTGTAGTCAGGCTGGATAAAGGAACTACAGCCTTGGAGATGTGGGTCTCAGAAAGCAGTGCTGTTCCTGCTGCCCCTGTGGTGGGTCAGCTGGGCTCTGAGTCCCAAATCCAGGAGAGAAACCAATCAAAACCCACATGCTTAATGGGGTTAGGGATAGTAATATGGGTTATACAATGGATCATAAAAATCTGTAACTAAAAAGAGGCCAGCCACTCAGAAGCATGGGCCACAGCTATGTTATAAATGTGGGGCTATGCTGTGGGTTTGTGAAGACTCGTTAAAGGTTACCCAAAGGCTAGAAAATCTTTTACCTGCTCTGGACCCAAATGGAGCTCCCAGAGAGAGTGCTTGACCACCTTGCATCATAAAGGATGTGTCCCAGGCAGAAGAAGCTGAAAAGGCTGAGCTGACAGACCCAGCTGCAGAGCTGGAGAGAGAAAAAAGGCCGGACACTTTGACTTGTGTAAGGTCCAAGGACTCAGAGGAAGTGACAGATAATAGTAAAAAGGAAAAAAAGCTAACTGTGCTGTAGTTAGGAAATATTCCCTGCTAGAACTGTTAAAACTAGGAAAAACTTACAAGCAAGCAAGCAGAGAGCCCCTGGCCACGTGGCTTGTGAGGTATGGGACATGGGAGCAAATGACATCAGTCTAAGTCCTTCGGAAGCTTCACAGCTGAGTTATATAACCACCCATCCGTCCTTGCAATATAGGCTGTTCAACCTAGGCCAATGCAGAGGGGAGCCATCCTTAATGGGATGGCTGGTTGAAGACATTAAAAATACATGGTTGTTACCAAGGGAGACTAACATGATTAGCAGGGGCTGGAGGACTATAAAGGAGGGGCAGGCATTACTGACAGAACTAGGTACGAGAAAAGCAATATATGATGTCCAGTTCACTGGGCCAGATGAGACTGTGTTCACCAGAGATAAGAAAGAAAGCTTAATTCAACTTGGACCTCGAGAATGGTATGGGTCTTTAATGGCTTTCCTAAGCCCTTTGATGGGACAGGATCTTTGTAAAGTAAGAGAGGCTTTGGAAAATCTAAATGATTCTGACCAGCATGTAAAACATTTCTGCAAAATAACAGATAAGAGATATAAAAAAGACCAGACAGAGGAAATGGTCCACTTGGGTTACTCGAAGACAAATGTGGCAAGTCTTATGTCAAGCCCAAATCCCCAGAGAAAAAAATTGATAGAAAACCAAATTCAGTACTAAGGTGTTTCTGGAAGGTTTTAAAACCAGAACAGTTTACAAAGGACATTAGAAGGATAACTGTCCCAGGGGTGCTTAAGAATCCCCAAAGGATTAAATAAGATGCATTTCTCTTCTGATAAAGGCTATACTAGGGGTTGAAGCAGGTTTTCCCACCAAGTTCTCCCCCAGCAACCTGGTGTGGTCAATGGGAAGATGACAGATGTGGCTACAGTCAGGAGGCAGAACCAGAGCCTGTCTGACTCAGGGAACCAACAAGTGCAGCGGGAAC
>NW_008339846.1:2560558-2598988 GCF_000622305.1 Nannospalax galili | reverse complement strand
CTGTAAGTGTATCAAGAATAAAAGAATCCAAAGGGATAACTAAAAATGGTAAAGAGCTAACCAAATTAATGCCTCGTACCCATGCTATGGTACCCAACAAGGATCTATGGAGAAAACAGTTCATATGAATGGACAAAACCTTTCCATGCTGTGTGAGACCTTGTCTAAGATTGATTTAATATATAATGTTAATGTTCCTTTGAGTGTTTTACAGATGTGAAACCCATTTGAAAGCTACCTGAGGAAGCAAAGGCCAGCTAAAGTTGTAAGATTCTTGGGAGTTTTATGTAGGTTGGGTAAGATGAGGACAGAGACTCCCAAACTATACCACTATTAAGAAAATTTACAGTACCGGGGTGGGTTGCCCACCATGAGCTGTTGGTCAGAGAGATCCTTGAGGTCCTCCAATTCACCAAGGCTATTGCCATTAATGTCGGTTGTACACTAGAAAGGTTGGTAAGGCCATGTTGCTGAGGACACTGCATGTTGTGAGCGCAGGAGAAGAAGAAGAGATGGAGCTGAGAACAAGCCAAAAAACTCTGTTCCACTGGATGGATGATGTTAATGCTGATGTGGATGGTTGGGGAAGAAAGGATCCCTTATAATTCTACTCAATGATGGACCCCATGTGCTGCACACTATGGACATGCCAAGCAATACCTGCAAGTGCAATAATGGCTCGACCAACACACGTACAACTGACAAATGTCTAATTGGATAAGGCCCTCTTCTAGGGGTGAAACACACATCTGGTGCTGTAGACCAGGCCAACACCTTGCATCGAGACAGGCTACAGGCCCTAGTGGAGAAGCCATCATGAGTATAGTACACCTACTAGGATATCTTCTAGGCATTTGTATGTACATTTATGTTTGTTTAAATGTGTCTACATCCTTCCACTTGACTATAGTAGAAGAAACACCACTGAGATAGATCAGTGGCCATGGCCTAAAGACAACTAATGGGGAGGCCCAAGAAGCCACTATCTCACCATGATACAAGAGAGATCGCCCTACATCTAGCACCCCTTCCAAGGCTCAGGGACTTTTGTGGAAGATGGATGGGAAGATTGTAAGAGTGGAGGAAAGGGGTGGAGTGTCTCCCTATTGGCTAGTTCCTCCAATGAGCGGGGCCTGATGCAGAACGTGGACTATGAAGGGCTGCTGGGAGCCATCTTGGGACAGAAGCCATGAGTCACGGGAAGTATGCGTGGTGTGGGGGACATGCAGCCAGCCGCTCAGCAGCTGAAGTACAGAATGGACTGACTCTTGTGGACCTGGGGCTATCGATCGCTGGCCCTGGAGGCGTGAGCGAATACTAGCAGGGACTATGGGCATGGCACAGTCTGATAAGGCGGGCTCTGAGTTGTGGCACAGGGCTAGGCACTGGGTTCTCATTCCTTTGTAAGTTAATAAACTCACATAAAATATAGTATATGGTTTGTCTGATTGCGCAGGAGACCCAGAGGGAAGTCGGGCCACAGGTGGCCACTTGCCAACTTCTTCAAGTGTGGCTTTGAAAGCTAGGGGAGCGATACATACCCATCTGGCACTGATAGCTGTGTGAGCAACGTTCTTAGCCATTCATTGTGTGTAGAGAGAAGCCATGCTACACAACAGTACCTGCAGGTTAACAGCAGGGTGAATTTCATGATCGCCTGACCAGGAAGCTGAAAAGTGGTTTGTTGGATGATGGGCATGTGAAGATGGAGAGGTGCGGGTGGGGCTGGGGAGATGGCTCAGTGTTTAAGAGCACTGTCTGCTCTTGCAGAAGACCCTGGTTTGGTTCCCAGCACCCACATTGCAGCTAACAACTCCAGTTCCAGGGGAATTTGATGCTCTCTTCTGACCTCTGTGGCATTTCAGGACATGAGTGCACTCACATACATGCAGGCAATGTGCTTATACACATAAAATAAAAAATAATAAAATATTTTTATGAAGAAAGAAGATGGCAAGGGTACAAGTCAGAGCATGGTGACCTATCAGAACTCACCATTGACAGCATACCAAGAAGCCAACTACATAAAATGACTCATCTGGGTGACATCAACCTGTTTTTGCCATTGGCTGAAAATCACAAAAGATCCCTGTAGCATCTCTCATCTCATTGACCTTTGAACCCGAGACATGTACATTCTGTCTGGCGTGGAATCAGTGTTCATACTGTGGAAAGAGAATGTCCAGCATGTCCACCTGGGCAGATGTCCTTCTTCTACTTTCTCTACTTGGCAAAAGGGGAAAAACATGGAACATGTGAACATCACTGTGCCGTGCACAAGGCACTTTCATAGTGAAGGGCTAACGGACTTTTTGAAAAGGCCCAAGATCAAGCTTCGTTGTACCTTTGATGGCCTCCTGCCTAGACCTTGAGTCCAAAGAAATGACAAGCACCCAGGATGCTTCATCATGCTAATGTAATTAAATGCATAATTTTTTCACAAATGAGCAATATTCAGGGACAAGGTCCTGAAAGTGTGAAACAATAAATTCATATTTATGTTCCAGGAGGAGGAAAATGAATCTGTGTTAGCTAATAATTACATTAACCAAGTTTGACAGCTCTGGGCTGTTTTCCTCCACCAGGACAAGGTTTTTACTACAGTGAGATAAATAATGACACAGTGTTTTAGGTCCACTGAGCTCACAAGTGCTACAAACTTCCATCTGTGAAACAAGTGCAACTCAAGGAAGTGCAAAGAAATCTTGAATTTCTTCCACTTAGTCAACTTCCTCTCTCTCTCTCTCTCTCTCTCTCTCTCTCTCTCTCTCTCTCTTTCTCTCCCCCCTGCCCCGAATCTTTTAAAACACTGAGAACCTGGGCCTCATGCATGCTAGGCAAGTGCTCTAGATTGCTTTCTCTTCCTGTGATAAAATACAGACCAAAACCAGCTTTAGGGAGAAAAGGGTTTATTTGGCTTAGAGGTTATAGTTAATCATGGAAGGAAGCTAGGGCAGGAGCTCAAGGTAGGAACTGAAGCAGAAATCGTGGAGCAACACAGTTTACTGGTTTATGCTTGGCTACCATTCTTACCCAGCACAAGCCCACCTAGGGATGGCACAGCCCACAGTGAGCTGGGCCCCCTTACATAATCAGCAATCAAGAAAATGCCCCACAGACAGGTCCACAGGCCAGCCTGATGGAGGAAATTCCTCAGACAAGAGTCTAAGTTTGTGTCAAAATGACAGAAGAGAGCACAGGAAAGCATTTTTACACTGAGCTGTACCCTGCCTTGTTCTTTTATTTCTTTGTTTTGAGACTAAGTCACTCTAAGTTGCCCAGACTGGCTTTGAACTCATTCTGTAGCTCAGGCAGCCTTGGACTTGGGATCCTCCTGCCTCATCTTCCTGAATGCAAGGATCACAGGCCTATGCCACCATGCTGAGCTAGTCTTTTCTTAAAAATAAAAGGTAACACTTTTCCCTCTAGGTTTCCTGGCCCCCGAGATTCATCACTACTCTTTTTCCTCCCATCTGGCCTCCTTCCTCCCTCTCTTCCTAGTCAATCGTATGAGAAATGCACAGAGTATCTGAACATTAATGCATATGTATACCTGGGAGCTGCTTGGTAGGGAACACAGTGCCAGATAGAAGAGACCTCCCTTACAGTGATAAACATGCCATACAGCACTCATCAAACAAATTTCTGTTTGCAACAGATGGAGGCTACTGCAGACTTGCACATCTGGTCAGGCACAGAGAACATGCACCTGGGCGAGGCCCAGTACTAGGTGACACATCTGCAGTTGGATCTCTACAACCAAGGCTCATGGAACATAGTGGAATATGGGGTAGAGATGCTAATGCATCTCTCAACTCTCACCAGTGAGGCTTTCATGGATATCAGAGTGTGATATACACAGAAGGCCTCAACTGGCCAAGTTTTGGAGGATACAAGACTACAGTGTAGAATGGGTCTCCTATATGGAATCTTCCCCACCCACAGCTCAGGGACGATTGTGGAAGAGGAGGTAGAAAGATTGTAAGAGCCAGAGCTGGTTCATGAATGCTTGCTCATGTGAGCCTGTGCAGTAGTGGCATTGAGCATGGGACCTATGTCAGTTCAATTAAACAAGGGCCCAAACGGGAGGTGAGAAGTAGGTCATGGGCCAGAACTAGATTGAGAACTATTTGAGACTGATTGCTGCTGGGTGAGGGAGAGTATAACTTAAATGATCACTGGAAGGGCTGACTAGACTCCAATGGACACATTTACACTGAAGGACATTTGGGAACAAATGCCTGAATGAATGGGACTCAGTATGTACAGCAGAGTTCATAGGGTTCAGTGGAGGCATGGTGGAGGCAGGTATGGGGGAGAGGGTGTGGATTTGAGTGGGAAATGGTACATGAAATTTTAAAAGCTCAATAAAAAAATTTAAAAAATTTTAAAAATCAAAGGTAAGAGCTTTCATGTTTAATGCAGTTAATTTCTTCTTGAAAAGTCTGTTTGAAAATACCCTTAAAATCTTTACATTTTAATAGACAAAAATCACATTACTCATAACACATGGTGGTAAAATGGGCAATAACACTGATCGGCCTTATGTACTTATACAACAAGAAAATGGGAATCTTCAGGTCTCAGAAAGCCAGATGTGGGAGGGGATTTGATCATTCATGACATGTGCTATTTTATCTCCACACTAAATCTTGTCTCAGTCTGGCCAGATTCAACTTAAAGTCTCATCTGAACCCCTCACAGCACCCAGCCTAGGTCCTTGGCATGCATCAGGGTTTGTTGAATGAATCAGTGAATTTTAAATGTCCTATGAAAAATTTCCACTCCCATGTAAGTCCAAAGAACTGAGTTTATTCACTTAAAATTCTTCAGAGCAAATGTTAATTAGGAAAAGATCGAGGCCAGCCCTCAAGTAACAGAGACCCCAGTTGGCAACCACCAAGGACTTGGACAACTTATGGAAACCAAATACATGGTCTTAAATAGAATGTGGAGCTCAATTCCCAGAAGTACTTCTAAGATTTGTAGAAAAAATTAATATGAGTGGAGTTAATAGCTCTAAAGTGGGAGAATTCACATAGCGTCAAAGTTATCCTGCAAGAGGGGTAGAGAGTGAGTTCAACGGTTAAGAGCACAGCCTGTTCTTGCAGAAGACCCAAGTTCGAATCCCAGCACCCACATGGTGCTTAACAACCATCTGTAACTCCAGATCCAGGGGATCCGACATCCTCTTCTGACTTCTATGGACATTGCACAGGTGCACTTATACACATTACACACATGTAGGCATAACACTCATACATATAAAATAAAAGTAAATAAATCAAAAAAATTTTGTTATCCTTCAAGAATGTTGGTTCTTACGATCTCTAAAAAAATTGTGAACTCCCTCAGCCTCCAGGACAGTATTGCAATAATTAATCAAAAAGACAAACCACAGGCCCTTTCCTCCTCTCATTTGATTTCATCATTTTTAATTTTCTCCAGTAGCAAATTTTCTTCCTACAACTTGCAGGCCTCAAACCACCAGCAAGGAGCTCCTGCTCATAGGCAATCTAAGAAAACTATAAACAATACTAATTGTTGTCAGTTTGAAACATGTAAATCGTGAGGATGTGGATGTAGCTCAATTGGTAGACCGCTTATCTCACATCCATGGAGCTCTGGGTGTGAGCCTCAGTGCTGTATGAACTGAGCATGGTGGTGCACAGCTATAATACCAGCTCATTGGTGGAGGCAGGAGCACTAGAAGTTCAAGGTCATCCTCAGTTACAGGGCAGGTTTGAGGCCAACCTGGGCTGCATGAGATCCTGTCTCAAGGAAGAAATACATACATTGTGCTATAGAAAGAAGGAAGGATGGAGAATAATAGGAGAAAGAGAAGAAGGAAGAGGAGGAGGAGGAGTCAACAGAGGAGGGGGAAGAGGAGGAGGAGGAAGAGGAGGAGGAAAAAGGAGGAGGAGGAGGAGGAGGAGGAGGAGGAGGAGGCGGAAGAGGACGAGAGAGATGGGGGAGCTCCAGAGAACAGGTGACAAGCCCTCAGCTTTCCTTGGTCTAGAGTCTGCAATGACAGCCCATATCCACAGGCACATGATCTGACAGGGGCTGCCATTTGCGCTAAGGTGTCCTCGGTGTACAAGCTGATGTAGGATGTTCAGACTGGAGCTGGGCCGGTGAAAGGGTCGCCCAGGTCACAAGACGTGGAAGCCGGTGTTCGGAGGCTTACAGCATGCTTGGTAGCCCCAAGGCTACAGCCCCACGGATGCAGCCCCAGGGCTGACTGACCTACTTCTGGAAATCAGAATAAAACCCTACCTCACCTTGTTTCCTTGCAGTGGTCAGCAGGTCCAGCTTTCAGCTGCCCTTAAGGAAAAGGAGTATTTGTTCATTTTCTTAGCAAAAGTCAGTGTCTTTCAGCTGTTGGTTGAATATCTCTGGTGTGGGATGACCTTGGTCTGGCATCTGTTGCATTTCCTGTGGTCATCTACCCGTCTTCTTTTTGGATCTTTGCTTCCCCTCCTCACCTGTTCACATTGCTTGAGTTAATTCCATCTGTTAAACACCTTGATAACAAACAAAACACAGCCTAGTCTGCTGCTTGCCTGTAGCTCTGCCTGCGCTGTATTTTACTCTAAATTCCTTCTCTGCAGTTGCATTATTTTGTTGCTTGTGGATTTCATTTTTCAAAGCAAGATGTAAGGCTTTCAATTTTTCTCCTGAATAAATATGGAAAAATGTAAAAGGACGTCAGTTGTATTTTCTCAAGCACAAATACAAATCAATTAAATGCTTCTAAAATTGTCAAAAAGTTTAAAATTTGGTGTCTTGATTTTATTGTTAAAGTTGTAAGAGGTTTGTATAGAGGCATAGAGAGAAATAGGAGGGAGAGCTACACAATAAGTGCTAACCAGATATTTCTAAATAAATGTACATTGAAAACTTTATGCAAATTAATCAAGTAACAGGCCATGCCTCAGTTGCACTAGCAAAATTTTCAATTCTCAATAGCCACACAGAGCGCCCCCATCACTGTCGGAAACACGCTTGGAAAATACTGGGCTAGATGCAGAACTTGAGAGGGTGGCTATTTTAGATTGTACCTCAGCCCAGCCGCCTTATTATGATGTAATCTTAGGTAAATTTTCTGTCCTTGTCTTTCTTTGGCTTCTAAAAAATGAGATGCTTAGCAGAACGACATCAAAGGCAGTTGTGTGATTAAAATCACTTGTAAATACAAGTTGTGTTTAAATGAGTTAATAGTGGTATTTGAGCTTGGACTCAATAAACATTAGCTAATACAGTAAGTTCATGTATTATATAGTTAATGTCATTACTTACAATACATGTGAACAGCTCTATTGATGTTCCTTTAGAATGGTTCACAGCTATGACATCATTACAAGCACTTTTTCCTCAAACTATTTTCAAATAAAGTGATGTCAATAAAACCACATCTTCTATAACTAGTGTCATGTGCCAAAAAACATAGATGTCCACCTGAGTGGATTATACCCAATCAACTATATTAGTGTGAACTGATGTAACGAATATAAAAGCAGCTATAATATACCAGAATAGAATAGAAATTACATGCCTTTGGATAGACATTTTCTTTTTTCTAAATTTTTTATTGACTTTTTGTCTATTTCACATAGAACATCTTAATCAATCTTAATCATGGTTTTACCCCTTTCACCACTGGCACCCTCCCATAGCCCCCATCACATTGGACCTCATACACTCTGTCATTTGTGTTAAGGTCTATTATGTCAACTTAGTGTCCCGAGACATTTCTCAGTGCAAGGTCATCCACTGGGATCTAGGCAGCCTATCCAGAGTCCCTCCCTACAAGAAGATCAACTTCTCCTCGTCCAGCAGTAATCAGCTGTCAATAATTCTTAAACTAAGATTGGGAATTATTGCCCACTTCCACCATTCTATACTGGGGATTTTGTCTGCTTGAGTTTGCATGGATCTTGTACATGCTGACATCATTGCTGTAGATTCATATGTAAGACTCTATTTCCATATAGTCATACACCTCCTCCCTGACTCGTACAACCTTTCTGCCCCCTCTTCCGCAACAGTCCCTGAGCCCTTGTGGGTGCAGTTTAATATAGGAGTCCTGTCCAAGGACCCACATTCTGCAGACTCTTACTCTCTACGCTTTGGCCATTTGTGACCGTTTGTGTTCCTGGCCCTCTGTTGCATGAGGGAGCTTCAATGATGAGAACTGAGAGATGCATTAGTGTCCTCTTTTTTTTTTTTAAGGAAGGGAGGGATTTATTTTGACTTCCATTTGAGGATATAGTCCATCTTGGAGGGGACGACAGGCAGGACTTTCTGTGCCTACAGATGTGCGAGGTAGTTGGTCACGTTGTATCCACAGTTAGGGAGCAGAGAGAGATGAACGCTGGGGCTCCGCTGGTTTTTCCTTCTTTTTCTTTTTTTAATTTTATTGATTTTTTTGTATTTCATACAGACCATCTCAAACAATTTTGATCATCTTCATACCCCCGTCCGCACTGGGACCCTCCCATAGCTCCCCCACTGGAGCCCATATACTCTGTCATCCCTATTGAGGCCCACTGTGTTGTCAATGTCCCCAGTCATTCCCCAGTGTAATCTGTTTACTGAGTCTAGTCAGCCTAGCTAGAGTCCCTTGTTTCAGGAGGATCAGTTCTCCATCCATGTTTCTTGCTGCTCTTTTCACGATAACTAAGAGATGGAAGCAAACTAATTGTCCCTCAACTGACAAGTGGTTAACAAAAATGTGGTATATTTACACAATGGAGTTTTACTTAGAGGTAAAGAAAGATGAAATCATGAAATTTGCAGGTAAACGGATGGAACTAGAAACTGTTAATACTAAGTGAAGTAACACAGACTCATAAAATCAAACGGTGTATGTTCTCCCGCACTAGTGTCCTCTTTACCCCTGTTCTATGTTCCATGAGATTTAGGTGCAGAGGTTGCCTTGTAGATGTAGGCCTGGGCAATTCACAGAGAATCTCTGTGTGTGGCCAGTTGTCTGCTGCACAAGAAGCTTCTTTGGTGAGTTGTGACTGAGATACTTGTGTATAAATATAAGGATTCCTATTTTGCACATAGTAAGAAATTACATTTGTCTAGCAGTATGACAAATACCCCCAAATACTTGGGTTTCTCTCTAAGACCTAAGTCCTCTCCATCCATGTGTATTTGGCTCTGTTTACAGTACCACACAAGACATTCCTCCCACTGTGTGGGCTTTAAATCCAAGGTAGCTATTGATTACCCCCAAGAAAAAAGCACCACTACTGCACCCAAGTCATTTGCTGTGCTGGTCATTGATGTGGTGATTAGGCCTTGAAGCCGGGGTTGGACCATTGATTCATGTTCTCCCTTAGCACCTTGCAGAGCACTCTCCAAAGATCTGAGACCTAGCCTTTAGGGGAGGTGGCTTCCAGGTCAGTTCCACCTCCATTGCTCCAAATCCTGTGTCTGAAGTATGTCCTGTCTTCAGCAATAGGGTCTTACCTTCAAGTTCTGGGAGGCAATCAAGGGCTGTGGCAATAGCCTAAGTAATTTGGGAGTCTCTTGGACCACCCTGGCCAACCGCTCAAAGGAAGGTTTCTCCTGTTTGTCACTGTTTCTTGTTAGGTAAACTGCAGCTGTGTACATGGACTCATGAAGAGCTATTGTGTGTGTGATGTGTTAATAGGTTTTTGTACTAATATAATTCCCTCTGGGCTTTTATGTTAGCTAGCCATTATTTATCTCTCTTCTCTCTCTCCCTGTCTAACCCTCCCTCCATGTCCTCCCCCTTTAACATGTCCCCATTTTCCCCATTTCTCCTTTGATAATACCAGTCTCCTATGGTTCTGCCTCTCTTGAGCTCCTTCTTCTCCTTTATCCCCATAGTTCCGTGAATAACCCTACCTCATCCCTCCCAATTAAATCCCCCATTTTACCCATTTCTCCCTTAGTTACACCTGTCTGCTACTGTTCTTCTCATGCATGCTCCTACTTTCCCTTTAGCGCCCTGGTTCCCTTCCATGATCCTGGTTCCTGCGATTACATCAGGATACATACTCACATATAACAATTTGGTGCTGGGATCCATTAATGAGGGAGAACATACATTGTTTTGTTTTTTTCTGAGTCTGTGTTCACTTAGTGTAATGGTTTCTAGTTCCATCCATTTACCTGCAAATTTAATGATTTCATCTTTCTTTACTGCTAAGTAAAACTACATTGTGTGAATGTACCACATTTTCATTATCCACTTGTCAGCTGAGGGACACTTAGGTTGCTTCCATCTCTTAGCTATTTGTGAAAAGAGCAGCAACAAATGTTGATACACAAGTGTCTCTACAATAGGAAGAGTCCTTTGGGTGTATGCCAAGGAGTGGTATAACTGGGTCAAATGGTAGGTTCATTTTGAGGGTTTTTTATTATTAATAGTTTATTGATTGATTTTTTGTGTGTATTTTATACAGAACATCTTATTCATCTTTATACCCACATCCCGAATGGCACCCTCCCATCCCCCAGCCCCCAGAGCCCACATACTCTGTCATCTCTGTTACTGTCCACTGCATTATCAGTGCCCCCAGTTAAGATATGTTCCCTTCAGTATGATTCCCTCTAGAATTTTTAATGTAAATGCATGTTGAATTTTGTTAAAGATCTTTTCTGTATCTATTGAGATGACTGTGCCATTTTTGTCTTTAAGTTCATTTATATATTTATGACATTTATTGACTTACGTATGCTGAACCATCCCTGCATCTCTGGCATAAAGTGGACTTGATCATAGTGAATGATGTTTTTGATGTGTGCAGGTATAGAATTAGCTAGTATTTTGTTGAGAATGTTTACATCTATGTTCATTAAGGATATGGGTCTATACTTTTATTTTTTGGTTGCATCTTTACCTGGTTTTGATATTTGAGTGATGCTGGCTTCATAGAAGGAATTTAGGAGTTCTCCCTCTCTTTCTATCTTTTTGAATACTTTAAATAGTTTGCTTGTAAAACTTCTTTAAATGTCTGGTAGAATTGTGCTGTAAATACATCTGGGTCTGGGCTTTTTGTAGTCAGGTGGTTTTGTATTACTGTTTCAATTTCCTTATATGTTATGGGTCTGTTTAAACTGTTGATTTCTTCTTGGTTGAGCTTTGATGATTTCCATGATTTTAGATACTCATTCATTTCTTTTAGTATCTCAATTTTTATAGAGTATAGGTTTTTAAAGTATTCCTTTATAATGTTCTGGACATTTTGGGTGTCTGTTTTGATGGTTCACCTTTCATCTGTGATTTTGTTGATTTGGAGTTGGTCTTTCTTTCTTTGGTTAATTGGGATAAGGGTCTGTTTCTCCTGTTTGTCTTTTCAAAGAACTAGTTCTTAGATTTGCTGATTCTTTGTATTAATTTCTTTTTTTCCTTTTCATTAATTTTTGCTCTGATTTGTGTTATTTCTTCTTGTCTGCTGGGTTTGGGTTTCATTTGTTGTTGCTTTTCAAGTGTCTTGAGTTGCAATATTAAGTTGTTTATTTGTGTTCTTTTAGTTTTTTTTTTTTTTTAGCATAAGCACTTAGAGCTAAATCCTTCCCTGTAAGGATTGCTTTTTAAAGTTTCCCAGAGGTTTTGTTGTGTTGTATTATCCTTTTCATTTAATTCCAAGAATACTTTTATTTCTTTCTTATTTTTTGGCCTATTCATCATTCAGGAGTGTGTTGTTTAATCTCCATGTGTTCATGTAGTTACTAGGAATTCTTTCAGTGTTGATTTTAAGCTTTATTGTATTGTGGTCTGATAGAATGCATGGAATTATTTCAATATTTTTGTATTTGTTGGGGTTTATTTTGTACTCTGGGATGTGGTCAATTTTGGAAAAAGTTCCATGGGGTACTGAATAGAATGTGTCTCTTTTGGCGTTTGGTTGAACTATTTGGTAGATGTCTGTTAGGTCCATTTGATGAATGTCATCATTTAATGTTGTTGTGTTCATTCTTTGTCCAGTTGACCTGTCTAATCAAGACAGTGGAGTACTGAAGTCCCCTACTATTACTGGGTTGGATTAATCTGTGTCTTGAAGTCCTGTAGTACTGTTTTTATGGAATTGGGTGCACCAGAGTTTGGTGCATATATGTTCCTGATTGTAATATCTGCTTGGTCAAGTTTTCCTTTGATCGGAATGAACTGACCCTCTTTATCTCTTCTGATTTGTTTTACTTTGAAGTCTATTTTATCAGATATTAGAATTGCAACCCCTGATTGTTTCTTAGTGCCATTTGCTTGGAATATTTTTTCCATCTTTTCACCTTAAGGTACTTACTGCCTGTCCTTGAAGGTGAGATAAATTTCTTGCAGACAACAAAAAGATGAATTTCGTTCTTAATCCAACTCATCTGTGTCTTTTGACTGGGGAGTTCAGTCCATTGATATTTGAAGTTATTATTGAAAGATGTGGAATGGTTGCCATCATTTTCATTGCTGTTTGCATTCTGGGTCTAACTTTGTGTTTCCACAACTATACTTTCATTTAGTTTCTTTCTATTGCCCCTTGGGTATAGGTGTTCCTTTCTTCAGCTCTTTGCATTACTTCAAATATTATCCAAAAGGATGGCTTTGTGAACATGAATTTTTTTCAGCCTATTCATGTCCTAGAAGATTTTTCTTTCCCCTTCAGCTATAATAGACATTTTTGAGTAAAGTATTCTGAGCTGACCTCTATGGTCATTTAGAACTGAGAATAGTTTGGTCAAGACTCTTTTGGCTTTCATATTTTGCACTGCAAAGTCAGCTGTAATTCTGACCAGTTTTCCTTTATATATGATGTGTTGTTTTCTTTTACAGCTTTCAGTATTCTCTCTTTGTTCTATTCATTTACTGTTTTTACTATGGTATGCCGTGTGTGTGGGGGGGTATTTTCTGATTCTGTCTATTTGGTGTTCCAGGTGCTTCTTGTATTTGTATGGGCTTGTCTTTCCTTAATTTGAAAAAAATTATCTTCTATGATGCTGTTGAAGATCTGATTAATAATATTAACATGAAATTATTCTTCCTCTATGCCCATGATATGTAAATTTGGTCTTTTCATGATATCCCACATTTCTTGCATGTAGTGGTTTGATTGAAAATGTCCCCCATAGGTTCCAAGTATTTGAACATTTTGTCCCCAGTTGGTGGCACTGTTTTGGGAGGTCTTAGAAGGTGTGGTTATGTTGGAGGAAGCACGTCACTGGGGGTGGGGTTGGAGATTTCTTAAGCCTTGGTGGATCTCAGATTTCTCTCTGCTTCCTATTCCTGCTTGAAGATGTGAGAGAGTAGCTTACACTCCTCCTCCAGCCACCTTGGGCATTATGCCTCCCCGCCAAGACAGACTATAATTCCCCTTGACCTGTAAGTGCAAATAAATGCTTCCTTTTATAAGTTCCCTGGCCATGGTGTTTCTATTTCAGTAACAGAAAAGAAACTAACACACTGCATATCCCATTCCTGTGTTTTACAAATGTTTCATAATCTTTGCTTGAATAGTCCAGTTCTTCAACTTTATCATCCAGTATTGATATTCTGTTTTACATTTCATTCATTATATTGGTGAAAATTTCTCCTGTTGTTTCAAATTGGCTTATTGAGTTTTTTACTTCCTTATTCATTTCAACCTGAGTTTTCTTCAACACTTTTATCTCTTTTGTGGATTCAGTCGGAAGTTTATTCATATCTTCTTTTAGTTCTTTGTTTTTGTTTTCTTTAAATTCATTAAATTCTTTGATTGAATGTTTGATTCATGTTTATGATTGCTCTTTTAAATTCTGTGTCCTGGGTTATCTCTAGGGAGGTCTCATTGTATAACTCTTCTATAGGGCTGGTGATGTTTGGTGAAGATATAATGTTTGGGCATTTCATATGTTGTTGTGATTTTGGTATGTGGATTTTGTTTTTATTGTTTGCAGTTCTGGTTTGAAACTCAAGTCTTCCTTTTTTGAGTTGAAGTCTGATTCTGTTCGTATTTTTGATGTTCCTGGTTGTTTTCTTATTGGGTGTGAAAAGCTATTGTTCTAGGATTCACGTTCTCTCTTTTGATTTTATATTGTAGGGACCAGAAGGCTCTAGTCCAGCTACTCAAGAGGTCCAGCAGAGACCCAAGTCAGGTACCAATTAGATACTCTCAGGCTTCCTCCTAAGGTCTAGTCCCTATTAGTGAGCAGGCACCACATAATTTTGGAGGAGCACACTAGGCAGAGGCTGGATTCAGGCACTTTCAGGCAGTCTGGAAAGGTCTGGGCCCCTACTAAAGGGCAGAGAAGCCTAGCCTCACAGTAGTGTGAGAGGCAGCATATGAACCCAAGGTAGGGGGATGGGCATGGTGGGATCTGGGAGGCCCACCACCATGCAGAGGCTGGATTCAGGCACTCTTGGGCAGCCTGAAGTTGTCTGGGTCCCCACTGATGCTAGGCATTTTCATAAAAAGTTTTAAATTATTTAATTTTGGGGGCTAGAGAGATGGCTCAGCAGTTAAGAGCACTGACTGCTCTTGCAGAGGACCTTGGTATGATTCCCAGCACCCACATGGTGGCTACCAACCGTCCTTAACTCCAGTTCCAGGGAATCTGAAGCCTTCTTCTGACCTCTGCAGCATTGCATGACACAGATGCACTCACATACATGCAGGTAATACACTCATACACATAAAATAAAAAAAATAAAAATTTTTTAAAATATTTAATTTTCACAGGAAATGAATTTGCATGGAAGTTCTTTGCACTCATATTTTAGAGAAATAAGAAGTAAAGCTTAAAGATTAAATTATCCAAGATTCAAATTATCTAAGATAATAATTAAGTCACAGGGTGACATAACATGGTCAGTGCTGACCCTGTGGATAGATAAAATATCAAGAATAGAATTTCTACAAATGAAGACTATTAATCTCACATCATTACAAATGTCAGCTAGTTCACAGAGAAGGGACAGCAGAAGAGTCATTCCAAACAGTGGTTGAAATAGTAGAAGAAACCCAGGAAAAACACAGGATGACCAAGCAAAACCCCTGCTCAGTTAGCAGAGGTTAGAATTGCAATACTGGAAGCACCTGGGTCATGGTGAGGAGAGCTGAGAGAGGAGGGGCTGTCGCAATGCCTTTGAGCACATCAGACGTCAGCAGTGATGATGAGGAATAAACAAAACACAGAGAGAGACAGATGAGGAGAACGAAGAAAACTGACGTGAAGGTGCTCCCAGGAAACATGCTGTTGAGCTGCTCTTCTTAAAAACAAACCATGAATGTGCATTAGGGTACGTGGGCCTTGATCCACACGGCAATCTGAGTCAACCAACACATGATTTCTACCGTTTGGAGTTCAGAGTTCAGGGTCAGTTATCCTGGAGACAGCGTTCTTCTGAGAGGCAAAGAGAAGAATACACGGAGGTGAAGGAAGTAAAGACCCAGAAAAGGTGAAAACAGGCATTTATTAAAACAGAAATGCACAGAAAGCACCTTTCCAGAAGGGCAGGTTCCCAGAGCTGGGAGTTTCTAAGTGGTCTCTAGATTAGTCCTTTGATCCTCTCTCCCCATACTTCCTGCACAGCCTGGAAGGTCCTCGTCCTGACACAGCTAAGACAAGTGGCCTTGTCTGACAGATGACCTCATCAGGCCATTTGGAGGATGGCCTTGTTAGACACATTCCAGTCTCCAGATGAGAATATTATCTCTCTCTCCCTCCAACCTTTCTCCCGATTGCCTGCCCCTAGCTATCTCCTAGCAATTTCCATCTTACATTTGACTTCATTAACCCATCTTCTGTCACTGCAATGAAATACCAGAGGCTAGGGGTAGTTCTAAAGAACTTACTCTCTAATGGGCTTACTCTGACAAGAGACCATCTCTCAGTGATCACATTACCTTGGAGTGATGGTACCCAAAAGTAGGAATAGCTGAGAGGAAAAGTCACATGGTGACACAGGGAGACAGAAAGGAGACAGAAGCTAGTCACTCCCACTAGGTGCCACCACCTCCCGGAGTCACACTGGGAACCAAGCCCCAACACGTGAACTCTTGAGGGATGTGCTCAAACCATGTCCAAACCATAGCAGTGAATGTAGATTTTCAAAGAAGTTAACCAACCATCCTATGTCACAGTGGTATTAAAATCAAGATTTTTCTTCTACTGGCAACAGCAGCAAAAGTTTCATAATCAAAACATTCATAATTCCCAATGACAATCTAGCAACCAGCCATTAAGTTTCATAATGACATTTAGTAATCAGTTATTTGTGACATTTCCTTGCTCAGCTTCAAACTTCCATTCCTCCATGGCCGTTTGGCAAATGAAGGAGGTGCAATCTTCACAGGGCTCACAATACTACAGGAACAATAAATGCAACCAAGGGATGGTTATCACGATGGGTAAACCTTAAACAGTGTGGAAAGAATGGAAGGCTTTCTGAAGCAGGATTCATTTGAACAATCTTGTGGAATGATCCAGATTAGGGAAATTCTTGAAAATTAAATATTAAGTTTACTAACAATGAAGGATTGTGGAAGGAGGAAGCAGGAGGAAGAGGGTAATAAAAAGAGTGAGGTGATCAGAGCACATTATAGTTTTGTATGATTGTAGCATGATGAAATCCACTACCATGATGAAGTCCACTACCATGACGAAACCCACTACCATGATGACATCCACTACCATGACAAAATCCACTACCATGATGAAATCCATTACCATGATGAAACCCACTACCATGATGAAATCCATTACCGTGACGAAACCCACTACCATGATGACATCCACTACCATGACAAAATCCACTACCATGATGAAATCCATTACCATGATGAAACCCACTACCATGATGAAATCCATTACCGTGACGAAACCCACTACCATAATGACATCCACTACCATGACAAAATCCACTACCATGATGAAATCCATTACCATGATGAAACCCACTACCATGATGAAATCCATTACCGTGACGAAACCCACTACCATAATGACATCCACTACCATGACAAAATCCACTACCATGATGAAATCCATTACCATGATGAAACCCACTACCATGATGAAATCCATTACCGTGACGAAACCCACTACCATAATGACATCCACTACCATGACAAAATCCACTACCATGATGAAATCCATTACCATGATGAAACCCACTACCATGATGAAATCCATTACCGTGACGAAACCCACTACCATAATGACATCCACTACCATGACAAAATCCACTACCATGATGAAATCCATTACCATGATGAAACCCACTACCATGATGAAATCCATTACCGTGACGAAACCCACTACCATAATGACATCCACTACCATGACAAAATCCACTACCATGATGAAATCCATTACCATGATGAAACCCACTACCATGATGAAATCCATTACCGTGACGAAACCCACTACCATAATGACATCCACTCCATGATGAAACCCACTACCATGACGAAATCCACTACCATGACGAAATCCATTACATCTCTGTATAACCAATATGCACTACTATAAGTGGTAGAGGTTAATAGCTTCAGTTATATAGAATAGTTTCTACTGATAAAATTATAGATATTAAAAATACAATCCACATAAAGAAGGTATTTATAACATTATGTAATCAAAAGGCTAAAATCGAAATTATTTAGAATGAAGAACCCCATCTAACAAATATGAAAAGGGTATCCTAATAGAAAACAGGCAATGTGCTTGGGGGGAAGGTGTGACAAATGAAGAGAAGAGGAACCAGTCTGACAATTTGGTTTTGTAAAAGAGGAAATTAAAATCCTTGCATCTAAATACTACCAAATTATACTGAATGAAAATTGCAAAAATTCAATAGAAAAGAAAAACTGCTTGGTAAACATTTAAAAATGTTCTCAAGCCAGATTATCATGAGGGCACGAATGAAAATCAGTGATCACCCCTGCGCCACCCAGGTCACCTTAAACCCCAGTGACGCTGTATCACATCTTGACGATGAGGAGTTAGAACAACTGAAAAGTGTGTAAAGTGCTGGGAAATGCAAATGGCGATAGCACTTGGACATCTAGGAAACCTGAGAACTCACATAGCATTTCCTGACTCAGTCACTCTACCTCCATGAAAGCTGACCATGTACATCTAAGAGACACACGCAAACCAGCCTCTGCAGAAGCAGCTGTGAGCCCCACACTGAAAATGACCCACATTTCCCAAGTGATGTATTAGCTTAATTGTATTATGGAACAATGTTTCCACACAGCAATGAAATAAAAACAAATCCTACAGTATTACATGTAAAACTTGTGCAAATAACACAAGCAAAATGCAAGAGGCACATGAGAGATCACACTGTTCTATTCCATTTATACAAAGTCCAAAACCACACAAGATCAAACCGTGGTCTAGAAGTCAGTATAGAATACCCCCACTTCAATAATCCACAACGTTCTGAGTGTTAATATGTGATCTGACCAGTGATTCAATGTACACAAACCTTACTTGAAACATAACATTAAAGTGTTGCATGAAATTATGTTCAGTCTATGTGATTAAGATGTAGATCAGACACATGAATTCTGTGTTCAGATCTGGATCCAATCTCCAAGTTATCACATTCTGTATATGCAAATATTCCAAACTGTTTTTAAAAATTCAAAGCACTTCTGATCTGAAATACTTTATGCAGAAATATTCAATGTGTAACTAACTTTGAGAAATTAGGGGAAGACTAGGAAGTCGGGAGGATGGTGAGATCATATATCATGATCTGAGTGGCAATTATATGATATTGGTTTTGTGATGTATTAACATGCTTGCAGCTATGCAATTTTACTCATGTACACAAATTTAATACAAAAGAGTCATAAGGCATCTTCCGTACTCTTTCCTGCATCAAAAATGGAGCTCAGGGACTGGAGAGATGGCTCTGCAGTTAAGACCCCTTGCTGCTTTTGTGTAGGACCAGAGTTCAGTTCCATCTCCCATGTCAGGTGGCTTACAACCACCCATAACTTCAGCTCTGGGTATCTGATGCTCTCTTCTGGCCTCACTGGGTACCTGCATGTGCATGCATGCACTCACCACACACACACACACACACACACACACACACACACACACACACACACAAACAAAAATATATCTCTATTTTCTTTTTGTATATGTGTGCTCTCATCACAGCACACGCGCTCTCTCTACTACACACACACACACACACACACACACACACACACACACAAACTAAAATAAATCTTAATTTTCTTTTTTTAAACCTGGGCTCACTTAACAGCACAGGCGCTGTCTATGCACTGACTCTGAGTCAGACATGTTTTACTTGTTCCCCTGGGGATCATAATTTGTCTGTGAAAGAATGAAGAAAGCACCAGACAGACAAGGATGACATTATTAAAGTAGGACAAACTGGAAAATACTGATACAGCTTAAGAGCAGAGCACATATCCAGGGGCCAGAAGTATACACTGCCTCAGAGACAAAGCTGTTTATTTAAAACAAGGTATTCTCTGTATACCCCAATTTTCATTTCTAACTGGCCTAAATCTCAGCAGGGGAACACGTTTCAGTTTGGAATTTCAAAGGCGATGGGAAGAGCTGTGAAAAAGGAAAGTTCACATACGCTGTTTTGAATATGGTATTTTGTTCTATAACGTTTCTTGCAAAACCTCAGGAACTAAAGTTATTTATTTGGAACAAATACTCTTAACCATTTCAATTTATACTAAATAAATTTGAAAAACACCCCCCCCACACTTACAGCCATGCAGATTTGAACAAACCTGGTATCCAATCCAACATATTCCTTCGCTAGCATTTTGATTTCATGACACAGCCTCAGTTTTTGTCAGCAAGGCCAGACTGCCACCTAAGCCTCCTATGAAAAGAGGTGATGTGGTCTCCTTTAAAGGCCAACAAACACAAGTTATATGCAAGGAACCACAGAACACATGGGGAAAGGCCTCCTTATCGATCTGGGCAGTTATCTTTTGGACATGATCCCCGAAGCACGGGCAATGAGAGCAAGTGAGGTTACAGCAAATCCACAGGTCCTGGCAGCAATGCTCAGCCAACACAGCAGATCCGATAAATTCTATAATAACCACTGGAGCGGGGGTGGGGATCTGCAAACCCTCTATCAGCTAATGCCTAATATTCAAAACATGTGACAAACCTTACTCAGTAGCTAAACAAAAACAGAAACACTTGATTGAAAAAATGGGCTAAGGATCCGATTAGACATTTCATTGACAAGGACACCATGATGTATCCAGAACCATTACTCATGGAGGAGATACAAATCAAAGCTGCAAGTAAATTCTACTTTACACCTATTAGAACAGTTGTTACCAAGGGCTGTATTAAATATAAGAGATTTGAAGCAAGTGTAAATCTTAGTTGTGCTTGCCACATAAGTATTTGTGATGTGTGGTCCACTTAGGTTAATTGTGGTAAAGGTTTCTATATGGGCACATACATGAAACAACATGATGCTTACCTTACACGTATGCAATTTTTCCTTGTCAAGTATATTTCAGTAAAACTGGAAAATGGAATTGTGTTCTGAATGTCAATTTTGAAACCAGTGCCATGTAGAAACAAAGAAAGGGTAGTCTAGGTTTAGGACTCAACCTGCCTCCCACCTTCCTATCAGCACATCCACCTGAGGCTCTCATATGTGATGTCCCCACCTGACCTCAAGCAGACTATTATCCTGTTCCTCTCATTCAGCTTAGAGAACAGTTCTGAAAGAGCAAGCTCACTGTGCTGTTACGTTTCTGGGCTGTCTGTGGTGGTTGGGCAGATCCCCTTTTCAGGTTTTTTGTTGAACTTTTGTACATTTCATACAACAGTTCTTAAACAAATTTAGAATTCTTCCCTACACAGCCCCCACTGGACCTCATGTATTCCACTCTCCAGCTAAGCATTTGTACCCAGATGTCCTTCGGTGCAAATTCATCCACTGGAGTCTAGTCAGCCTATGTAGATATCATAAGTAAGGCTACTCTCCCTCACCCAGTAGTAATTAGTCCCCAATAGTTCAGATTCACCACTTATTTCCCTCAATCCACTCTGGGACCTTGTCTGATTGAGTTGAGGTGGGTCTTGTGCTAAACCACACCATTGCCACCAGTTCACATGTGCAAGCTTCCAGTGGCCTGAAAGCCATTGGCTCCCTATGTTCTTGAACCAACCCTGGCTCTTACAATCTTTCCACCCCCTCTTCCACAATGGTCCCTGAGCCACGGGTGGGTGAGTTCTAATATAGGAGTCCTATCCAGGGATATACGGTCTGCAGTCTCTTATTCTCTAAAACTTAGCCAGGTGTGGCCTTCTGTGTGCATCACACTCTGTTGTATAAGGAAGCTTCACTGGTGAGAGTTGAGGGATGCAATAATTTTCTCTCTCCCCTGTTCCACTATGTTCTATGAGTCTCGGGTGTATAGCTTCAACTGTAGATATGTCACCTAGGGCTGAGCATCTCTCAGATGTATATTCTCTGTGTCTGACCAGTTGTGGAACTCTGCAGTAACCTCCATATGTTGCAAAAAGAAGCTTCTTAGATGAGTTTGGTACACTTGTCTGTAAATATAAGGATGGATATTTAGCATATGGTAAGAGATTTCATTTATCTAGAGCTATGACAAAGATTGGATTTTCTCTCAGATCTATGACCTCTCCAGTCATGTGCATTTGGCTGTATTTACAGTGTCACCCATGGGTTCCCTCCCACTGAGAGGGCTTTAAGTCCTATTAGATAGGTGTTGATTGCCCCAGATAACAGTGCCCCCACTGCACCAACAGAGGCAGTTTATGGTGCCAGTCATTGTGGTTGTTATGTTTTAGGTCTGGGTTAGACCACGGATTGATTCTCTCCCTTAGCATCTTTTATAATATCCTCTAGAACTATGAGGGCTAAACTTCAGGTAGAAGGCTTCCAGGTCAGTATCTGCTTCATTGCTCCAAGTCCAGTAGAAGATCCAAACATGAGTACGTGCCATTTCAGCCACTTGATATTTGACAAACGTGCCAAGAACACACAATGGAGGAAAGACAGCATCTTCAACAAATGGTGCTGCCAAAACTGGATCTCCACCTGTAGAAGAATGAAACTAGATCCTTATCTTTCACCCTGCACAAAAGTCAACTCCAAATGGATCAAAGACCTCAATGTGAAACTGGAAACCCTGAAACTGTTAGAAGAAAACATAGGCAGCACCATCCAAGATATAGGTGTAGGAAAAGACTTTATAAATCAACATCAGCTGCTCAGGCATTAAAGTTAATAATCAATAAGTGGGACCACGTTAAGGTACAAAGTTTATGTGCAACAAACAAAATAACCAAGGAAGTGAAGAGGAAACCACTGAGTGGGAAAAAATCTTTACCAACTGCGGGGTCTCCTGAGGAGCTCGGCTCTGTCCTGCAGACGGTCTGGGGGAAACCCACCGCCGGTAAGGTCAGGGAAAGGTGACTGGCCTTTCCGCCAGCCCTCCAAGCCAAGGACAATCAGACGCGACAGGGAATCTTGTCAAGCAGGACTTCCTTTATTGCAGGTGTCACAGAGCTTATAAAGGCATCTGGAAATCCCCCTCCCCCTTGAGGGTGTCCAATCAGTGTAAAGGTCAATCGATCAGGAAGGCAGCACTTCACGGATCTCAAGGATGATCATGCGCTGATTATGCACTCCTCAGCAGTGCAGAACTATCCATCAGTCAGTCTGAAGACTTTCAAAACAAGTCAGGCCCCGTGTCTCCCACTTCCTCTCAGCATCATCTTTGTTGATTTGTTCCGGCCACTTATGAGCGCCCTGCACCAACTACACATCTAACAGAGGATTAATATCCAGAACATATGAAGAACTCAAAAAAAAGGAGCAAGAAGATAAACCCAATAAAAAGATGGAGAAATAGACCTGAACAGAGAGTTCTCAAACAAAGAAATCAAAATGATTAAGAAGCACCTTAAAATGTGTACAACATCCTTAGTGATTAGAGAGATGCAGATGAAAACCACGTTAAGATTCCATTTATCCCAGTCAGACTGGCTAAGATCAAGAGAATAAAACACAAAATGTGGCAAGGATGTGGAGAAAGGGGAACACTCATTCACTGCTGCAGGGACTGTAAAATTTGTGCAACCACTACAGAAAGAGGTATGGAGAAGTCTCAAACAACTAAAAATGAATCTACCACGTGATCCAGTGATACCACTCCATGGCATATACCCCAAGGACTCATCCTACTGTAGAGATACCTGTACATCCATGTTTGTTGCTGCTCTCTTCATGATAGTTAAGAAATAGAAACAACCAAAATGTCCCTCAACAGATGAATGGATAATGAAAATGAAAATGTGGTACATTTACACAACGAAGTTCTACTCAGGAGTAATAAAAGATGAAATTTGCAGGTAAATGGATGGATATAGAGAGTATTATACTAAGTGAAGTAACACAGATTCAGAAAAGCAAGTGGTGTATGTTCTCCCTCATTTGTGGATTGTGGAGCCGATCCCTTCTATGTGAGTATATGTCCTGCGGTAATACCAGAAGCCAGGAAAATGGACAGGAAGGCAAAGGGATAAAGGAAAAGAAAGATCCTAAAAGAGGGGGATAGATAGGAGGGAACAGATGTTACCAGGGGGCAAGTCGGGCAAGTGGAAGTATTAGGCTGGGAGGTGAGGAGGGAGGAATCTGAAGGGGGTGGACACAAAGGGGGACAAGGAGCCTCAGGAGAGGGAGGATGGCAGGAGGCAGGTATTATTAGGGGGAGGGTGGGGGATAATGAGGGTACTTGATTGGGGAGGGAGGAGGGAGGTCAGATGGGAGGAGATTGAGAGTTGAATAAATCTTGGCGGGGCTAGGGAAGCCAGAGGGAAATGTATTTGTGGTGGACAGCTTTAGTGTCAACTTGACACACCTGGGTTGAGGGAGCCTCAATTGGAATTGCCTCCATTGGACTGCCCTGTGGCCATGTCTGTGGGGCATCTTCTTGATTCTTGAGTGATGTGGGAGGACCTCTCCCACTGTGGGTAGTGCTATCCCTGGGCAGGTGGGCCTGTATTGGATAAGAGAGCAAGCTGAGCAGGGGACAGGGGAGCAAGCCAGTAGGCAGCATTCCTCCACAGCCTGTGCTCCAGCTCCTGCCTCCAGGTTCATGCCCTGAGTTCCTACCTTGGGCTCCTGGATGAACTATGAACTGGGATATGTAAGCTAAATAAACCCTTTCCTCCCCAAGTTGGTAGTGGTCAGAGTATTTTGTCACAGCAATAGAGAACAAACTAGGAGAGTATTGCCTCTGAAAGTCCCTGAGAAATGCACATACAGTGTCGGATCATTAGTGTATATGTATACCTGGGGGCTGTATGGCAAGGAACACAGTGCCAGACAGGAGAGACCTCCCTTCAAGTAGCTGGTTAGAGTAGTACAAGAGACTCCCAAAACAACACAGGCTATTGCCAGAGCTCTTGGGAATCTCCCAGAACAGGAAGATAAGACTCCGCTGCTGAAGACAGGACATACTTCAGGCAGAGCTCTGTACTGGCTCTCTGTGGCATCTGCCTTCCCCTCAATGGCTACGTGTAGCACCACATGTACAAGTGATGATCTGAGGGCCCCGTTAGCTCACAGTCACTGTGAGCCTCCCTGCCCTGCCAGTGGGTGCTGTTCTTTCCTTCCTCTGCAGCGTCATTTCTTAAAGGCGCTGCAGAAAAATGCATTGGTGTCATTTGCATGATCATATTCACGCAAGGAAATGTGATCAGTCATAAACAGAGTATGTCAGTTAATATCTAGATTTGCCAGGAATGGTATCGCACCTCTTCAATCCCAGAACATGGGAAGCTGAGGCAGGAAGATCGTGAATTCTAGGCCATACTGAATGAACTAAGTAGTAAGAACCCACCACAAAACAATAACAAAAAATGTATTAGTCAGTAATCAATCAGCATCTGAGCACTGGCCGTCAGTCTAAGAAAACTGAATGCAAGTTTTATGTGTTTTGAAGGATGCAGGGTGGGCTATTTCCAGCATGAGGATGCTGGAGACATCCCATCACAGAGATGCGGGAAAGCCTAGAGTAGGAAATCAGCTAAGGGGCAGCTGAATATTGCAAGAGAGCTGGGGGCACATGCGGCTGGGTGGGACCATTGAGAAGCCAGAGGAATATACTTAGTGCTCATCCCTTAATAGGCCCCAAATCAAACATCAAGGCTGTAGATTTTGTTTTTCATTAGCACACATCCCCTTTCCTCTGTGTTCCACACCTAACTACAGTAAAAGACAAAACTTTTAGGTGGAAAGCAGTTAACTTGGCGTCAGTGCCCATGGACTAGCGATGGGACTTACAAGCACATAGTGCATGTCTTACGAGAGTCTTCAGGAATGTGGCAAGAAATTCTAAGATGTAGTTCTACACAATTAGGTCACAGCCTCTGGTTTTCAGGGAAGATTTTCAACTCTCTGCCCACGCTGGACTTGTCCGTATATGGCAAGCAGCTTTACCAGCTCGTATGGAGAACAGAGCTGACCAAATAGCGATTTCTTATCTCATAGTGCCATGCATTGGAAAACCGAAATACAAGAAGTATTTCTTACCTATAGTATTTTAAGATAACCATCCATGCATGCCCAGTTCATGAAAATAACTCACATCCATCCACATTTTGCAGTGATCAGTATTTAATATTTGTCCTTCCAGTTGTGTCCTAGAAGTGGCTGAGGAGTGACATGATTCCTTGGGGAATTTTCCACCCCGGGAGGGGTTTGTTCATGCCTCCTGAGTTGTATAAAGACCCAGCTTATGACAATCAGAAAAGTAGGCATGTTCTAGGCATCCAAGTGGCCTGAGAATATGGTCCTCCAGGGTCAAAGTAGACTGGACCAGACAGGTGCTGATGGACGCAAGTCAGGTCGTAATGATGAGGAAGGAGGGGGCAAGTGCAACTGGTAGGCACCGAGCACTTGCCAACCTAGTTCTACTGATGTATCATCCTCTTCTTTGCCCACCTTGAGCTCCTCCGCAGATATCACACGGTGGCCAAGGGCTGTGGGGTACAGATTCCTAGTCAACTGGTGAGTTCCTTTCTGTTGAACTGACAGGGGCCCACTATGCCTGTCTGACACTTTCACATTTGAATTCTCAAAGGCCTATCCATTTGCACATTTTAGAGTATCTGCCCCTTAGTTATAGGGGAGGAGTGCAGATTCCACTTGCAAAGTCACAAATGCATCCTCCTACCCCAGAAAATGGTCACAATTCAGGCCTTGCATGTCTAGAGTCAGGGCTAGTGTCCTTCCTGTGATTATAGGAAGTTTGGCCTCTGTCACTATATAACTTAATTTAGGAGTGAGGAAAAAATAAATCCAAGGACACAGAAAACTGAGTCGCTATGGAAAAGTGCAGCTTATTTACACAGCCTTATTTGTTTACAGAAACATGAAACATGATCTGGAGGTGTAACTCACTGGTAGAGTACTTGCCTAGCAGTACAAAGGTCCTGGGATCCAGCATAGCACTGCCAAAAGACATGCATATGAAATACATTTAAACTTTTGACTGTTTTATGCTGCTGACTATAAGTACTTATGAGTTCTCCTGACTTAAAGAAGTTTCAGATGTCAAAGTGGCATTTATAATTCTAGAAATATTTTATATGTTTCATGGCTCTTAATTACCAACATAGATAACATTGCTTCATCACAAAAGGAGAAAAATCATTAAATCAGAAAAAGGAGGCTTGCCAATTTTTAGCCCACACATTTCTACACGAAATAAGAAAACTGTAACAAATAAATACATGCTATTTTAAACCTCTCTCTTCTGAGGATGTTTCTCCCACAGAAAGAGCCACCCACATCTGTCAACAGTCCACTATAGAATGGCTTCGCTTTTGGAGTTTGCACATATACTAGCCGATATTTTAAATGATGAAAAACAGTGCTGCTTCCTGAAGACCTTTTGTGTGTTGCAAGCCCTAGTTTCAAGGGTTGGCTGGACGGGCCTCACAGCTCTGTGTTGTCACTCAGGAATGAATTTACAGTGAAGGGATGGCTGTGTTTGGCATTCTACCCGCCTATCCAGGTACCTCAGATGAACCAATTTCAAATGTTCATTTCCTGTGGATTGACTCACTTGCCTCTCAGTCTTTTTTAAAAAAAATACATAACGTTTGCTATAAATGTGTTTGTTGGACTATCCTCAAAACATAAATTACAGTAGTCATATAAAGTAAGTTTATAATACCTCATATTCTTCTATTTCACACCCTAATGAAAAGCTGCTTACTCAAATGCATGAGAATATGAAAACTCGTCAGAGGCAACCCTCCAGGAGATATCAGATATGTGCAGCCATTACATTTGGCAACCTAATTCGTTAAATTTAAATTTAGAATTATTTTAGTTTATGCAAGTCATGTTGATTATATACCCTAATCATATTATTTTCTCTAATCATATCATTGTCAAAAGATCCTATTCACAGTGAGAGCATTGACACTAATAATTATAATAAAATAAGGAAAGAAAAGGAAACATGCAGAAATAACAAGTTCTTTGCTGCAGATTTTACAATACAATAGAACACTTTCACAGAAGTCAAAACCTTCAAATTCCTGACCTATGAAATGTTTAAATATAGTTACATTCATGACTGATTAGGTCTACCTTGTTTTCCAGGACACCGTAGAAAAACAATTTCCTTATGTAATTGAGTTTCTTAAATGAAAAGACACATAGAGTTATGAATGCATGACCTTCTTTTCCTACCAAAACAAGACTAATAATACTTTGGGCACAGCATTGTTAAAGACAGAATGAGAAATTCAGAAAAGGCTATTGTCAGTTCCTGACCCTTTGTACTATGCAGAATGACATGCTCTTAATGGAAACAGACAGCATTGATGGAAGCCAAGTGATGAGGTCACCAGTAAGTTTTAATTTTTAATCTTCTTCCTTGTAATATTTTATGCTATATAATTTTATCACCATGAAAACCTGGCACATATCCACTTTGAACACAGCATTATGATTGCTGCTATTAATATTAAAAATTTCCAGTGGAAATCAGACATCCAGACCAATGGAAAAGAACAGAAAGTCCAGAAACATATACCAAGACAACTGACTCTGAGCAGGGGTGTCAAGGACATGCCACAGGGAAAGGAGATCTATTCAACAAACGGGACAGAGTACACATTGGGTCCTCATGTCTCAGCAACTCAAGACGGGTTGAAGATTTAACTCTAAGGCCTGAGTCTATAAAGACTCTTCTAGAAAACACGAAATCTTTATAATGTTGGTCTGGACAGTGATTATTGGTTATAACACCAAAAACTAAAGCAGCAAGTGCAAAGTTAAACAAGCAAGACTGCATACATCTGGAAAGCTTCTCCTTACCAAAGGGTATCAGCAGCAAGAGGGTTGCCAAGGTAACCTGAGGATGGGGAAAATACTGTCAAATTATCTGATATGGAGTTAAGACCTCAACTATGCCTGCACCTCTACAACAAAAAATGAAAAAAAAATAGAAGAAACATCTAAAAGGGAGCAAAAAATTATAATAAACATTTCTCCAAAGCTGACATACACATAGCCAATATGTATATGAAAAGATGCTCATACCTCATATCTGTTAGGGTGGGCCTATTACAAAGAGCAGTAAGAAGTAATTAAAAACAAGAAATAGTCAAATAAAATAGAAGTTTTGGTTGGGACACAAGAAAATGTAAGTCCTTGCACGCCACTCATGGGAATGCAGCTTGATACAGTTATTGTGAAAGTGAATATTGAAGTTTTTCCAAAAATTGAAGACATAATTACCATATAATCCCAGGCTCACTTCTGGGAGTATATCAAAAGAATTAAAATGAGAATATTGAAGAGATTACATGCACCATGTTCACTGCAGTGCTGTTCACAAGAATCAAGACTGGAAACAACATCTATTGATAAGCAAGTAGATAAAGTGTAGTAGATAATACAATGGAATTATTACTTAACCTAAAAAAGAAGTACATTCTACCTCCTGTGATTACACGGATGAACCTGAAAGACATGTGCTAAGTGAAGTAAGCCAGTCACAGAAGGATAAGGACTGCATGATTACACTTAGCTAATCAGACTCTAGAAACCGAGGGACGCGTAGTGGTTGCCAGAAGCCGAGGAGATAGAAACAGTGAGTCCTTGTGCAAGAGATTTAAAGTTTCAGTTCACAGGAAACGTAGGACTCCAGTAAAGCAAAGTTTATTTCTTAGGATTGCTGGTGGCTGGCAGCTCAGCTGGGAGAGAAAGGTGACCAGCAGCCTGCTTACTGCTGAGGAAATTTTCATGGGGGGTTGGGGAATGTGGAAGGCAGCAAAAACAATCTTCAGCGTCAAGGGAAGTAGCTTGAACTGAGACAGCTCTTACATCAGTGGGTCTGGGTGCACGGGCCTGTTTATCTTCTAAAATGATCTGGGGAACAGCTTTGTGCAGAGACAGCTCTAAATGCAGCTGTCTGGCCAGTTCCTGTTTTACAAGGGGCCTTCATGGCCTGTCTTGTGAGGCTTTTCTGTACTGGGAGAGGGTTGTCTGCAGACCTGGACTCTAACAATCCCTATACTTAGCAATTCCTCACTACACACTTGAAGGCCCAGGGATGATGTAAGGCATGTTAAGTGTTCTTCCACTAGGACAAGGACACAGCAAACCCGTCCCACTGTCAGTGATTCATGAGAAGAAGAACCCATCAAGCTGCCAACACTCAGAAAACTGTTTTCGTAACAAGATACCTAATATCTACCTAAGGCTCTGACGGTCGTGAAGTATATATTAAAGAGATTTTTCTGGCCATCTACATAATTTCAAAACTTGTCTAAACTTGTAGGATTTTACCATTGCCTGAGGCCGGGAAATGAGAGAACAGAGTGAACTCAGGAGTCCAAACTGAATTCTAGAGTGGGAAGTCCCTAAGATCTTGAGCAAGATGCTCAGCATCGTCATATGAGAGACGGAGGACCTAATCATATTGCAACACACTTCAGGATCCCTAAGCAAGCCTTCTGGGACATTGCTATTTCTGGTTGCACTCCTCCTTCCTTGGACTTCACGGGTAGATGTCTTCACGGGTAGACGTCTAAGATGACACAGAATACAATACCCAAGATCTGGTGACGTCCCTGCCAGCATGCACAGGAAGCTATTGAGCCTACTGGGGTGCTCCATTCTTGGGGGGGTGCTCCCACCTTCGTGCAGACTCCAGGGTAGGAGGTTGCCAACATAGCCTCTTCAACTTCAAGTGGACTAGGAAAGACTTACTGAAAGGGTCAGAAAACAGCTTGGAAGGGTAAAATGGGTGCTCTCGAGCACATGCAATCCAGTCTATCCCCCAGTTAGGAAGAAGTCCAAACCAGAGCTGGAGCACGCATCTGCCTTTGTCAAAAGACGCAACCACAACACAGGTTCTTAAAAGATGTAATTGGCTTTTGTTTGCGTGCTAAAATCAGGCCACATCCCGTTCTATAAGTTAGGACATGTTCAATGAGCTGAGTAGGTGGGATTGAGTTTATAGGCCAAAAGAAAAGGCTGAAGGAAGCAGGGGTAAAGGACCATGAAGCATGCTGACCACTTTAAATTAATTTCCTTACAGTGTGAAAAATTTTCCATCATGCTGTTGGGTAGACTTGGCCCCTATTGACTAGTTGCTGCGACTCTCATATTTTGGGAAAACTGTCTTATTTGAAAGCTCAGTTTGATTGTGTGGTACTTAGTACAAGTAACTGTCTCCTCATTTGATCTGGTCTTCTGAGGCCTAGGCTAAGAATCCAGTCGAAAGCAATGGCCACTCATAAACATATTTGACACTTTGATGGTTCTCCGTGTCCTGCATCTTAGAAACTCAGTTATGTGACAATGGAAGTTAATAATTGGGACCGACCGAAGTGAAGGAGTCTCAGTGTCTGTGTCCCTCAACTACCCAAACCCAATGCTACAATTTTCTCAGAATTATCTCCAAAGAGGAGCCTGTGCCCTGGGCTTGAAGCTTTCTGATAATAAATTAGCTGTAGGGTTCATCTCCTCCTTCCCTGTGTGCTGGAGGCTTAACTCTTGAACATCCTATCACCCCGAGGTGAGAATTAATATTGAACTGTTCTCTACTTTCAATCTCTGTTACCTTGAATTGGGTTGTTCTTGTCACACCTCTGAAATTTGTGACACGGTCTGCAGTGACATCAACAATTCTCTGCTACTTATTTGAAAGCAATAATTCTTAATTTTCAAGAAAGGAAGAAAATTAATTTAGCAGTTCTGAAAACCAACCAGACGTGAAGTCTTGCTATAGCCTAATTACAGATAAAAAATAATTAAGAGTGACCACAGACAGATTTTTAAATATTTCAGCAAAGATGGAAGTCACCTTCAAAGGTATAAAGCTAATAGCAAAGGTCTCTGAGGAAAATGAGATCTTCAAAATCCTCAATAGAGGAATAAGAAAAAATCCAAAACCTAGTCTTGGCCTCTTTAGGACCTGCAAGTCTGCCAGGCCCTCCAGCCACTCCACTGTCTTCCTTCAGAGCCCCTGCGCCTTTCTATTTCTGAAATAAGCCCAGCCCTTCCTCACCTCAGGACCTTTGTGTGTGCTGCGTCCTCTGCTTGGTGTTCTTTTTCTTTTATTCCTCACATGTGTCCCCTGGACCAGCTCTAAATCTTCAGAGCCTCTGTTTACTCCATTTGATCATTCTTCTATCAGCAATAAACTCTCTGTCGTCTCCTCTTGAAGACTTTCTTCACATCTTTAACCACCAATGTTCAACATCTTATCATTTGTATATAATTGTGGCTATGGCTATGTATTACTTGCCTCCCTACCCAAGAGTCAAAACTTTATCTCCCACACTCAGCACCTAGAATAGCTCTTGAGTCAGGGAAAGTGCCTGGAATTATCTGTGGAAGAAAGGGAGAGAGGGAGAGAGGGAGGGAGGGGGGAGGGAGAGAGGGGGTGTGGCATAATGAAGTAGTTTTGTAACCTTTAATATAACTAATGTTTCTGTTTTTTGAGTGACAGAGACGAGGGAGGGAGGAGGGAGGTAGGGAGGAGGGAGGGAGGGAGGAAGGAAGGCCACTGCCTATTGAGGATTCCAAACTGAGGAGACCTCAAGTGTACTCAAGGTCAAGCACGTGACATGTCTGGGACATTCACATGATGTGACATTTAAAACAGAACAGATTACAAGGCACCGTTGCTTCCGTGATTAGACTTCCTGCTTCTTTCTGAACAGCATGGAGCAGGTGGAGATGGTCAGTGCCCAAGATCTTCTCAAGGACAGTGACAAAGTCAGTGTTGTGGGGTAAGTCAGAAGCTTGTAGCCTGAAGTCTGAAGTGTGACTTTTGGGTCAGAAACCACACTGGGCGGTATAGGCTGTAAGTACCTCCTTTTCCTGACCTTGAATATGAAAACTAGGGGAATAAAAAGATCCTTGTCCAACAACGGCAGGACTGTGATGACCGTGTTCTACCCCGACACCTACTCTAGGCAAATCTGAGCTGCAGCACCCTCTTCTCCTATCACGGTTGTGACCTGTGGGCCACCTCCAGTAAATATATATTATACAGTAATTTCCTCTGAATTGAAATGTTCCTTCCTGGAGGGAAGCTCATCAAGACTCAGAAAGTTCTGAAGGAAGACGCCTTAAGACTCAGGAAGTAAACAATTCAACTTAGAAGTCTCAGGAAGTACCTGGTACTTGTCCCAAGGTCCCTCCTCCCCAAGCCTATCTAAGCAGTGAGGGCTGCTGAGGAGAGACTCTCACAGGTCTAGCTGCCTGCACATCCTGCAGAAAGCACCAGGAGCTACCCCTCATGCCCAGGTGGACTTTCCGTGATGTAGCTGCCTTTGAGTCACTTCTGCTCCTGTAAGTCACCCCATAAATCCATTCATTCTCCAAGTTGGACTTTGGTGACACTGCTGTTACTTGGCTCTGTCTTCGGTTCCCTGCCTGGGGTGAGTAGACAATTGTTTACGTTTCCCCAGGGTTTCGTCACACACAGTCAAGGGCCTCAGCCTCAAGGGATGGCCTCCAGGCCAAGACTATGGGCAGAGTGAACCCCCTTCCCACACTTTTAGAAATAGACTGTGCTGCGCGTCTCCAGCATTGTTCCCAACAGTGTGCCTCCGTGATGGCTGTCAGATGGCATTTACCTTCAAATTAACATCCTATGTGTGGTAAAAATCGTAATTACTGAAGAAGCCAAGCACAGTGAAAATCATAATTACCATGAAGGCAAACCATTTAAGCCTGCAATTTGTGTACGTGCATGCTAAAATATGTATAAACAGCTGAAGAAAATATTTTTGCATACCAATAACAAATTTAGACTCATTAAATATGTACTAATCTAACTACGGGGCCAATTTTAGTTTCCAAAATAAATCTCAATGTTCTCTATCATCTCAACAAAGGCACGCTAGGAGGTGGTGGGGTAAGTGCCCTGCAGCTCTCCCGTCAGATGTTTGCTTACCAGCCCATTTCCTCTACATATATGATCTCACACAAGTACTTTGTCATGTCAGAACCACAAGGATGACAAGAGAGCCTAATATTTTTGATTTGAGGTTAAAATAAGTTGATAAGCTGAGTGTGGTGGCACATGCCTCTAATCTTGGCTCTGGCAAGGCAGAGACAGGCAGATCTCTGTGACATGTAGGGTGGCCTGGTCTACATAGCAAGTTCGAGGCCAGCTGGAGCTACAGGGAGACTGTCTTAAAAACAAACAAAAATAATTGATGCATCTGTAAATTTGTAAATAGTATACTTTTCAGATAATTTTTAAGTAAAACACATGATGTTTATCTATTGAAGAAATCCTCTCCAGATAATGCATAGCAGGTCACCAGGCATCTGCCCAATGTCTCTGTTCTTTTAGTTAATGATAAGCAATGGAAATAACTTTATTTTTTGGAGACAGTGTCTCCCTTTAACCCCAGCCAGCTGGGAACTCTACTTCCCCTGCCTCTCGAGTGCTGGGATTAAATATGTGTAATGCCATAGTCTGCAGAAATAACTTTAAAATAAAGATAGAAATAACTTTTGAAATGAACATAGATGCATCTTGGAGAAGACATTATAAGATTAAAACAATGAGCTTTCAATGCACTTCTGCAGCTGGCTCCTCAGGCTCACTGCGGACATGCTTTCCTGTTCTCTGCCTTTCATACCTCCCCAAATAATCTCAATTCCAACTCTAATTTCCTTTTTCTGGAACCATTCCCTGTATCCCTCTATCTGTGATTCTGTTACCACCACACAAGGTTATCACCCCCCCACCGACACATACACACACGGACACACATGGCAATCCAGCCGCACTTTAAGAACCTTCTGAAAAGCTCCCTTGCTATGGGGCTCCCTCTAACCTGCCATATTGTGTGGTTAGCCTCTTGTGACTGGACAACTGTGTGACTATTACTGATAGCTGCCAGGTGGGGCACAATCACATCTCTGCATTCAAATGCTCCCACATTCCCTGTTAGACTGTTAGTACCTTGAGGTAAAATCCTATTCCTGCTAATTTCCCTGCCCCTCCTCTTTCCCCAAAGTGCATGTGTCCTAGCACAGTGCCTTTCCACATGACGAATGCTTGTCAAGTCTCTAGAGCAGCCTGCCTCAGGACAGTAAGAAACTACCTGTCCACCATTACAATGACATCAGTGAAAAGACAATCACATCAAAGGCATTATTGACAGACACTCCATGGAAGAGCCAAGAAAAAATATTCTAATTAATCATCCAGCCTTACACTTGTAACTTTCAGGGGCCCATCTTCCCTCCCTCAGGGAGCCTGCTGGCCTGGCTCAGTGTCTGCCAGGAAGCACAGCTCTAATGAGCAGTGACCACAGCAAGCCCCAGTTCATACTCAGCTTGAAAGGACACTAAACACCTCTTTGGCAGGTAGAATGACAGGCGATCGCAGATCTAGCCCTGAAGAATCCGCTCTCTTCACGTTCATCTGCCTGTTTTCTTTGGAGATAGTTGATAACAGGAAACAACAAAATGGTATTAAGTATCTGTAAAGACGCACGCTCCGTGTTTAGTACAGACCAGGTACTGAAGCAGAAAATGAAGACCAGATGCAATCAAGACGGGGCAAATCCAAGTCGGTAGCAAACTTCAGACGAGTGAACAGAAAATGAGGCCCGGAGATGATACTTCTCCTGAATCCATCTGAGAAGTCCCCGTGTACAGCTTTGCTACTTGGGGACGTTCGCTCTGACCAGTAGGCTCACCTAAGAGCCCGTTAGGAATGAAAACCTCAGGGCTCACCCAAATCTATCGCATGGTGTCCTGATCAGCTTTATTGCCAACTTGACACACGTGGGGAGAGTGACTCTCAGTTGAGGAATTTCCTCTATCAGACTGACTTTTGGGTGTCTGAGGATCCGTTTCTTGATTACTAATAGATGTGCGAGGACCCAGGCCGCTGCTGGTGGTGCTATCCCTAGGCAGGAGGGCCGGGGTTATATTGGAGAGCAGGTTGAACCAGCCAGGAGAAGCAGGCCAGTAAACAGCATTCCTTCGTGGTGGTCTCTGCTCCAGTTTCCTGTCTTGAGTTCCCCCCCGGGTTCTCACAATGATAGGCACTGACCTTTAAGCCAAATAAACCCTTTCCTCCCCAAAACTGCTTGTAGTCAGTGTTTTACCACAGCAACAGAGAAGCAAACTAGGACACTTAGGAAAGTGTGTTTTAACAAGATCTCTAAGTAATGCTATTCATATTTAAGTTTGTAAACTAAGGACTTTGTAGCTTTAACACAATTATTTTTACACAGAGCTATTGGCACAATAAATTCTCCGGATATTGTCTATCTCAGAACAGCAACGGTCGCTAAGTGGTATCTTCTCTGGGAGGAATAGTGACATCGGAGGAGACGGTCCCACCAGCTCTCGGGAGCATTGCGGAGGCGGGAGCACTGCGGATGGAGGCGGCCGTTCTTCCTCCTCTCGGCCCTGCACCTTGCTCCCTCTTCCCTGCTTCCTGTGTTTACCCTGTAAACATCGATCCCTGCTAAATGTGTCTTCTTTTTAAGTTTATTTTTATCGTTCCTTCTTTTTTCGGTGTGTATGTGTGTCATGTGTGTGCATGTGTCTATACATGTTCATGTGTGTGCAGATGTGCATGCATGTGTGTGCACATATATGTGGAGGCCCAGAGTTGATGTCACGTGTCTTGTCTTCTTCAACTGCCCTGCACTTTATTTACTGAAGCCAGGCTCTTGCTAGACCTAGAGCTTGTCAGTTCTGCTAGCCTAGCTAGCCATCTTGCCAGGGGCTCTCTGGGCTCTGCCTCCAGAGTGTTAGGATTCCAGGCATCCATCATGCCTGCCCAGCTTTCCCTGAGATCTCAACCCTAAACCTCATGCTTACGCAGGAAGTGCTTTATCCACTGCTCTCCCAGAGCCCTGACTGCCCTTTCTTACTGAAACATCCTTGCCTTTCAGTGATGAGTATTAAAGTTGTGGAAATAACTCCATTCACTGCTCTTGAACTAAATACTAAATCACAATTTAAAATAGTATTCTCCCCAAACACTTCCTTATTTTCTGACAATATGACACCCTTGCATTATTTACAAGCTTCGTGCATCTAATTAAATCTGCATTTGTTTCCATTTCTTGGATGAAATTGCCCCCAAGGAGGCTGACATTCTGGAATGTGGCTGATGCTCATAATCAATCTGGTTTGCATACAGATAGGGGGGTCCCCCTCAGCTGTGGATACCATGCCTGCTACTTCTGAGTGTTTAATTAGAGATTTCTATTATTGTGTGCCCTAGGGTTTTTAGTGAAAGGTACATATTCTAAATCTGATGAGAATAAGGACACTCCACGGTGCACATTTATGCACCAGGACATGGGTGCTTCCCTGTCAATGCTCATGACTGACAAGGGTGGCTGTCAAGGCTGATAGCTAAGAAGAGGATGAAAAGGAGCTGTGTGCCCCATCAGTTCCAGAAACACGGCTCTGGCTAGAGCCACGTTCTTCTGTCCAAGGACTCTCAAGGCTGCAGAGGAGGACTTGGTGTGGCGGCTGGAGCTGGCAGCCAACCTCTTTTTCTAGGATAACTTGTTCCCTTGTATTTGCTCTTTGTTACTCTATGAACTTAAAATATCACACATATTATTAATACATCAAAGTTAAATGTTTATTTATGATAGGCAAACACAGTTCAACACTATTTTAATTTCTCATTTAATATTATTAAATAAGTGCTTTCTTATGAATGTTGTAGATTAATCAGTAACTAAAGGAAACTTAAAATCAGAGTCTTTCCTGAAACCATCATTATAGTTTATACTTATATTCACATATTAACTCTGAATATTTCTTTTTGAATTTTTTACATTTATCTATTTGTGTGCACACCTATGCACACACATACACACACTTGACACAGTGTCCATGTAGGCAGTCAGAGGACAACTTGCAGGAATCAGTTCTTTCCTTCCACCATGTGAGTTCTGGGGCATGAACTCAGGTCATTAGGCTTGGCAGCACATGAACTTACCAGTGAGCAATTTTGTTGGTGCCTTCGTGATATTTCTTACTGTGACTTATTTTGAATGTGAATTTTCCATTTGAGGATTGCTTCCGTCCATCCAGGACTTTATTGAAAACCGCCTTAGGCTGAGTTATTGGTGTTGCTCACATTTTGGGGAAGCTCAAGATCTGGGAAGCAGCAAATTGGAGTCAGTGTCATTGCTCACAGACCATGAAATCTGTGCCCGTTAGGAAGAAACAGGCTCAGTCAAGGCTCCAAGCCCAGAACCCTCGTGACCTAGCAATTTTCCCGAGGCCCCACTTGCTATCACAGCACTGAGGACTGGGTTTCAGGGGGTGAATTGTAGAGGGACACAGGCATGCTGCAGCCGGCATCCATTGCTAAAGGTAGCAAAACCTTCTAGGTAGTAGGAAACACCGTACTACACAAGGACTTTGCCTCTCAAGGGTAAGAATGTCGTTCTACTACTTTGCCAGCCACTTAATAGTTGGCTTGCCTCCAAACTGCAGCGATACCCCTAGAATACGCCGTATCTTCTCTAGCATGGTTTGTTTTTTGTTTTGTGGTTTTTTTTTTCTTGGCTGCCCACTTTTTGTCCATATATTTACACTGCTCAATCCTGTGACTCCATGGCTTGAATTCCACTGTACGACAGTCTGTTGCATCTGCCTTCCATCCCTTCCCTCTGCTTTGTCCCCATTCCCAGAAGTACATTGAAAAAAATCATTCCATCCCAAGTCCCTGCCATCCACCTACGCACAAAAATCTCACATTCCCTACTTACAGCTGTGTCTTCTCCGAATCATTGTAAGTGCAATCCTCACAGTCCTTCCAGCTCATCCCCAGATCCTACACATCAGCTTGTATACACACACACACACACACACACACACACACACACAGAGAGAGAGAGAGAGAGAGAGAGAGA
>NW_008339846.1:2532838-2559180 GCF_000622305.1 Nannospalax galili | reverse complement strand
GCGTGTGTGTGTGTGTGTGTGTGTGTGTGCGTGTGTGTGTGTGTGTGTGTGTGTGTGCGTGTGTGTGTGTGTGTGTGTGTGTGTGCGTGTGTGTGTGTGTGTGTGCGTGCGTGTGTGTGTGCGTGCGTGTGTGTGTGTGTGTGCGTGTGCGTGTGTGTGTGCGTGCGTGCGTTTTCCCCTGCGTGTGTGTGTGTATGTGTGTGTGCGTGTGTGTGTGCGTGCGTGTGTGTGTGCGTGCGTGTGTGTGTGTGTGTGTGTTAGAACAATCCTTTCTTAAAGGAACATTTTATAAGAATATTGGCAAATGCATCTTTGTTGAGAATCCCCAGAAATTTAAAACTGCAATATTTGCATTTCATATTTTTACATTTTTACCTAATTTTGACAAAGTTCTCTTCACCCCTACCGACTTTTCCTCACATTCTCACTTCCCCACATGTACCCTCCCTCAGACAGAAGCTCTACTTCAAGCTAAAATAATTAAAACTAATTTGATGCTGTAGAAAAATAAATTGAATCATTAAAAATTAATTGAGCACAGAATTGACCCTGAATATAAGAAAATTCAGCTTATGATAAAGGAGTCTTTAGCTCAGCATGAGCCAATGCATTATTCAATAAGTGGTATTGGTACAATTAACTTGTTGGGGTAGAAGGAAAATACAAGCTCTTCTCAGAACTCACTGAAGTCAACTCCAGATTTAAAAAGAAGTCCTTTAAAACACTGACATCACAGGGGGCTAGAGAGATGGCTCAGCGGTTAAGAATACTGGTTGTTCTTGCAGAAGACCCGGGTTCAAATCCCAGCACCCACGTGGCAGCTAACAACTGTCCGTAACTCCAGTTCCAGGGGATCCGACAATTTCTTCTGTCCTTCACGGGCATTGCATGCCATGGGTGCACTTACCTACATGCAGGCAATACACGCATACACATAAAAATAAATAAATAAATAAAACTTTAAAAACTGACATCACAAACTTTCTAGGAAAAAACATAAGATAAATTATTTATAATATTAAATTCAGAAAACGTTTAAGATTAACACACAAAATCTATAAGCCCCACTAATAAATTTGATATTATAAGAATTTTTAAGGCCAGCAAGATGGCTTAGTGGGTCAAGACACCTGCCACTAAACATGATGGCCTGAATTCAATCCTCAGGACCCATATGGTGGAATGAAAAAACGGACTCCTGCAATCTCTCCTTTGACCTTTGCATGCATGCTGTGGCACATACACACACACACACACACACACACACACAAGTAAATGAATAAATTTAATACAGAATTTTAAGAGAAATTTTTAACTTTCATATTAGAAGTATATAGAAAACTGCTAGACAACAATTAACTATTTGCCTCTGATTTAATATTTCACAGCTTAGAATTTTATATACTATAAAAGATGAATTGGGAATGGGCTGATGTATTGAGTTAAATAGTCTCAAATTATTAAGGGATGTGTAAATCAATAAGGTATTAAAGACCAGCACAAATAACAAATAGCACTGGAGGCATGTGGAGATAGCTGATGGACAGGCCTGTGTCCCTTAGAGATCAGGGGTTGAAGGCTCGCTCTTAGCCAGTGTTGCTATTGTGGAAGCTTCTGCTAACTCTAAGAGGTGGGGCCTCGCTAGAGGAAGTAGATCTCTGGGGTGCACCTCGATGGTGATGTCTTGCCCTGGCCCCTCCCCGTCTGCCTCCCTCTGCTTCCCAGTTACCAGGTGACCACCTCAGCTCTCCACAGGCTCCCACAGCCATGATGCTCTGCTTCGGGAAAGGCCCACAGCGATGCAGTAAATCAGCCCAACCGAAACCATGAGCCAAAATAAATCTTCCCTCCTTTAAGTTGTTTCTCTCAACTGTCTGTCACAGTAGCAGCCAAAACTCTTTTTAAAAATATTTTATTGGGTTTTTGTGCATTCATATAACAGATCCCAAAACTCTTAACTATCAAAATTAAATAAATGCAAATCAAAATCAGTGCTAGAGCTGAGGACGTGGTTTAGTGAGCAAAGTGCTAGCACAAATGTGAAGATCAGAGTTGGTTCAACAAAACCCACACAAATAAAGGCATGGTAGCACGTGCCCTGGAATCCCAGTGTCCCATGATATAGGAGGAAGACAGGATAATCTCCAGGTCTTGAGGATCAGCTATGTAGGGTGTGCATCAGTGAATGGTAAGAACCTGTCTCCAACAAGATGGAAAGGAAGACCAATACCTGGGGTTTTCCTCTTACTGCCTGAACATTCCTACACTCGTGTATAAATGCGCACACACACACATACACACACACACACACACACACACACACTATACACAAGCAAATAGATAAAATATTAAGTAACAATGATGTATCAGTTTTTAGCCTACTACATAGATAGCCTAAAGTTAAAAGAAAGTGATGATGTTGGTACTCGCATGGATTTAAGGAAGCAGTACCCTCAAGATGTGCTCATGACCGCTTACAGCTAAATTAGTCCTGGAAATCTATTGCTAAGGTGATATGTATGATTTTGCTCTTAAAAACATTGTAAACCATCTGGAGATGCAGTTCAGTGGCAAAGCACTTCTCTGTAAGTGTGAAGTCCTGGGTTAGATCCATAACAGTCAATGAGGCAAGCAGTGAAACTACTGCAAAGATATTCATGTCCGAGGATAGCCCTCACTGCATTGCTTATAACAGTGGGAAGCAGACAGCACTTCATCATTCTTTGACTACAGACTGGTGTCAACTGCAGAGCTTAGGACATGCTATGTGAGCAAAGGAGGGAACCCTTTGCATGCTCTGATGGGAGAAGATGAGAAGAACACCAAGTGAAGTGAGCAAGGTCCAAGAGCACAGCCTCAAAGCTGCTGGTCTGCAAATCTCTGAAAGTCCTAAGAACGGGTTTTGGTCCATTAAATTACATGTTGTTACCCCGACTTGATTATTACATAACACATACTTGGGGTAAAAAAACAAGAGATCTGGTTGATGAGGCTGAGGGGATGCTCGGTCAGTAACCGGCTTGCCTTGCAAGCATTTAGACCTGAGTTTGACCCTTAGAATCCATGTTAAAGATGCCGGTGTGTAGGTGGCTCACTGCCCAGCCAGCCTAGCCTAGCTGACAAGTTCTAGGCCACTAAAAGACCCTGTGTCAAGAAAGAGAAACTAGGTGGACATCGCCTGAAGAATGACACCTCAGTTTGTCCTCTGGCCTTCACGGCACATGCACCCACAGGCACCTGCACACATGTGCACATGCACACAAAGACCACACATTCTACCCCATGAATTTGTATAATTATTGTGTTAATTTAAAATACACAGGAAAATGGAAGGGGCTCTTTTAATAAGAGAGACATTCAGCCCTCCTTTCAAACTGTTTTTACATTCTACAATTTCTAACTTTGCCTTAGTATTTCTTATTGAGAAACTATAATTATGAGAAACAATCACAGTTGTGATGTTCTGGGTGGCACTCAAGAGTAATTAACATTTTTATGAGAGCAAATCCTTACTTAAGTACTTTAAAAGAGACAAACTTCACATGTACTCAATTCTTTCTCATCCTATTTTCTACTAAATTAAAGTATTATGTATTTAAGTCTTTCTGTTAATTGTAGAGCTGACCCCAAATCCTGTGTCCACCTCCTCTCCCCCTACCCTGCCCAGTGTCTGCCTTGTGTGCATTAGTTCCACTCAGATAGTATCTCTCTATCCCTGAATACTGAGCCTACCCTAGTCAGTCTGGCCAGCACAATCAGCTTTATGTCTGCCAGGCTGGGCCAGGAGCTTGTATACCTTTGCTTCTTGCTCTTGACCCTACGGTGTCAATAAGCCAACGACAGGATTCTAATTTAACAATTACTGGTTACTAATCTTCTGTCTAAAGGTCACGTTTAAGGGATGGGTAGAAATTCGAAGACAAAATCCCTGCCCATGAGGATCTCCAGGAGAAGACTTTGGGGAGACACAGAGAGAAGGCAGCTAATGACACACTAAGCAAGGCCTCAAAGGAACCAGCCTGCCGGCCTTCCACATGCTCTCACCCTTCAGCCTCAGAGCTGAGGTAATAAATGCCTGTTGGTCAGAGCAACACACTGACACTTTGTTCCAGCAACCTTAGCAGGTGATTCCAGGCTTTGTGCACGCACTGTTGACTCAGCCTCTTCTCTGTTGGAAGCATCCCCGGATGCTCCAGTCTCCCCACTTTCTCCCTACTTTTGTTTTAGTAGGACAGAGTAGGCAGGGCCTCGATGTCTCTCAGAGCTGGGTCTCAACTCGCGCTTGGGAAGCAGCTCTCTTCTAGGCAGACATTTGGGCTTTCACACTGCATAAAATACTGTGTCCGGCATCACTTTCAGTATGACCTGAGGTTTTAGTTACTTTGCTCATCACTGGGACCAAATACCTAACCAGAAACAACTTAGGGGAAGAAGAATTATTTTAGCCCCTCAGATTCATAGTTGGGGAGACATGGCCGCTGGGGCTCTGGCCTTGGTGGCAGAATCATACAGCATGGCTTGTTTCATTTCCACAGATCAGGAAGCAGAGATGGATAAGAAACAGGGTCAGGCTATAAACACCAGCAGAGATATACTTCCTCCAGCAAGGCTCCACTTCTCAAAGTTTCTACAGCTTCTAAAACAAGTCACCATCTAGGGTCAAAGTGTCCAGCCACACGAGCCTGTGGGAGACATTTCACATCTGAACCCACAACCCCTAGTGTCCAGAGTCGGCTATTTAGACCCAACTCTTCTTTATATATCTCTTTTGATGTTCATGCAGTAGCCAGTGCTACATGGGGAGGCCTTACAGATGATGATGGGCAGGGGATCATGACTGGTGATGATGGTGTATAGGGGATCATGACTGATGATGATGTATAGGGGATCATGACTGATGATGATGTATAGGGGATCATGACTGATGATGGTGTATAGGGGATCATGACTGATGATGGTGTATAGGGGATCATGACTGATGATGGTATATAGGGGATCATGACTGATGATGATGTATAGGGGATCATGACTGATGATGATGTATAGGGGATCATGACTGATGATGGTGTATAGGGGATCATGACTGATGATGGTGTATAGGGGATCATGACTGATGATGATGGGCAGTAGACCTGACTGATGATGATGGGCAGGGGACCATGACTGATGATGGACAGAAAACCATGACTGATCATGTGCAGGGAACCATGAATCATTTCAACATCAGTAGAGAAGACCCAAGAAAGCAAATCAGTAACAAATTCAAACACGAGCTGGAAACAGGTGCAGGGTTTTCTCTTTACAACAGGACTGAGAAATGACTTGTGTCCATCCAGATCCAGTTTCAATAACTGGGAAATCACCCAGACCTCAGAACCATCTTATCTGGTAATTATAACTGCCTGGGATGATTTCAATGAATGTGCAAATAGACCAACACCAGGTGTTAAAATACTCACTGGGATGACATTCCACCGGTTCTGGGTCAGCACTCCCACTCCCCGGCACTGCCAGCCTCATATGCCATTGGTGGACATTGGTCCACATGCCAGCCCAGAAGAGGACAAAGACAAAGTCAGTGTCATCACTGTGCCTCAGCAGCCTTCCCAAAGAACAGCCTCTGCTTTTGAGAGGAGGAAGAGACCCCAACAACGTAAGATGCATAGACTGGGCTACTGTTCTTTAGCTCACTAATACGTTTTTGAAAAAGGAAAAAACTGCATTGTAAACAGCAATCTATAGTCATATACCACAGCAAATATCCCCTGAGATTCAGTGGGGAAACCAACCACCTACTGATTGGATTTAAAACTGCTCCACAGAACTGAACTCATGCCTGGTTACATTAACTGGGCCAAAAACCCAGGGCTGACTATGTCATTAGCCTAGGGGAGCACCTAATATTACTAGCCCATGAGACTGGATTGATGTGAGACTTTGGAGGTCTGGCACAGTCTTCATGGTGGACATTCTGAAGACCACTTACCCAGGCAGCCCTGATTTCCACAAACCCCCTTTATGCTCGCACCTTCTTTCATATCCTGCACACTGGGAGCCAGCCAGCACATCTTTATCGTTGTTTATGCATTTTCTTCCCACAATGTCTTTTTTCTTTTTGATTCTCAGCAAATGCACCTCAATTTCCATAGACATTTGTTTCACATCCGTGTTCCTGTCTCCTCTGGGGAGTTACTTGTCACCTGGAGGCACTGCTGCTGTCATTTCTTGACTTCGTGTGTCCTGGCCAAGGTACTGAAGTGTGGTGCTAGTGCTCTATAACTCAACATTGAAACACCAAGAGAGATGGAAACGAGGTTCTGTCAACATACTGTATATGGAACAGAAGAAAAATTATTATACCCTTGGAACTGAGAATTATCGTTTACTGTGTTCTGCTATTCATGACTGCACTGCAGATCAGGAGCTGAAGGCAAACACTGGGAAATTAGCATAAACTGAGCATTCTTACATTGTCTGTACTTTGCAAGTAGTACTCTTACGGGGAGGGTGTCATAAAATGCTATTACCAGATGTTCTTTTTGTCAAGCTCTAATTACTCCTCTAACTGCTTCCTGTCTTTGTAATGACATCCATCCGAGACAGCTACTTACTAATTCATTCTCCTTGGCTCTCTCACTGACTGGAGGGGACTGGGAGCCTTTCTCATGTGTCTCCTGTTCCCCATAGGCCTGAATTATCAAACTATGTCATTAGCAACTCTAGTATCTAAAATAAGTGTTTAAAAGCATAGGTGGACGCAAACATCCCTTGTGGGTAACAAGAGGTAAGGATTGTAGTGATGCTGACAGCAAGGGAGACACCAAAAAGAAAGAAACAAAATCCAGTGGCTGTGTAGGAGACAGACGGTTCACATTCTTCAAACACCATGGCCACAACAGCAGGTAAGAGAGGTTCTGGTATATCTCACCAAAAAGGGGGAGTTTATAGTTGACCATATTGCATTGCACAGTTCAACCAGCTATAAGAGAGGGTTTTGAATGTTTTCATCACAAAGAAGTGGTAAATATTTGAGATGATGGACAACCTGAATATCCTGAGTTGATCTTAATCAATACATGTTTTGCAAGTATCAACCATAGAGATGATGTTACAGTCTGTCAATCACTAAAAAGAAATGTTGAAAACATAGGACATGAAGAAATCAAGTTGGTACCAACTTGGAAGCCTCATCCCTCCTGGCTGACTTTCATAGTACTAAAGGTTTTATGAGTGCTGCCTGGGGAGAAAAATCATCAACAGGCTTACGCATCTATGAATCCTGAAAACTATAATTACAACTGGCCTGACAACATATGCCACTGGTGCAAAAGAGGCATGAATATTATAGGCTTAACCAACCTCTTGTTGGATTTAGAACCTACTCCACAAGACAGAACTCATACTTAGTACCATTAACTGGGTCAAAAACCTGTGGCTGACGGGTTCATAGGACCAAAAGGAGAACATAATATTACTTTTCTGCTAAGTGGACATAGTAATAAACTGCTCCCTAAGTTCTTATTTTATACCCATAGAGTAGTACGTCTCTAAAACCCTCATCAGAGGAGCTACTAACAGCAGGTGGTGATTAATACACAGATCCACATCTGGTCAACATGCAGAGAATAAAAGACAATGGAATTCATTCTCAGCTCTAAATGAGACACCTATAGCATACCTCCTTCCCCCAGTGCTCAGGGATCCTTGAGGAAGAGGGAATAGAAAGATTTTTAGAGCCAGAGGTAGTGGACAGTGTCTTCAGTGAAACAGTATTTGACATGACAGTGCATTCGCACACATGAACTCATAGTGGTTGGGACTAATTACATAAGACCCGCACAAGATCATGTCAACCAAAATTCCGGCTCTTATTCCACTCCTAGCTGCGGACTTACTGAAAACTCAGGACTGCTGGGTGAGGGAGAGTCAGTTTGCTTCAGGGTTGCAGGCCCTAAGATGCTACCCAGGCTCCAGTAAATGGTCCTACACCTATGCTCATACAGGTATCACTAATTAGACTCAGTGGTCTTTGAAAAATAGAGTTGATGAACTTGGAGGGAAAAAGGGTGGGTGGGATATGGGAGGGACTGGAGATGGGGAAGTGAAAGGGATGTACATTCCATGTAGATATGAAATTCTCAAGCAACAAAATATTAAAAATAAAAAACTAAACAAGCAAGCAACATTGAGGAATTAAAATGTGTCTTCCCTTGGAGCTGGCTTTCTATTTGGAAACTGGTCTTGTTAACCACTGGCCCCATGATTGCATCTGCTATAAACAACAAGGATCATGAGAACACAGCCTCATGGTTCATTACTTTAAGCAAACACTAACACCGTACAGAAAGAAAGTCATCTGACTTTGAGCAGGTCTTTTTCCTCAGTGTCATAGTAAAATTAGGTTGAAAACACATGCAAAACTATCAAAATATTTCCATAAGTTGCAGGCTGAGAAGCCATATTGGGGTTCTCACAAACTGTTTCCTCAAATTCTAGTCTTTCGTGAAGTTTAACCCTGCATCACTGTGGGTCTAAAGCTTCAGATTTTACACAACTCTTCTTATATAGCTTCTTGAGGGAGACTTTGGCCTCTCTGTACTAGGTACAATGATTTAAAGGAGAGCCAAACTGCCAGGGAAGTGGATGCTTTCTTGGGATGATGCTAAACCTGTATTTAGTTTTCAAATGGGATGGAAATGTATCTAAATCAATTTTTACAAAAAAATTTTGAAAAGAAATTTTTCTATGGAATAACTATGTTTCTCTATACTCTCCAAACCAAATTTTATTACTATATAAAATTTACAAAATAATGGATTTTATTATGATATTTTGCACATGCATATAATGTGGCTTACACTAACCCACAATTACTATCCTTTGATCCCCAGAACTGTGGTTTTGTGTGAGAATACTCCAGTTGAGTGACCCTCTGGAACCTGAGAGTAATTGACTTCATCAAGTAAGCTAATTATCATCACCAAAGTACCGTTTCAACTATGGTTATTTAGGTAACTGTTTCTTTTGGTCTATATTTTTTGTTTTTCTTATTATTCATTTTTTTTGTAGGGCCCAAACTCATGACTAACATGTACTCTGATACTGAATTCCACCTCAGCCCCATACAAGTACCATCAGAACCTTTTTCTGTTAGTTCTCAAAATTTAATTTAACTGCATTTAGATAGTAAGACTTGAATGTACATATTTACTTCTAGCACAATGGCTTATCAAAAATAGAATACTTGGGGACTAAGAGGTGGCTCTGTGGCTAAAAGCACTGACTGCTCTTGTGGAGGACATGGGTTCAGTTCCCAGCACCTACATGGCACCTAACAACCAACCGTGACTCCATTTTCAGGGGATCCAATGCCCTTTCTGGCCTCTGTGAGTACTATATGAACATTGTGCACTTACATATATGCAAGCAAAATACTCATACACAGGGCTGAAGAGATGGCTCAGTGGTTAAGAGCACTGGCTGTTCTTGCAGAGGACCCAGGTTGAGAATCAAGCAACCACACAGTGACTAACAATCATCCATAACTCCAGTTCCAGGGCATCTAACGCCCTCTTCTGACTCCAAGGGCATTGCACGACATGGATGCACTTACATGCATTCAGGCAATACACTCATACACATAAAATAAGAATAAATGAATAGATAAAATAAGATACTTGGAGGTCAAATGTGTTTGGGGAAACTAAACAAGAACTGTGTATAATTCTCTTTGCATTTAAACTAATAATTATCAGCAAGGATATACAATTTTATTTTTAAAATAGGGTTTTTTTTGTCTTTTTGAGACAGGGTCTCCCTGTATCCCCAGCTGTCCTGGAACTCAATGTGTAGACCAGGCTGGCCTCGAACTCACAAAGATACGCCTGCCTCTGCCTCCCAAGTGCTGGGATTAAAGGTGTGCACCACCACACCCAGCTATTATTTTAATTTTATGTGTATGAGTGTATTGCCTGCCTGTATGTAAGTGCACCTGTGTCATGCAATTCCTGCAGAAGTCAGAGAGGCCATCAGATTCTCCTGGAACTGGAGTTACAGATGGTTCTTAGCCACCATGTAGGTGCTGGGATAGATCCTGGGTCTTCTACAAGAGCAGCCAGTGCTCTTAACCGCTGAGTCATCTTTCCAGCCCCAGTACGCAATTTTAAATTGGAGGCTTGCTCATGAATATGAACAGAAGGGAAGTGTTTTTAAAGGAGGTTGCTAAGTGATGAATCACTTTCAGGAAGACCTGTCAGACTAGACAACAATTAGTGGTAATTCAGCCAGATATATGTCTGAGCTGCCAATCACCCCTTCTTACCACTTGGCCCATCCTTCTTCAGCAGCATTCACAACACGTTCCTCCTGTCAAGAGACGCTACACACCTGAGTGGTGGAAACTACAGCCTCAGCTCATTCTAAATAGGTGGCCCACACACAGCCCAGTAATTGGGAGCAGAGTTCCGAGTTCAAGACATCTTAAAGGTTAACCCACCATTCATTTCCATTCTTCTGACATGAAAATGTGCATTAAAATTACCTGGAATATTTTTTTATTTATCTAAATACCATCTTTCTTTTCTCACAAAATAGGTGTTGTACTGTATATATTTTATATAGTAAAATAATAAGATATGCAAGATTTGAAGAAGAGGTAGCTTTTTCATTTTTTACTGTAAGGGTATTTAAAATAACTCATAGTAGGGGGGCTTGAGATATGGCTCAGCAGTAAAGAACACTGGTTGTTCTTACAGAAGGCCCATGTTCGAATCCCAGCCCCCACATGGCAGCTAACAACTGTCTGTAACTCCAGTCCCAGGGGATCCGACAACCTCTTCTGACCTCCGCGGGCATTGCATGACATGGGTGCACTTACCTACATGCAAGCAATACATGCATACACATAAAATAAAAACAATAAATAACATTTTAAAAAAATAACTCATAGTAGCCATGTTAATAAACCTAATCAGATGCCAGGGTTGGAGAGATGGTTCAGCAGTTAAGAACACTGGCTGCTCTTACAGAGGATCTAGGTTCAATTCCCAGCCCCTACAAAGTTGCTAACAACCATCCCCTAATTCCAGTTCCAGGGGACTCTGACACCCTCTTCTGACCTCCATGCATGGGCATTACACATCACGGGTGTACTTACACACATGCAGGCACACAAAATAAAAATAATAAAATGTTTTTTAAAGAACTCATCAGCTGCTTCATAGAGGAAAAAAGGTTTTCAAAACCAGTTACAACTGTAAGTCATGTTTAATGCTAACTGAGGGAGAAAGCCTTCACATATAATTCAAATACTAAATTCGTAAGAATTTCAAGGAGCAATTGAACTTCCATTTGCAGAGATTGCAAAGGAACTCATAGATCAATACGCTAGAACCACCAAAAGCCTAGATAAAATTTATAGTACCATCTTTGGAGACCTGTGAGAGTTGATGTAGCAACTGACTCTGGAAAGTCCACAAGGTACCTTCAGACATTCCACATCCACTGTCGCCAGAAAGGCTTGCCAGTGCTGGACACAGAGTGTGGTGATGAAGAAGACAAGGTCACGGGGTTAACAGAAGCTTCAGCCAAAGAGAAGAAACCCAGCAGACATTCACCATCAGTGAGACAAAGGAGGCAGAACAGGGGAGAGGGGCTGGGCTCAGCAGGAGAGGCAGGAAGCAGAGGAGTTGGATTCTAGGCAGGTTTTATCCCCAGAAGTCTGCTGCTTTGAGAATGAGGCTATAAGAGCCCAAACAGAACAGTGTTTGAAGACTTTAAGAGGCCTTCATCAGGCTGGAACATGCTGGGGAGAATGTGAACAAACACCTTGGCTATCTCATGGAACAGTGCAGGCTGACATCTAGGGTCAGGGCCAGAACCCAAGTGGACAAAGACTTGCCAGAATCTCAACCCTGACCCAGTTCCTGCCTCGCTGTTCATCACCAGTCCCCACCTCACTGCCTGCTGTACAAATTAACCCCTCATAAGACAAGGCAGAAGTGTGCTGGCTCTCTAATTTCTTATACAGTGTCTGGCAATATGAGGCACAAGTGAGGTGGCTGAGGTCTCAAGTCCCAAACATGAGACACAGATGCAGGCATTGCCAGACAGCAAAGCCCTTTAAAAAGGCTTTACGATGGCTGTGGAAACAGTGATGAAGAAAGGAGCATTAAGAAATATAACAAATTTGGCAAACTAGTTTGATTTTGAAAGAATCAAATCGATATCTTAGAATGAAAATATAACTGAAATTTAAAACTTGATGGCTGACCTGAACAGCAACCAAGACACAATGGGAAAAGATTTGTGAGTTAGAAAATGGTAAATCAGGATCTCAGCAGACCATCAGAGAATGCCGAGTTCTGGCCTCCCTCTGGCCTCCCTCTGGAATTCAGGGGACTGAGAGCCCCCAGGTCCTGCTTCAACATGGTGAAGAAAGCCTGAGTATACCTGACCCAAACCTGAATTGGGCTTCTGTGGGTACTCCTTAATACCTGATCTGAAGCTGTCAGGTCAAAACCCGAGAGAACCTGAACCCTGTACCAACCAGCTTTATATAACCAATAAAGAAAGGATATAGGCACCCCAATAATACAAACAGAAGCATACTTCAACTTAATTCTCATATCAGAATCATAAACAACAAATCTACACGCTAAAAGAATAATAAAACACAACAAAATAATAAAATGGAAAGCCAAAACACTATGTCCCCAACAAACCTTACCAATCCTGTAGAAGAGTTCGACAAGGAGAACACCCTAGAGACAACCCAGGACACAGAACTTAAAAGAACAATCATAAACATGATCAAGTAATTCAACGAATTTAAAGAGCACAGGAACAAACAAATCAAGGAACCGAAAGAAGATAGGGATAAATTTCTGAATGAATTCACAAAAGAGATAGAAACGTTGAAGAAAACTTAGGCAGAGATGAAGAAAGGAAGTTCAAAACTCAATAAGCCAATTTGAAACAACCGGGGAAAGCCTTACCTCTAGAATGAATGAAATAGAAAACAGAATATCAACACTGGAGGATAAAGTTGAAGAATTGGACCACTCAAGCAAAGATCATGGAAAATTTTAAAAAACACAGAAATGGAATATGCAAGAGATGTGGGACACCATGAAAAGACCAAATCTACGGATCATAGGAGTAGAGGAAGGAGAAGAATTCCAGGTTAATGGTGTTGACCAGCTCTTAAACAGGATTGTAGAAGATAACTTCCCAAAATTAAGGAAAGACATCCCCATACAAATACAGGAAGCACATAGAACACCAACATAGGCTCAGAAAAGAAACTGCCCGATGTACATTCTCCCTGATATGTGGCTCCTAGCACCAACTCCTTTTAAATTCCAGGTCCTTCTAATAAGATGATGCTATACAGCAGTCCCTTCTGCATGAAATAACTACCATCCTCACAACTTCAACTGAGCCTGATGCTAAACATTGTCACAATTGGGCTTGTTGACTGTTGTGCTCATTCATTAAAGGAGGGCCAAGCAGGGTCATTGGACCCTCACTGCATTATCCAGCCACTCTTCCCAGCCAACTGTATGTAATTTGACCCTAATCACACATGGTCTCCTGGATTTGGGGAGGGCTAAATTATGCACTCTGGGGAAGGCTAGGAAGAAAAGGCATGACCCATGCTGGATAAAGGCTTTCCAGAGTGCATACCCTCAGGTCATACATACACCTCAGCAACCCCTCAGTTATCTCATTAAGTAAGCTCATAAATTCATTGGTTCCCCAGTAAAACTTCAATCAAACATTGGCTTGACACTAGAACCTTAAAAGGGAATAAGCATTGTTTAGCATCCCCAGGAAAAGAAGTCTCACAACAGATGGAAAATTTATTTGTTAATACTATTGTCTCATAATTATTTAAAAAGAAAGAAAATGAGAATGTAAAAGATGTTTAAATGATATAGGAATGGAGATATTTTCCAAAATACACAGGAACAATGAGAAAGCCTAAGCAAGTGATGAATGTCTGTTTAAATTTGTTATGATATATAAAGGTTGAGACAAAAATAATATACACATAATCTTAAATTTTCTATGGTCATAGTTTAGTCAACTAGTATAAGGAACAAAATATATATCTAGACAAGGTTTATCTGAGAATATTTTGTTTTTTACCCAAGCCTTATCTACATAGCACATGATAATTAAAAGTACCAGACTGGTGGAATGAACATTATTGAATGTTTAACAGTCATAGTTTGAGGCCTATACTAATATGGGGACTTAAAGGACAGTTTTTGCCCCTTGCCCTCCAAGGGCAACTAAATTCCAGGGGACTATGGAACATTGCTCAAAATGTCCTGTAACTGTGGTGAGTCCTCTTGTTCAGGGAGGACATGGAGACCCCAGGAGATGGACTTGAACCAGTGTCCGGTCTACAAAGAGGAGGGTCAACTCAGAGGAAATATCTCATTCATGCTTCCTAGTGAAGCCAGACATGGTCGAGCAGGACCTTTGACTTATCATCACATAGATGGAACTGGTAAAAGAAAGGAACCAGGGGCTCCTCCCAAACCCATGTGACCATTGAGGAACAGATCCTCAAATGACCTTAAATGTAAAAATAAATTGATTTATTCGGACCAACTGTATGGTCTTGAACACCCAAAAGGAAAGTATAACCAAAGAGTAAAGTCATCAGTATATTTCTTTAAGAGCTCAAGGATTAAACTTCCCAGACATTAGGCTTAAGTCTATATAAAAAACTATTTAGACAACTATTTCTCATTGATGATTTTGTTTCTAACCAGAAAGTGCTGCTCAGATGTAAGACTTCAAATCTTGGTCTCCAATACTGTAGTGCCCACCTGGAGCTAAGGGAGACAACCAGCTGTTGTTCTAAAATGTTGGATAAATTTGTTTTCTCCCCCTATCTAGAAGCCTTTGAGAGGGAACTGACACTGATTCTAACCACTACAACAGCTATTAAATAATTGAAAGCAAACCCTGAATCCATCACTCTAGAGTCCAGCCTTGGAAGACATAAGAAAAATGAGGAAGAACCCAATAGAGGGATGCTTTTGGAAGCCCTTGTCAAGAAACTCCAATGGACTTTCATATGAACATTTGAGAATTGCCCTGTTCTGACTTTTTTCTAGTTCCCTGTCTAGAACTTGTAATGCTAATTACTCTTGCCTTTACTTCCCCTTCACATCTATTCATGATTCAAAGACTTTCCTTTCCACCTTGAGATAAGAGTTATGCAATTCCGGAGTCTTTTAGACAGACCCACTGAAGGCGTACTCCAGTTGCCTCACCCTGCATCCCTGTTCAGCATAGAAGAAGCCAGAGCAGTCTGTGTCCCAATTCCCTATTGGCAATTTGGGTAACCCTTCAGAGGATGGCGTGATAAGAATAGGAGGTAGGAATTGGCTAGGCAGTTAGGGTAAAAAGACCCCAAAGAAAAGTAGCCAATCCTTGGGATAAAAGTCAAAATGTCCTTGGGCCTCTTAGCAACATACTCTGTTCCAAAGGCCAAAAATGTCAAAAGTATTTGGGAGCTTGAATCTAATCCTTAAAAGATTTTAGGGTTACCTCTTCAGAGGGGGGAATGTTAGAGTAGCCAAAAGCCCCATAGAAATAAATTAAAAAATCAAAGAAGAAAAAAAATATGATTAAGATGTATAAAATGCCAAAAAATTCAATAAATATATATTGAATTTAAAAAAAGAGAAAATGGGAAGTCAAAGAAAACAGCTAAACGTTAAGAAAACAGTTGTGGAGCTGTGAGGTGCAGTGAAATGGGAAACACAGAACAATCTTAATGCCAGGAAAAGGCAAAGAAAACAGAAAAAAATATCTGAATAGAGGTAGTTCATGATTTTCCAGAGCTTGTAAGATTTCATCCCACATACATCCACAGATCACACCAAGTAAATACAAAGAAAACCTTATCCAGATGGACCTTGGCCAGCGAACAGCTGCTTTAAAAAGAAGGAAACAGAGATGTTAAAGCAGCTCAGCTGGGTGTGGAGCGACTCCTCATCCTGTCGCTTTCAAATGGGCAACAAACAAATCTGATAATGACTTTTAAGTAAAAACAGTGGAAAGCAGAAGACAGTGTGTACCACTTTTAAAGAACGGATGCTGAACTACAATTCTATGCCCAGCAAAAGTAGACTTTAAAACGATAGCTAAATGAATGTTTTAAGAGAAACTGTTTTCATATGTATGCAGGCACACATGTACCTGCATGGGTGGAGCCCAGGGGTCAACTGCAGGTGGTGATTCTCAGCCACTATCCACCCTTTACTAAGACTTGGTCCACCAGTGGCCTGTAACTCACGGAGGAGGCTAGGCTGACTGAAAGAGTCCCAGGGACAGCCAGTGCTGGGTCTAGAAGCATAAACCACCACACCAGACTTTGTTTACATGGGTTCTGAGGATCAAACTCAGATCCTTGTTCTTGAGTGGCAAGGACTTTGCCAACGAGGCTCTCTCTCTCCCCAACCTAAGAGAGAGTGTTTTCACCAGCAGACTACAAAGAAAGAAATGGTCGTCCCAGACACATTCACAGACAGGAAAGTCAGATAAAACAGCAATGCGACGGTGAGTAAATCTAAATTAAAACAATATGAAGATTGGTTGAACCTGGAAATGACTTAGTCCTCCGAAAAGCATGAACTAAGGCGAGCACAGGACACCCTGGGAAGAGGGGGGAGCTTAGCGGCAGGCAGAGTTAGTGTGGCGACAAGGTGGACCAGAAAAAAAGAAGTGTGTGGGCTGACTGTGGGGCCGCTGGCAAATGGCCAGGGAGTCTTGCAAGCGTGAAGGCTAGATAGGGCACTTACAGACCTGCGCTGAGACCATGGCTAATGGAGACTGTGGGCTGGGCATGGAAGCGATGGACCCGCCCTGAACAGCCTGGGTCTCTTTTTAAGTCACCCCCTCACTCCCTATCATTAAGGAAACCCCAAACTAAAAATGTCTGATGTTAGTCTGTGAGCCTTGGGGCCTTGGGAGGGCTTGCGGAGCCTCCCAAGAAGGGAAAAGGGAAGAAAAGTTAGAGCACAATTAGCAAAATTTTTCTACAATGCACTAGATAGCAAATATTCTAGGCTCATGGGCAGTATGTTCTCTGCCACAACCACTCAGTTCTGCCACTGTGGTGCACACTGTACAAAACATTAGGCCGGGCTGAGCGCTAACAAAATATTACAATACGGACAGCAGGCTGGATTTTACTCAAGAAGTGTTATTCCCAAGCCCAGGTATAAAACAATATTAATGTGATGTGGCAAATAAATTTCCTTGTATGTGCATGGATAGAGAGCTGCAGGAAGAGATCCTCACATCTTTCTACATAACCTTGTGTTATATGCATCTATGTATATAGAGTTACATAAAATATAGACATATCTATATAATTATGTCTATGCAACTTAAACAAATGTGTGACACCGAGAAAAGAGGAGTAAGGGACGGATGGATTTAAAGCCTCAAGATCCTAGCATCAAAATCACATATCTTTCATACACAGGCTCATTTTAGTATAGTTAGTAAGTTTCTCCTGTGTGTTCTTTCGAATAATTCTACCATCACAGGTAAGAAGAGCCTTTGTGTCCAGAGAACGGTTTCTTTTCCTTATGTGAGATTCATGGTCACATTCCTACATGCAATGATTTAATGCTGTGCATATATTTTTTTGCCTTATGGTCCTAAGCTCATTTTCCCTTTTAAATATAAACACGTTCAGGGTGATTAATCATTAAAAATTATTATATAGAATAAAAGTATCTTAAAGAAAGAACAAATGCCTCACAAAATCATCTAGCTCAAACACAATCACACAGAGCTTACATTCACACACATACATGCTCACACACATACATGCATTCATACTTTTACACACACACATACATAGACATACACACATTCACACACATACATTCTGACACACATATATAGATTCACACACATATTCATATATTCACACACAATTACAGGAGAAACTGCAGACAAAAACCAGGTGATTTTCTTTCCACCAGAGTCATAGGATAAAATCCCAGCATCATCTGCAGTGTTGCTGAAGAGACCATCTGGGCTGGTGGCTGAAGGATGGGAATAGAATCAGTGCACCTGGCCACAGACTGACATTTACTGCCCCTGAAATGTCAGCTTTCTCTACAGTCTAACACAGCGATGAGCAGATGCTTCCCTTTCCTTCCTCACGAATCATCTGAAGAGAGGTTCTGTACCCCTAAGATCAACCCCCACAGGTGAGCAGGGTAAGAGCGTGCCTACTTATAGGTTTTACTCAAAGTTTTGGCCCCCAAAGAATTCAAACTGCATTAAAAACAAAACAATATGTTGAAATAATTTGTGTCTCTAACAAGTTTTCTCTATTTGATCAACACGGGTACAAATATACCCAATGAGCTCCTTCAATAAGCATGAGTTAGTCCCCTTTCCATGGCCCGATCCCTACTGCGGGGACCTCTTCAGTAAGTCAAGTACCCAAATCCAGAGATTTCTAATTGCTTCATACTATAATCACCAAATTATATGCCTAGTGAACTGTCAGAAACATCACATTAAGAACCAAAAGACTGGCTTTACCTTATGGGGAAAAATTCTACTTATAAATTGTTTTTTCAAACATTGTGAGGTAAGATATATATACATATATATATTCCTTTCCTAGATCTCTGAATCAGATGAATATAAAATTCTTGATAGGGAAAGTATTTTCAAATGATAAAATTAGACTTTATGTCTTAAGTGTTCTTGGCTCATTGTTTGAGTGTCACAGAATTAGCCTAAGTTTAGTGCCCAAGAAGACTTAAGAGTGAACTTTCCTGAGAGAGTATTTTCCCAGTGATTAAACCTGTTTACTGCTGCTCAGCTGAGATAGTGGAGAAAGCATCAGTAAGTTCCACTCTACTGCCTTCCTTCTCCCTGTCCGCACACTGTTTAATACCTTCCTCTGGGTGTCATATACCCCAACACTGTTACCTGACATCCCCCTTTAACCAGTGGGAGCCAGTTTATCCAGGCATCCCACATTGGACCTGAATCCTTTGACTCATTAAAATAAAATAAAGCAAGGTCTTACATTTCTAATAACCTAATATTTAACAGAAGCAGCATCCAATGAAAAGTCAAACTTGTTTATTAAACTAGCTCTGCCTAGCAGAAGAACTAGCCTCCCATCCTAGGCTGGGGGATAGCAATGTACCATACTCCCTACCCAACTCCTCTCCTCTTTCCTGGCTCACCAGTTAGCTCACTGGAGCTATCCACACATAGCTCAGAGTCACCTTCTCCCCATGTCCCGTCACCCTCTCCAGAAGTGACAACAGCTATTTGCAAAGTCTGTGCAAGATGCTTACTTTGGAGAGTGTCTACTTTTATTTTCTGAAACTTTCCATTTTACCTCAGTGATCTGTCCCTGTGGTCACATCCTAGATCTTGTCACCTGAAAACTTTTCACATGTGGCAAAGGAACTTAGGATAACACACTGAGAGTAGCTTCTCTCTTCTGTCCTCTAATCATTTACCTGCCATCATATTCTTCCACCTCAACAGCAAGTCAATTATTTTGCCTTTAATTTCCTATTCTCCCCTGCACCCAATTGGTCACTCCTTGAGCTCACTTTCCCACGTCTGCTTGCTAAAGCTGTGTGCAAATGCTGTAGCTGGCCCAACCCTGCTGTTTCCTCTGCTCCTGGGTTCATCTCTGTTGTGAATGTGGGAGAGCCCTGCATGCTGGGGTAGCGTAAGCACTCTACACCCCTGCTTCCCTTGCCACCACCTCTACTAATACACAGCCCTCAACTTGAATGCTCTCCAAACTAATCAGCATGGATTTCAGCATTTTGTGACAGTCTGTTTCTCTGACGTTTTTCTCTGTCTATTCTGCTGTTACTCAGCCACTGAATTCCAAAGTGTTTGCTGAGTATCTGCATTTTGCTAAAGCATCTCTTAGCCAGTGATGTGAATACACACCAGGGAGAGCTTCTTCTCAGGATGCTCACATGCAGCAAAAGAGGCAACACATAAGCAACTGCAGCCTGTGCAGTGTGACTGGCCCCTGAGTGTCAGGGTTCTACCTGAGTTTTAGTGTCGACTTTGTACGTGTGTATATTTCTTCTGAATTTTAAGAGTTACTACCCATGAAGCAAGTGGCATGTGTCAGTCATGGTTCTCCAGATAAACTCCACAGTTGTGGAGGCTTGCCACGCCTGCGCGGCACGAAGCTGATCTCTGAGCGGAGGACATCAGGATTGAAGAGACAATCACACTTTTAGTGTAGCAGAAGAAGCCCTTATTTCTCAGCCCCAGGTTGCTTTTATACCCTAGCTCAGAAGACAGCTGACCCAAGGCGGGGGGAGCCATAGCATGACCACAGGGTCAGTGCCAGGTCATGCTGTTCTCAGGACCTGATACTGGAAAATGAGCTGGTAAACAACTCTGAGACTGAGGAACCACGAGGCCCAAAAGGTCACTGCGGGGGAGGTGCAGATGGAGGCCAGGACAGCATGTCCCAACACAGAGTGATCCCTTTTCCTTTATATAACAGAAGATCCCCTGGTCTTAGGTCATCCCGGAGGGGTCATCCCTTACCCATCATTGGGAGGCCTCATCCCTGTCTTAGGCGGGCGCCCTCTCTGTGGAAGTTGCCCATCTACGGAGGCATCTTCAGCGTTTGTACAGCATTTGCAGCCAGATCTGAGGTACATCTGGATTACCAGATGACAAGCTTAACAGGACTTGTTGAGTGCCCATCTGTTGAGACCTCGTAGATCTCATCCGTCGGCAAAGGACCCAGAGCCCAATGACTATGGCACTAAACCCAAGAATGGTCAGCGACAATGACCCCGCCCACCGCTGGATCCAACCCCCCAATTGAGCCATAGTATTCCACCACCCTTCAGCAGATACAGGGGGTACCCGAGTCTGATTAATATGAACAATTTGTTGAGCTAATAGCAATGTGAAGTTAAGGAAAGTTAAATTTCAAGTACCAGTCATATGCTTATTTAACTGTTGCACCATAGCTGAAGCATTTCTAACTGTACCCACGGTTACAGATAGAATGGAAAAAATGTGAGCAAGTCACTTGTTGTATTAGCCATAAGGCGTCCACTTGTTCCTGCAATAATGCAGTCTGATGATTTATATTAAGCAGTTTAAATTGGATGTGTTCGCTGTCGCGTTCCGATAGCTTGTCCACGGTCTCAGCTATTGCCGCCATTTGAGACAATGCGATTCCAGCGACTGCGGTGGCAGTGGAGGGGACTGCTATGATGGTTACAACTGCCACAGTATTAGCCATAAGGCGTCCACTTGTTCCTGCAATAATGCAGTCTGATGATTTATATTAAGCAGTTTAAATTGGATGTGTTCGCTGTCGCGTTCCGATAGCTTGTCCACGGTCTCAGCTATTGCCGCCATTTGAGACAATGCGATTCCAGCGACTGCGGTGGCAGTGGAGGGGACTGCTATGATGGTTACAACTGCCACAGTGATTCCAAAGTCACGCTTCTCCCGGTATAGTATCAATTCTGATCTGGCCCGATCTTCTTGTACTGGCAAAGGAATCATTGCAGGTATCCAGACAATCAGTGCAGAATCACTGTATCAGTCCTAGCAGTTGCTCACCATACAATTTCTAGAAGAACAATTAAGAGAACTCCCCACATCCTCATTAGTAGAATTCCACAACACGAAAAAGAAAGGGGGTAGCACACATGCCATAGCATTTAACGAGAAATTTTTTCCAAAGACAAGTAAGCAATGCTATAACATTTTTTACCTTTTCCCCTTCATAATCAGAATCAATTACACCAGGATGTACTTGTATTCCCTTAAGAATGGTACTGCTCCTTCCCAAAATCAACCCCATCGATCCGGAGGGTAAAGGACCGTATATATTTGTGGGAAGAGCCTGGACCCCCATAAGCTGATACGGCTTAAGGGCTTTTAGATCTTTAAATTGTAATGGGAAGTGCTAACGCTGTACTTGACCTTGTTGATTAGGATCAGGGACTTCTATTACTGGTGCCACTAACTTTGATCCAAATTGGACTCTGATCCATGACTCTAAGATTTTCATAGTCTGGTGGCCTCCCCCACCATTCCTCCATTGGTGGAGCGGAAGGAGGTGGACGTTGAGCCCTTTCTCTCACCTTGCATCTTTTTAATCTTTTTTCTAACTCCCGTATCTCCCTACAGAGCACCTCCTCCTCCCTATCATCCTCAGAAATATCACTGTTTTCAGGGGTGTCACTGTCACAAAGATCCACCTTAACAGATCTCATTCGAGCAGAGGGTATACCCCCACATGCTCCCTCAATCTTCTCAGGGGCCCCAATAAACTCCAAGGAGCGGCAAGTTTCCTCCTTCTGAATTTCTTCTAAAACTTCTTTCCACAGCTTCAAGTTCCAGTTTTAGTTTCACTTTATCAGTTAACAAAGCGTCCTTAACCAGGCACCACAAGGAAAATGTAGCGATTGGGAAAGTATCAGGACCATCTCTCTGCAATTGTCTTTGACAGTCTGGCTTTACTTGTTCCCAATCATGTATATTTAAACCCCCTCCAGTCAGGAACCAGGGGCTGGCTTCTTCTATAGTGCTAACAAATGCCTCTAATGTCTTTGCTTTAACTGCAGTTCCTTGTTCCTCTAAGAGTCTTTAAGTTGGAGCTGTAGCTCCCTTTTACTATGTGAAGTTCCCATCATAAATCCCCAGTACGTCCCTGCCGGCCTGGGACGACCCTGTCCCCTTACCTCTCTTTCTCAGATCTTGGTGGAACCTCCAATTGCCACACCTGCATGCGGCACGAAGCTGATCTCTGAGCGGAGGACGTCAGGATTGAAGAGACACTCACACTTTTAGTGTAGCAGAAGAAGCCCTTATTTCTCAGCCCCAGGTTGCTTTTATACCCTAGCCCAGAAGGCAGCTGACCCAAGGTGGGGGGAGCCGTAGCACGACCACAGGGTCAGTGCCAGGTCATGCTGTTCTCAGGACCTGATACTGGAAAATGAGCTGGTAAACAACTCTGAGACTGAGGAGCCACCAGGCCCAAAAGGTCACTGCGGGGGGAGGTGCAGATGGAGGCCAGGACAGCATGTCCCAACAGAGGCTGGTGAGTCTAAAATCTGAAAGATGGGCCTGCAGGCTGGAGGGTCAGGGAGGCTTCATGGCTCAGCCTTGAGGCATTCTTTCTTTTCTAGGAAACCTCAATCTTCACTGGAGGCTTTCAACTGACCAGGCAAAGCCCACTTACATTATTGATGGTAATTTCATTGTCTCAAAATCAAATGGTTATATTGATTGCATCTAGAAAAATGTTTATATATATGGCTAAATTATTATTTGACTAAACAATGGGGGGTTATAGTGAAGCCAAATTGACACTGAAGTTTAGCCATTAACAGGACAGTGTTAAAGAAGAGAAACAGAGAAGAGGGGAGAAGCTGAGGGAGAGGAGGAGAGAGGAGGGGAGGGGAGGGAGAGGAGGGGAGGGAAGAGAGAGGGAAGGGAGGGAGGGAAGACGGAGGGGAGAGGACAGGAAGGGAGGGGAGGGGAGGGAATAGGGAGGGAGAGGAGAGGAAGGGAGGGGAGGAGATGAAGAAAAAGGAGAAGAAAGAGGTGGTAAGAAAACCTACTACGAGCAAAGTTTAGTAAAACACTAGCATTCAAACCTGGTGCATATCAGACTTTCTTTCAGAACGTTAAAGGCATCATTGTAAAGCAGTGTGCAAGAATTCTCACTCAGTATCAGGGGGTGAGGAAGAGCTTCAAAGTCCAAGGAACTTTCTTACCACACACACGTCTGTTGAGAAGTAGTCTACAAAGCAGATGTTTCCCCATAGGGTCTATGAGATGGGATGGTAGAATTAAAAAAAAAAAATCTTAGCTGTCTTCATCATAGACCTGTCTATATAAAGATGAGATTTTTGGCCTGAATACTATCTAGTATGTGGACTGACACTTCTGTTCCTATCAGTCTGATATTAGCTTGTCACCTATGACATGTGACTGACACAGGGATCAACTGTGAAGATAGAATGAGGTCCACACATTGATGTGCTGACATTATCTTCTTTCTTTCACCCTCAGCAAATGCTCAAATTGAGGTCATGATGAAGGGCCAACTCAGAGAATTGTAAGTAGCAGTGTGGATGCAATCCAGACTCCAACAGCCAGCTCCATAACATGGTCATCTAATTTTAAGGGGCCAATAAAGAAAATATTTACTGAACTGGGTGTGGTGCCACAGACCTTTAACCCCAGCACTCAGGAGGCAGAGGCAGGTAGATCTCTGAGTTTGAGGACAGCTGGGTCTATATAGCCAGTTCCAGGCCAGCCAGTGCTACAGTGAGACCCTGTCTCATAAATAAATAAATAAATAAATAAATAAATAAATAAATAGTATTTCTTGTACATAAGACTCACAATGAACAAGAGAGGAAACAGAGGGGTTCTGAAGATGCTTCCCTCTGTAGATGGCAAAGAAGGCTTGTCAAGAAGTCAGCTGTCAATCAAAATTATTGGAAGGCCATTAGCAGTAAAGAATTACATCCTTCCACATTAACAATGTTAATACTATGCATTAATAAAGGCTAACTTGAGGCTGCTAATTAGCAAGAGTGTTAGAGGCAGATACGCATTTCTAAGGGGTTGGAACTGGGAAGATTTTCATTGGTCTAAAGAAACAAAGAAACCAATAAAACAAGGAATAAAGGAAAAATAGAAATATAGGGGACTGTCTGTTGTTGGTCTGTTTCAGCTGCCAAAACAGGACATCATAGATTACGTGACTTAGAAAAAAATTAATTATTCTCGTATTTTAGAGGCTGGCTACGTGAGCTCAGGCAGGCAGCACAGCCAAGCCCTAGTGAAGGTCGCCTTGTCACTGGGTCCTTACAGGACAGGAGACAGAAAGTACTTCATGTTCTTCAAAGAACACTAACTGTCTCATCTGCTCAGGACCTGATCTTTAGAACTTGATCGAACCTCAGGGACTTCTACAAAGGCCCATCTCCAGCTCCTATCACACCGTGGGAGTTGGGGTCTCAGCAAGTGAATTGGTAGGGGCACAATTCAGTCCAGGGCAGGGATAGTTGAAATAAAGGCATAAGTTCACTTTTTAAAAGCTTTTTTGTGAGTCCGTATCATTGTCTACAATTATATTGCTTTGTATCTGTAAAATGTTATTTCAATAATAGTAAATAATAGAAAAGTAAAGCTAAGGCAATGATTTTAAAAGGCACGACTGACCTGCTATGTTCACTCTAATTTCATGAACTGTGAGCTAAGACATCAGGAGGAATCTATTTGGTCAGGTTTATTAATTAATTTATACCTTCATTTTGTTACTCAACATATATTTACTGAACTCCTGTCATGGAGTAGTATTTGTTTTGTGCATTGAAGATGTAGCCCTAAAAAGAGGCAGTCCTACTTATGTGGTGTCCCAACCGCAACACGTCTCGCCGGCAAGAACGACGCGGAGGACAAAACAGGATCCTTCTGCAGCAAGGTTTATTTCTTAACTTCTGTTACAGCAAGCTTGCTTCTTTGCAGCGAAGACCCTGAAGGTCTGTACAGCAGTTTCTTTTATAGCCTAAAGGTCCCATCTACTACGTGTAAATCATGGATTGGTTGACATTTGCCAGGTCATATCACGCCATCGGCAGGGCAGGCGCCTTTGTGTTGGAAAACACGCCCCTTCGAGATGGGCTGGATGTTTTTCAGTTAGAACCGGCCGGATGCCGGCGCCATCTTGTAATGGCGTTGTCACGGGCGAGTGCCCACACTTGTCTCCCATCCATCTGTCAGGGAGGGGCAGGAAGGTGACCAGCCCACTGCTGAGGTCACCTACAGGAGCCAGAGTTCCTCACCTCTCCCTCAGAGGTCCATCTTTCCACTACTGAGCTGGCCCCTGACAGACCCACTCACCTGAGCACACAGGGCCTAGGGAGTTGGGATATCACCATGGAGCATGTGGGGGGTGCAGAATCCCCAGGGTGCATCTTCCCCCCTCTCTAAGAAGCGCCACCTTACACACCTTTGCCTTGCAGAAGGAGCTCTTTCTCCAGCTCCTCAGCTCTGTGGGTTTGCCTGCCCCAATCTGGTCCTACTTCTTTGACTTTGTTTTTTATTAATGTGTATGAGTGTCTTGCCTATACGTGTATAAGTGCACCTGTGTTGTACAGTCCCGAGGAGGTCAGAAGAGAGTGTTGGATCCCCTGGAACTGGCGTTATAGACATTTATTAGCTGCTATGTGGTGCTGGGAATTGAACCCCAGTCCTCTGTAAGAGCACTCTTAACCCCTGAGTCATCTCTCCAGCTCCTC
>NW_008339846.1:2525216-2527989 GCF_000622305.1 Nannospalax galili | reverse complement strand
TTTTATATATGTACACACATGTATTATGGAAAACTTCTATAATAATAGGCTTTCATACAGCTTTCTCAAAGGTCTGTAGTGCTAGTTTTTCCTCCTTGTTCCCCCTCCTTTCCCTGCCTGCTCATTCCTTACCCCACTTAACCATCTCTGCCCATTATTCTTTTGCCCCATCCATACCACCTGTATGTAAATATTTACCTCTCCCATATCTCGCTGCTTCTTCCTCTAACTCAATTTCATCTTCAGGATCAAAGGTCTCACTCTCTAAATGATCCTTACCCTCTCTGCCTTTAATATGTAGAGCCTTAAGCTCCTGTATTGGGTACATAAACCCCTTTGCCTGCATCCCCTCCTGTTTATTAAATTTTGAAATTCCAGTTACTTGCATATCGCAACTTTCTTCCGTTTGCGATCTCTCTCCCCAGCTCTCTTCTAGCTGTCTGGGAGGTCCTTTTTCACTTTGGGCCCTGACCTTTTTTCGCGCGCCTAACCTTTCACTCCGTTCGGTTTCTGATAGGCTGTCCTGGATCCTCTCTAAGGTTATCTGACTCTCTTCTACCTGGCTCTGGCAGTGCTCGTCCTCTAGACAGTTTTTAATAAGCTTCCATATGGCCTTAGTACCTAGTCTCAAATCTTCACTCTCTAGGTGTCGGTCAAGATCTCGACCCAATTTGTTCCAAGAGGCGACTGTAAGAGACCCAGAGCAAATGTACCAAGGTGCAACACGATCCACTTCCTTAACAAAATTTTTAAGTGTGCAGGGGGCTATTTTGATATCACGGTGCTTCAAGACTGTCTCCAGAGTGGCAATGATGGATTGTGAGCTCCCCATGGCGGCCGCGGCTTATCTACGTCCGACTTGTGCACACCTTTCCCTTTATTTATAAAGTGAAAGTGAATTTGTGCTGTGCGGCTTATCTACGTCCGACTTGTCAGCACGACGCGGAAGTGAATTGCGGCACAGGAGCGATGCCGTTCATGTACCCCGGACTGAATTCACTCCCTTCTGAAGTCTCTTTAACAGTAACCCGCCTGGAAGCAAAGGGTGAGCAGCAGAATAACAAAAGAGCCGAATATTAAAGCGAAAGTAACCCCAGCGATTACCACAACATCCATACCTCTCCAAACTAACCTGCAGTTCTGAATCCTCCTCGAGTATCCGAGGGGTCTTCGTGCGGTGCCAGCGATGATGAGGCTTGTCCCGGGTTTCGGCACCAGTTGTCCCAACCGCAACACGTCTCGCCGGCAAGAACGACGCGGAGGACAAAACAGGATCCTTCTGCAGCAAGGTTTATTTCTTAACTTCTGTTACAGCAAGCTTGCTTCTTTGCAGCGAAGACCCTGAAGGTCTGTACAGCAGTTTCTTTTATAGCCTAAAGGTCCCATCTACTACGTGTAAATCATGGATTGGTTGACATTTGCCAGGTCATATCACGCCATCGGCAGGGCAGGCGCCTTTGTGTTGGAAAACACGCCCCTTCGAGATGGGCTGGATGTTTTTCAGTTAGAACCGGCCGGATGCCGGCGCCATCTTGTAATGGCGTTGTCACGGGCGGGTGCCCACAATGTGGATAGAGATCATAGTTTCGTGTGAGAAGATAAACGAATAGGTAATGTAACATCAGGGAGAGAAAGACGTATGAAGGAGAAGGGAAATTGTCTATGGATTAGCCCAGTGATGGCTGTAAGTCTATGTAGTGCTCCAGAAGGCCTACTGAAAGAGACTGAGGATGAAACACCCATGAGAGAGGGGAAATCCAGGAGACACACAAGAAAGAAGTGTTTGGAGAGGGAGGAATGAGCAGTCTCCCAAAATGCAGCTGAGAACCAGACTGGACCATGGGTCATGGAGAAATTAAAATTGTCAGTGGCCTTGATAAAGTCAATGCCAGCAGGCTTGCTGGTTGAAATCCTGCTTGAGAGCTGGAGAGGTGGCTCAGCCGATAAAAGCACTGGCTTCTCTTGCAGAGGACAAGGGTTTGATTCCCAGCACCTACATGGCAGCTAACAAACATTCAGGGGATCCAGCACCCTTTTCTGACCTCTACGGGCATTGCAAAACATGGGTGCATTTGCATACATGTGGGCAACACACTCATACACATAAAATAAAAATAAATAAATGAGCTGCTTTCCTGGACCTGCACAACCCGCATGCCTCTCTCCGAACTGCAGGCCTCTCTCTCCGGGCTAAGTTCATTGCCCTCCCTGCCTTGACTCCCCCAGCCTCATTCACCCTCCCATCTCTGCCACTGCCACTAGTCTCTCCTCTAGCCTGGGTCCTGTCTGATTCCTTGTCTTGGTGCCCCAGACAACTGAGGAACCACCACTGCTTCCTGATCCTTTGCATCCAGCTCCTTCTCAGGTCCGCAGGAGCACTCTGGGCCTGGGCCCACCCTCACCTCCCTCTCCTTCCCTGGGCCTACATGACCCTCCAGCCTCTTTCCTGGACACCGAAGCTGATCTTTCCTCTTCTTGATCCTTTGCATCCAGACGAACCTAGCTCCTCAGTGCAGCCCCCAGGAGCCCTTGGGGCCACTTCCCACCCCCATCTTCCTTTGCATCTCTGGGTGGCACAGCCACCTGCTGCCCTAGACAGGCATTTTTCCTGGGCCCAGCTCCCAGACCAGTCCAACCCCCAAATTCCTGAGGACAAACTCTTTCCTGGAGGGAGCCACATTTCAGGAGAAAGCCTGAGAGCACATCTGATCTTCATCTGACTTGGGCCTCTGTGGGAACTCCTGAAGACAAAAGCAATCTGGCCACTCCAATA
>NW_008339846.1:2521059-2524620 GCF_000622305.1 Nannospalax galili | reverse complement strand
TAAACACAGGAATGGAATATACAGGAGATGTGGGAAACCATGAAAAGACCCAAACTTACAAATCATAGGAATAGAGGAAGGAGAAGAATCTCAGGATAATGGTATGGAACAGATCTTCAACAGGATTGCAGAAGAAAAATTTCCAAAATTAAAGAAGGACATGCCCATACAAATACAAGAAGCATATAGAACACCAAACAGACAGGACCAGAAAAGAATCTCTCCACAGCACATCATAGTCAGAGCACTAAACACACAGAACAAAGAGACAATACTGAAAGCTGCAAAAGAGTCACAAGTCACATATAAAGGAAAACCAATCAGGATTACAGATGACTTCTCAGTGCAAACTGTGAAATCCAGAAGAGCTTGGAACAAAGTATTCCCAGTACTATATGACCACAGACGCCAACCCAGATTACTTTACCAAGCTAAAATGTCTGTTATAGTTGAAGGGAGAAAAAAAAATCTTCCATGACATAAATAGGCTGAAAGAATTCATGTCCACAAAACTAGCACTTCAGAGTTCTTGAAGCAATACAAAGAGCCGAAGGAACAACTACACCCAAGGGGTTATGGCAAGAAATTCAATGAATATATAACTGTGGAAATGCACAGCTATATCAAAAATGTAAACAGAAATAAAAAATGACAGGATTCAATACTCATCTTTCATTAATAAATTTAAATACTAGTCAATAGACACAGACTAGGTGAAAGGATTAAGAAACGAAACCCATCTTTGTGTTGTCTGCGAGAAACTCATCTCACTTTCAAGAACAGACACTATCTGAAAGTGAAAGGATGGAAAAAAATATACCAAGCAAATAGTACTAAGAAAAAAATCAGGCATAGCAATTCTAATATCTGACAAAATAGACTTTAAACTAAAACTAATTAGAAGAGTTAAAGAGGGCCACTTCATTCTGATCAAAGGAACAATAAATCAAGAAGCTCTTAACAGAGAGACATCTGAATTAAACAATGCTATATGTCAAATGGATTTAACAGACACCTACCGAGTATTTCACCCAAGCACCAAAGGACATACTTTCTACCCAGCACCCCATGGAACCTTCACCAAAATCGACCCTATACTGGGGCACAAAACAAACCTCAACAAATACAAAAAGACTGAAATAATCACATACATTTTATCAGACCACAATGCAATAAAGCTTATAATCAACATCAGAAGAAGCCCTAATCACCACATGAACACATGGAGATTAAACGACACACTCCTAAATGATGAATGGTTCAAAAGAGAAATTAAGAAAGAAATAAAAGTATTCCTGGAACTAAATGAAAAGGACAATAGAACACAACAAAACCCCTTGGACACGCTGAAAGCTGTCCTTAGAGGGAAGTTTATAGCTCTAAGTACCTACATCAAAAAATCAGAAAGAACACAAACAAATGACTTAACATTGCAACTCAACACACTTGAAAAGCAACAGCAAACAAAACCCAAACCCTGCAGGCAACAAGAAATAACAAAAATCAGGACAGAAATTAATAAAACTGAAACAAAGAAAACAATACAAAGAATCAACAATGCCAAGAGCTGGTTCTTTGAAAAGATAAACAAGATTGACAGACCGCTAGCCCAATTAACCACTCCAAATCAACAAAATCAGAGATGAAAGGGGAAACATCACAACAGACACCAGAAAGATACAGAACATTATAAGGGAATACTTTAAAAAATTATACAGCATTAAAATTGAAAATCCAACAGAAATGGACGAATTTCTAAACTCATGGAAATGACCAAAGTTAAACAGAGAAGAAATTATCAGTTTAAATAGACCCATAACAAATAAGGAAATTGAAACAGTAATACAAAACCTCCTGATTAAAAAAAGCCCAGGACTAGATGGATTTACAGCAGAATTCTATCAGACATTTAAAGAAGATCTCCATCCTAAACTACTTAATTTGTTCAAAAAGATAGAAATAGAGGGAAAACTTCCAAATTCCTTCTATGATGCCAGCATCACTCTAATACCAAAGCCAGGTAAAGATACAACCAAAAAAGAAAAACTATAGACCCATATCCTTAATGAACATAGATGCAAAATTTCTCAACAAGATACTCTTGCAAACTGCATACAGACACACATCAAAAAGATCATCCACCATGATCAAGTCGGCTTTATCCCAGAGATGCAGGGATGGCTCAATATATGTAAGTCAATAACCATCATAAATCATATAAATGGGCTCAAAGACAAGAAGAACATGGTCATCTCAATAGATGCAGAGAAGGCCTTTGACAAAATTCAACATGCATTTATGTTCAAAGTCCTAGAGAGAATTGGACTGGAGGGAACATACCTCAACATAACTAAAGCTGTATATAACAAACCCACAGCCAACATCATTCTAAATGGAGAAAAACTTGAAGCATTCCCATTGAAATCAGGAACCAGACAAGGCTGTCCACTGTCTCCACTTCTCTTTAGCAAAGTGCTTGAAACTCTTGTAAGAGCAATAAGACAAGAGCAGGAAATTAAAGGAGTAATAATAGGAAGAGAAGAGATCAAATTATCCCTTTTTGAAGATGATATGACATTATAACTAAGAGACACCAAAAATTCCACCAGAAAACTCCTAGAAATTAATAGCATGTTCAGGAAAGTGGCAGGTTACAAAATTAACCTACAGAAGTCTGTAGCCTTTCTATATACCAATAACAGTCAATCAGAGAAAAAGCACATGGAAACACTCCCCTTCACAATAGCTGCAAAAAAATTAAAATAAAATATCTTGGAATAAACGTGACCAAAGACATTAAGGAGCTCTACAACAAAAAATTTAAATCTTTAAAGAAAGAGATTGAGGAAGACATCAGAAGATGGAAGGACCTCTCATGTTCATGGATTGGAAGAACTAATATTGTGAAAATGAAAATCCTTCTGAAAGCCATTTATAGATTCAATGAAATGCCAATAAAAATCCTCATGACATTTTTCACAGATTGTAAAAAGCCATCCTAAGATTCATATGGAAGCACAAGCAACCCTGAGCACTAACAGCAATGCTGGGGGGATTACTATACCAGATTTTAAGCTGTACTACAGAGCTATAGTCATAAAAACAACATAGTACTGGCACAAAGACTAGACACATAGATCAATGGAACAAAACTGAAGACCCAAATATAAGCATATGTAATTTCAACCACCTGATATTTGACAAAGGAGCCACGAACACTCACTGGAGGAAGAACAAATGGTGCTGGCAAAACTGGATCTCCACTTGTAGAAGAATGAAACAAAACCCCTATCTTTCACCCTGCACAAAAGTCAATTCCATATGGCTCAAAGACCTCAATGTAAAGCCTGAAAATCTGAAACTGTTAGAAGAAAACATTGGGAAAAAATTACAAGATAAAGGTGTAGGAAAGGATTTTCTAAACCGGACATCAACTGCTCAGGAACAAGGGCAAGAATTAACAAATGGGACCTCATTAAACTAAAAAGCTACTGTAAATCAAAAGAAGCAAACAAGGAAGTGAAGAGAAAACCCACATAATGGGAGAAAATCTTCACAAGC
>NW_008339846.1:2519372-2520914 GCF_000622305.1 Nannospalax galili | reverse complement strand
GAAGCATCTTAAAAGATGTTCAACATCACTAATAATTAGGGAAATGCAAATTAAATCCAATTAAAGATTTCATCTTACCCCAGTCTGACTGGATAAGATAAAGAGAGCAAATGATACCAAATGTTGGAGAGGATGTGGGGAAAGGGGAACACTCATCCACTGCTGGTGAGGCTGCAAACTTGTTCAACCCCTATGGAAAGCAGTGTGGAGAACTCTTAACTACAAATGAACCTACCATTTGACCCAGTTATACCACTCCTTGGCATACACCCAAAGAACTCATCCTATTGCAGAGACACTTGTACATCCATGCTTGTTGCTACTCTTTTCACAATAGCTAAGAGATGGAAGTAACCTAAGTGTCCCTCAACTGACAAGTGGATAATGAAAATGTGGTTCATTTATACGATGAAGTTTTACTCAGCAGTAAAGAAAGATGAAATCATGAAATTTGCAGGTAAATGCAATGGAACTAGAAACTTTTATACTAAGTGAAGTAACACAGAAAAAAATCACTGTATGTTCTCCATCATATGTAGATCCTAGAACCAAACCCTGATAAGTGAGTATGTATCCAGACATAACTACAGAAACCAGGATAATGGAAAAGAACCAGGGAGGCAATGGAAAAAAAAAGAATTTGAAAGAGAACAACAGTAGGAAATAGGCCTTAAGGGGATCTGGATAAAAATGGATTAGTTTAAGGGAGGGGGGAGGGAAGGGTGTACAAGGAACCTAGGGGATAAAGGGAAAGAAGGAGCTCAAGAGAGGTAGGACCATCGGAGAAGGGTATTAGTAAGGGAGAAAGGGGGGAAATGTTTCACCGTACGTTGGAAAACCATGATGGAGGGGTGAGACAATGCGAGAGATAAAAAATGCCTAGCTAGTTTTGAAAATCAGAGGGAACCATATTACTCCTACAACCTACTGACAAATTATCCTAGTAGATCAAGAAATATATGTCTAGGTAAGGTTTATCTGAGAACAATTGTTCTTTGCCCAATATTTATCTACATGACACACAGTAATTTAAAGTACCAGACTGGTGGAACTAACCTTCTTGGATGTTGAACAGACATACTTTGAGGCCTGTCATAATTTGGTCAGAGGGTCATGAAGGACAGTTTTTGCTCCTTGCCCTCCTAGGTCGACTAGTTCCAGGGGACTATGAGCATCTCTCAAAATGTCCTGTAATTGTGGTGGGTCACCTGTCCTCTTGATCAAGGAGGCTGAGGAGACCCCACCAGATGGACTTGAACCAGTGTGCAGTCTACAAAGAGGAGGGTCAACATAGAGGAATCATTTCCTCCATGTTTCCAAGCTAAGCCAACTATGGTAGAGCAGGAAGAGCAGGACCTTTGACTTATCTTCACATAGCCAGAACTGGTAAAAGAAAGGAGCCAGGGGCTCCTCCCTATCCCATGTGACCCCTGAGGAACAGATCCTCAAATGGCCTTAAGAGTAAAAATAAAATGGTTTATCTGGTCCAACTGTATGGCCTTAAAGACCCAAAAGTAAAGTATAACCAAAGATTAAAGGGGC
>NW_008339846.1:2518165-2519187 GCF_000622305.1 Nannospalax galili | reverse complement strand
AACTGATTGCTGCTAGATGAGGAACAGCTGACCCTCCTAAAACAATGACCTAAAACAAAGAATCTAGATAGGCTGACTAGATTCACCAAACAGGCAAGTAGTGGGGAATGGCTGGGGGTGCCAACAACACAGCAGACAGTAGCAGGGATATAAGAGTATAAGGGCTCTAGTGGGGTGAGGGAGGCTATGAGAGGGTGCCATCTGGGAAGTGGGTGTATAGTCGAATAATATGGTTTGGTATGTTCTGTGTGATACACACACACACACACACACACACACACACACATAAAAGTCAACAAAATTTTAAAAATTTATTATATTTGAGGAGGAAGCATGGAAATTTATGTCATGTTAATTAGTAGAGGTGATAAACATTACCATTGAAATCTACCCGATGACTTCATAGACATACACAGGCACCAAGGATCCAAGTGCAACCGATTATGACTAGTAATAATCAGATGCTGTCTTAGTTTGTTCCTCATTGCTGTGACAAAATACTCTGACCACTACCAACTTGGGGAGGAAAGGGTTTATTTACCTTACATATCCCAGGTCACAGTTCATCTGGGAGCCCAAGGAAGGAACTCAAGGGCGGAACCTGGAGGCAGGAGCTGGAACACAGGCCATGGAGGATCACTGCTTACTGACTTGCTCCCCTGGCCCCTGCTCAGCCTGCTTTCTTATGCAACACAGGCCCACCTGCCCAGGGGTGGCATCACCCACAGTGGGATGGGCCTTCTCACATCACTCAACAATCAAGAAGATGCCCCACAGACATGGCTACAGGACAGTCCAATGGAGAAAATTCCCCAGTTGAGGCTCTGTCAATCCAGGAATGTCAAGTTGACACTAAAGTTATCCAGGGCACCTAATATTGTCCTTACACCTTGCCCTAAACCAAACACTAGCCCCAGTCATAAAGCTGACAGTAACTGTAGCCTAACTCTAAACCTAAACCTAATCTTAACCCTAAACCTAACATTAGGTCTAATCCTAACCCTAAACCTAACAAAATACCT
>NW_008339846.1:2511866-2518019 GCF_000622305.1 Nannospalax galili | reverse complement strand
TTAAAGGTTAAAGGTTAAAACCTCATTTAATTTTATGTCTTATAGGATTTATACTGAGTTCAATATTGTATAACTTTGATAATTCAATTGTAAACCTAAAAATTTATAGCCAATTTTGAAAGAGATGCATCTTAGCTCTGGAAATTGTTATTGAATATGTCAATGCTGTTGTAATGAAACGCTTCTTCTAAGTATGTGGTTATTAAATAAATAAATAATAGATGATTTAATTTTATGTCTTATAGGATTTATACTGAGTTCAATATTGTATAACTTTGATAATTCAATTGTAAACCTAAAAATTTATAGCCAATTTTGAAAGAGATGCATCTTAGCTCTGGAAATTGTTATTGAATATGTCAATGCTGTTGTAATGAAACGCTTCTTCTAAGTATGTGGTTATTAAATAAATAAATAATAGATGAATGAATAAAAAATTATAGTTGTAGCCAGGCATGCTGACGCACACCTTTAATCACAGCATTTGGGAGGCAGAGGCAGGTGGATCTTTGTGAGTTCGAGGCCAGCCTGGTCTACATAGTGAGTTCCAGGATAGCTGGGGCTACAGGGAGACCCTGTATTAAAAAAAAAGACAAAAAAAAAATTTAAGTTGTGCTTGAAATACACCCAAAAGAGAACAAGAGGTGGGCATGAAGACAGAAAGAGCTGATCTTTTTAGGAAATTTTCCTTAAAGGAAAGGGAGTTCCAGCTAGAGAAGTGGTTCTGTCATGGAGGGAAGTTTAGATGTGAGAGAATGCAGAACGTCCATGTACTGATACAAATGGCCCAGGAAACATTCAAATGTGATTTTCTAAGTACTAAATGGGAGTCATTTCAGGAGCAAAGCTCCAAAACAGTGCAGAAAGAGGGCAGCCCAGTGCATGGGTGTTTGGGGCTGGACTTTGTTCAGACAAAGAGTTTTCAATTCTTGTCACTCGGTTCAGATCAAGTGAATTGGCAGGTAGGAGGATGGAGGGAAAGGCAAAGTTCTCTGAAATCAGGAGCAAGGCTGTCTAGGGGAATCTTTGCCTAGCAATAGCTGTGTACTGAAATTACTCAGCAAGTTACTGAGAAGCTTTAAGAGATGAGCCAGGTCTCAAAGTAAGTCTACAGTTGACCCCTGCTATCCTGAAACTTGTCGGACACAGCAAGCAATGGGCCCCAAAGGGCTGACTTCCAGCTTCTCTTTGTTGTGGAACTGGAGTGAAGCCACCATCACCACTCCTGAGCCAGGGTGCCCTATGTCTCTCTTGGTTGCACAGCTCCTTTCTGGTTTCTCCCAGCTCCTGTTTCACTCTGGTCTGCCGTAGTGTCATTTCTCCTACCTGGGGACTCATCATCATTTTCAGAAGAAGCCCAATCTTGCTCAACCTTCTCTGGAAATAGATTCAGCCCCAACTGCACTTCTCCATGAAACTGTTTGCCTGTCAAAACCTTGTGAGTCACCTGCCCCATCTGAATTCTCTCTGCATAATGCTGCATCATCCTCTGCCACTCAACTGGGCATCTGCTTCCTCTGCCAAGTGAAGGGAGTCCCTTTAGAGTGGGTGAATCTGAAAGCCAAAACTTCCTTATGCTGCGAATCTGAGCAACATGATTTTGATGCTTCCTCCCTGTGGTCCTCCTCTGGATGCTGGACTGAGTGACCACTTACCAACCTGGTCCTGGCATGGCCAACAGAAGCAATCTCAAGTTGTAAAGTGTGGGAATTTTATGTGAATCACCATCTACTGGAAAAAGAAGCTTCTCTGGTGAGAGCTGAGAGATGCACTAATCTGTGAGTGTAATGATAAATCATTAGGAGTCAGTTTAATGCTATGTCCATTTAGCAGGATCATGGTAGTAGGATCTCCTCTAATTTCTATGACCTATGTAGCCTTGGTTTAGCCCTAAATGGGATAGCTATAGCAAACACCTCTGTCCAAGGTTCCAGTACTGACCCAGAGAAGGGATTGAGATTGTAAGAGCCAGAGGTGATGGATGTCTACAATGAAACAGTTATTTCCAGGCACCACAGGGCAGTTGCACTTATGAACTCACAGTTGTGACAGCATGCACATGATCTGCACAAACACAAGCCAGATAGTATCCCAGCATGGGAGGGGGTGGACACAAAACTCCAGCCCTGGCTGAGGAGCTGCTGGCAATTGATAGCAGCTGGGGGAGAGAGAGCCAGTTTTCTTTAAGGGTGTGACCCCCGGTAGGTTGACTGTCCTTCAAGGGAGGGATTCATACCCAAGAGTATGTGGAAAATAAAAATTAGATTTGATGAGCTTTTAAAAAAAGAAGGCACAAAGTCAAAGTTTGGGTTTAGGGAGGTGGAAATGGATCTGAAAAGAGAGAGAGAGGGAGATTGAATATTATAAAATACATTGTGTGAAATGCTCAAAGAAGTAATAAAATATTATTTTAAAAAATAAAGGACTTCATGATAGTGACTTAACTTTGCAATGTGCAGGTAGATTCCACAGGATGGTGCTTTCTAAGGAGTACTTTGGATGCTCAAAGCCCCACCCTTCTTCTTCATTTAGTAGACCAAACACTGAATCCCCGATCAAGCTCCCTGTGTGACTATTTCCTATGATACTTTTAGCTCTCTGCACGAACATATAGAAATCTGGCAGTTAACATACATACGGGGATAGAAACACGTGTATTTGAATGTTTATCTTGAAGAGTACTTGTAGGCCATGATAGAGGGAAAAGATCAGAGATAGGTTAACAAGTCTCTTATGATACATTCTTGCTTTTATTATTACCTCCTGAACAAGGCTACCTGAATAAAAGCTGAGCTTCAGAGGAATCTTTTTTAAAGAAAGGGCAAGACAAATTTAGGCCAAAGCACAGCTCTGCAGAAGTTTATGGAAATGAGTATTTAGATTCATCAAATCCCATCTATGATATAAAAGTAGAAGCAAAACTTGGGGAAATGAGGGAACTGGGAGAGGAGGGAGGAAAGGGTGAGGATGCAGAGGCGAATACGGCCGAAGTACATGACAGCTTGTATGAAAACAACTTTAGAATCTCATCATTATGTGTAGTGAATAACTCTGATAAAAATTTAAAATGTTAAAAACGGGGAACTGGAGAGGTAGTTCAGTGGTTAGGGGTGCTTCCTGCTCTTCCAGAGGACCAGAGTTTAGCTCCCAACATCTACATCAAGTGGCTTATAACCACTTGTAACTCCAGATCCTACGGTTTCCTTCTTCTGGCCTCTGTGGGCACACACACACACACACACAGAGCATATACTGACGTGCACATACACATAAATAAAAATAAATCTTTTTTAATGTTAAAAATGAAGAAGTATTACTTAAAATATATGTAACAGAAGGCTAAATTTTATGGGTTTCGTTCTACAAAAAGCAGTTCTTGACTAGGGTAACAGTGATGTGGCCCCTGGCATCACAATGTCTCAAGATTCCCAACAGAGCCAAGTGTGTCCTCTCCCTGCTGGCTGGGTTTCTACTCTTCAGATGAAGGCTGCTGTGGTTTGATTGTGTCTTTGTATCTACCCATTTCTATGCTTCTGTAAAGGGAGCACTGCCTGGACCACTTAATCTGGCTTGCTATGTCTTTTCTATGATATAAGCAAGGTTAGCTAGCTGTAGGCGAGGAGAGAATGGTTTTATAAAATTTTTTTAAAGCTGCAAATGTCCTTAAGTACTCTTCTGGTTGACTTTTTCCTCTTTCACATTTGTTTCCAGAAAATATCCCTTATTGTCTGATCCACAGGAATTTCTGGCTAATTGCAACATCCATGTAGAGAAATATGAAGTTTATGGGAGGGAGAACAGGAGGTTCAAGGTGACCCCACAGCAGGAAAGAAAAGTGTTTTCTCTCTGTGTTGTAAAAGAAGCCTTTTACACTGCCCATGCAAACGCTGCTGATCCTACTTCAGACTCCTATCAGTGAGACACAGAACTCACTGTCCAGCTCCGGTGATCTGCCCAGCTGGCGTCCACGCATAACAAAGGGCTTCATACAGCTTGTAAGAAATGAGGTCTTGGTCAGTTAGCTATGAACAACAACTGTTAGTAAAATAAATTCAGAAAATCCATTTTTTAGACTTCTCTTGAGGAAAACCAAAGTACTTGAAATGGGTTGATAGAATTAGGCCGGCCAGCAAGTGTCAGGCTAACTTTATTGATCTTCACCCAGTGTCACCTTGCCATTATTTTTCTATTTGGTCACATCCCAAAGAGGTGTGTATTTTAAACAATGAGAAGAACTTGGAACTAGCAGCATTAAACCTTCACCACCTGTCCCTGTTAATGTTCTTATAGCTATATTTTAGACAAAGTGAAAATTTATTGGTTGTTTGATTACTCAGTATATTTGATTTGTTTGGTACTGCCCAAACCTGTCAGTAAATCCTCACTGGTTCATATATTTGATTTGCCCGAAGTCAAGCACAGATATATAAATCTTCATTTGGAGTCCAAGGATTTAAAATCCAATCCCAGTTTCCTTGGCAAAAAAAGAAAAACAGAAGCAAACAACGCTGACAGAAAGTAGAGAAAGTAGAGGAGTTTTAAAAGCCTCGTGGTGCTCAGGGAAGGTAAAGGATGTGCACTTTGACAGAGAGGGAGTAACTACCATGGGCTAGAGAGTGCGGGAAAGAGTTCCAGATTTAAATATCATTGAAATTTAGGTTAATCTACTAGAAGGAGGGAGGAAGTTCATCTGGAGAAAGATGTGGAGAGGAAATTCATACTAGACATGTCAAAGAGAATTAACAGCTTAGAGCCTTAGGAGAACTCAGGGCAATTTTACAGGGTGGTGAATAGGGGCAAAAGTTGAGGAAGGGTTAGTGGGTAAGGATGAGGCTCGCTCTGGGTTCTGAGGAACCCACAGCATCAAGTTTCAGGGAATTGGTTCTTATCTTCGAACAATAAGGTAGTGCTAAACATTCTGGACTTGGTTAATGTCTTCATAAAGCATCAATTTAAGAAGACTGTTAGCATACATCATGGGGGCGTGTGAAGTTATAATGACCTGTACTGGAATATTGTGGGAAAGAAGAGATGGTGGAAGGCAGGAAGTAGTAAGACTCAGTGACGGGAAATAAGGAGTGAGCCAAGACAGTAACAAAGTTTCAACCTGAAAAGACCAAGAAGATGTTAACAGCAGAGGTTTAGCAAATCCAGGTGTGGAAGTGTCTTTGGAAAGGACATGAACTGGCACAAGAATATGTGAGGCTGAGATCACAGCAGAATCACTGTAAATGCCCTGCATGAGTCAGGGATGGAGGTCAATGTGAAGGCCACCTGTAGAGTGAGGGCTATGTTCAGATAAAGATAAAAGAGAAAGCTCCTACAGGTAGAAGCAGGGTCAGAGAGATGGTTCATCAATTAAGAGCACTGGCTGCTCTTGCAGAAGACCCAGGTTTGATTCCCAGCACCTACATGGCAGCTGACAACCACACGTAACTCCAATTTCAGGTTATCTGACGCCTTCTTCCGACCTCCACAGGCATTGTACAACATGGGTGCACTTACACACATGCAGGCAATATACTCATATACACAAACTAGATAGAAGCAGAGTTGAGAGGAGCAGCCAAAGGAAGGCAAGATGAGCTGGAATCATAAAACACAGGGGGAGAGTGTGTAAGGATGGCCACCAGTGTCGCAGTGCTGAGGGGCAGGTGGGGGGCTTGTCAGGAGCCATTGGACTTGGTGGTCAGTATAATACAGAGAACTGGGGAAGGGTGCGGTCTCAGTGGGGGAGGGAGACAAGGGCTTTCAGAGGACGAGGCAAGAGTAGAGAGTGTAGCTGTGCTATGAGTTGATGTTAAGAGGAAGGCAAGATGAGGTCGAATTCCCAAAAAGACAAATGGGGAGAAGAGCCTGGGTGCTGACGAGACTGGAGGGCTGGGTACATCTTGGAGCTGAGAGCCGCAAAGCAGAATGGCCTGATTCCCTCTGACATTTGTCCAAGTGTTTCTATCTGTAGACTCTGGTCTCTTCCACACCGTTGTAAACACTGGCAGAGTGAGTGGAGCCGCTCTGGAGCCAATATGCAACCTATGAATGTCAGAGACCCATGTTGAGTGGCTCACAACCAACCACCTGCAACTCCAGCTCCAAGAGATTTGATTTGATACTCTTTTCTGGCCTCTGAGGACACACACAGATGTAGCATAC
>NW_008339846.1:2459203-2511805 GCF_000622305.1 Nannospalax galili | reverse complement strand
ATAATCTTTTTTAAGGCAGCTGAAAAGCCCTAGAAGAAAACCATTTGCTCAGGTTTGAGTCTTTATAGATTGGTTAATCCACATGTTATGTTCAAGTCCTGTTTTAATGGCATTTACTAATTGAGTTAAAAGAAAACAGACTTGCTAAAATGTATTAGAAACATGCTTATTTAAAGACACTTTCTGTTATCAGACATTAAGTCTTTTACGTGCCCTTACCAGGACTTCTGGTACTTTGTAGCATCTAGGCCAGACATCCAACTGCTAAACAGAATGCTCATTGAACCCAGTGATACCATTTCTTATGCTATGCTACTAAAACTAGAAATGACCTCTCACTACTTACTCATATCCCAAAGAAGTTCCTCTTTGATGGAAGGGGAAGACACAGGCCTGCAGTGCTTTACAGCCACAGGACTCCTCTGTCTACATGATGGATCCAGATCTAATCTCATGGCTGCATGGAGCAGCCTCCTTCTCAGCCACGAGAAGGAAACTAGGGCCTCGGGCCCTGTGGTTCAGCTGAGCAGCTGCAGTGCTCAGAACATCAATGGCCATCTGCAGCTCCAGCTGAAAATTGTGATAATTATGCCTTCTTTTGCTGGAGGCTAAAGGTCCTTAGAGTTCATTTCCCCGCTTAGGGCCCCTGCTATAGATAATAAGAAGTGACAATCTTTCCAGTTCGAACTTAGTGAGGACACACACAACCAGCTGTGGTTCTTCCTAAGCCACTGCAAATGGAGACAGATGGGATTAAACGCTCCAAAACAACACAAAGGTGAGACAGTAAATGAAAACGGTCAGTGGATTTAGGGAGCTGGAGAGTGAAGGGGCCTGTGGGCTCCACAGTGCACAGTGGATGAAGTGTAGGTCACGAGACTACCAGGGAGAACACGGGGGGTGGGGGAGCATTGTGCAGAAGGGCCCCCTTTGGAGGAGCACCTGGTAACTGCAGATGGAAGAAGCAGGACACGCTGCCTACCCACCCCAGCCAAGGGCTTCTATTTTCTCCCTTCGGGGGTGGGAACGGCTGCATTCAAATCTCAGGGGACCAGCCTCAGCCAAGAGCAAGCCGCCTTCCTGAAAATGAAGCAGGAGTCTAGAGTGGTGCTCTTCAAACTTTCCAGGTGAAGGGAGTGTTCTAGCCTGGCAGACTATTTGAGAGCCAGTACTGACCTTTGGATGCCTTAAATGTTGCTAATACAATTGAGAAGCTGACTTATATTTTAGTTCATTTTAACTAATGTAGCTGTAAATAGTTCTGTGTGGCTAACACCTCCTGGGCTAGAACACACCAGTTGACAAACTGCAAATCCTGGACCCTGAACCTCACCCCAAACCCACAGCAACAGCAGCTGCTTACATTCGGGCAGGAAAACTAACACAATTGTAAGACACAGGTGTGGACTCTCCAACGAAACTGTGCAGTCCCTTCAAGAACATCAGCCACACTGGAAGGCTCTAGATTCCTACAAGGTCTTCAGCCACCATGTACCACCTGGGAGAATGCCTTCAACACTTTAGGACATTACTAAGGGAAAGAAAATTTAGAAAAATGCAAACCACAGGAACTCAGAAGCTAACTGGGGAGAAAGAGCACGCAACTAAAAGGCTCATGGTGATACTCTTGAAGGAAAATAGAAAGCACACTGCACCAGAAGACCTGATGTTAATGGGGAGAAAAGACAGCAAGACTCACAAAGGTGGGAGGAATTAAAAACTAAGAACGGACCCAGGGGAGGTAGAAGGCCTGAGTTCCCCACGCAGCAGAGAGATCTCCATCCTGAGAACTTGCTGTTGACTTCTTCCTGGAGGCCAACCCATGAAGTCAAAGAAACTGCAAGCCTGCGGCCTACCTGACGTTCCCAGTAAAGCTCAGCACTAATGCCTAGGCCTGCGTGTTCTGCACAACTGCTGGTATAATGGGTGATTCAGGAGATTCAAGGCCAATGCCATCACCCTCTGGGCTGACACCTGAAACGGGCACTGGGTTTCACTAGAGTGTGGAGCACAACAGTTCAGAAGCCAGGCACCTCAGAGCCCACCATTACGGCAGCCCTGCGGGGGCGGGGTGCCACACCCCGCCTGGGGAATCAGACATCTGACGATGAGAACTTGCCAGTTTAGAGCAGCTCTGAACAAACATTTGTTTAGAACAAGCAGATAATGAGCAATTATTTTTGTTTCTAGGACACCACAGATGTTGTTCATTAGGGTACATCAAACAGGAGCAGGGCTTTCATGTCATGAGCTCATTTCCAAAACTCCCAGGGTTTCATTTGGGCAGAACTGAAGGACTTCCGAGCTCAGTTCTGAGATCTGTGGAAGCATTGAGGTGGAGATGTGGGGCCAGAGTGAAGACCACCCTGCACGTGGCTTTCCATGTGGGCTCAATAATCTCAGTGCTTCTACACCCATCTTTATAACCAATAGAAGGCTTTTCTCATTGATTTTTTTCCCCCTGGTGTTTGCTTTTTGTAAAATGTGTCTCAAGTTGAGTAAAACACATTTTAAAACTGTTAAAACATGACATAACCTGAATTCTAGAATTCAGGCCCATGATCAACATCCTCAATATAATCAGCACAGCTAAATCAGAGAAGTCACTGAAGATCTGAGTTCAAATTCCAGTTGTAGTAGGTGGATGCTCCATGATTTATGGTAAGTCACCTACTATGTCTGAGCTTCCGTCTCCATGTTGATTATATGAAGTACTGTGCTCTAAACAAAAAAAAAAAAAAGAAGAAGAAGACATTGGTTATTGTAGAAAGCCAAAGCCTGGGGACTGTGGAGTCATCAGGGGTCCCAGGTGATTCTCATTAAGAAAAAACAAGAAAATCCAGATGCTGACAGATAGTAATTGCTAAGTAGATGTTTGCCGAAGGAAGGATGGATGGATGGAGTGGATGGGTGGATGGATAGAAGGATAGAAGGATGAATGGATGAGGTGGATGGGGTGGGTGGATGGATGGGTGGACTGGATGGGGTGGATGGATGGATGGATGGGGTGGATGGGAAGATGTTTGGATGGATGGGTGGATGGATGGATGGATGGAGTGGATGGGGTGGATGGGGTGGATGGATGGGGTGGATGGGAAGATGTTTGGATGGATGGATGGATGGATGGGGTGGATGGATGGGGTGGATGGGCAGATATTTGGATGGATGGATGGATGGATGGATGGATGGATGGATGGATGGAGTGAATGGGTGGATGGATGGATGGATGGATGGGGTGGATGACTGGATGGATGGATGATGGAGGATGGATGGATGGATGGATGGGGTGGATGGGTGGATGCATGATGGATGGTGAGTGGATGGCTGGGGGGATGCATGGATGGATGGATGGATGGATGGATGGATGGATGGATGGATGGATGGGGTGGATGACTGGATGGATGGATGATGGATGGATGGATGGATGGATGGATGGGGTGGATGACTGGATGGATGGATGATGGATGAATGGATGGTGGGTTGGTGGATGGGTGGATGGATGGATGGATGAACAGGTAGATAGGTGGGTGAATGGATAGGTAGATGGATGGGTAGGAGATATCAGGCTAAAGAGACAAGAGGGAAGTATCTCTCTAAGTATAGAAAGTATACTCAGTAAAAAGAAAATAAGACTATAACATGCAATGCACAGCTGTGGTAAGCCATAGATATACTCAGTTATGGAAGAATAAAGTAAGGTGTCTGTTGGCAAAAAGGAGTTCAGGCAAGCTGCTTTAAACAATCTGTCTTGGCAGGAGATGACATCAGCTTATTGGTAGGTATACTGTTGCTAGGAAAGTGTCCTTTCAGGAGAGCTCTTCTCTGAATTTCCATAGTATTGAAGTGTATCTACTGTGAGGCAAATAAATCAGGAAGTGTATGAAGGAACCAGTGATGTTTTTAGAAAGTTCTTGAGCAGAGCATGATCTTCCCTTGCTCAGAGCTTCTCACCTCCAACTTGTCTGGTTCTGATGAGTGATTTTATCTTGGTATCAGAAAGTTTCGGGATGGATGGATGGATGGATGGATGGATGGATGGATGGATGAATGGATGGGATGGATGGGTGGATGGATGGATGGATGGATGGATGAATGGATGGATAAATGGAATAAACTAATAAGATAATATAAAAACCCTCTGAATGTTAGCTCCTCTTCTGTGAGTTGTGGCAACAATGACTTCCAAGTGCTGGAGAAAAACTGCGGCCAAAAGTAGCTGAGATCTGGGGACCTGCCTGGAAGCCAGCTCTGCATCTTCACACTGTCCTCCCCTTCAGCCTCCAGTCTTGCCCCAGGCTGTCAGGCTAGGTCCCAGCTTCTGTCAAATATCTTACACAAAAGAGAACAAGGATGAATTTTAACAAAACATGGAGATATCCACCAGCCTAGCATCCCCAAAATTGTGTACCGCTTTCAGAGCATAATATTGAAGGAGTAAATCCCAAAAGAATGAAAAGTAACCTGTTAACAGAGTTACCTCCTCACAGAGTGGGGAGGGTAGAAGCTGCATTGGCTATTAAGCAGTGAGGTTACCATGGCACCCCACCCTAGCCACCTGACCCAAACACACGAAGATCCCGAGGGCAGATCAAGAAGCAAGGTCCCTGGAAGACTACAAAAGGGGTCCAGAACCTCAGTTACTGTTTTGGATGGCCAATACTGAATGTCAACTGGCCAGGATCTAGGGTCACCTAGGAGATGAAGCAGGGGGATGTCTCAGAGGGAGTTTCCAGACAGGGTTAAAGTTGGAATATGCACTCTAACTGTGGGCAGTACCATTCCATTGGCTGGGGTCCTGCACTGAAGGAAACGTGCCTGCACACTAACACCCATCTCTCTCCGGTTCCTCATTGAGGAAGCAATGTGAACTGCCGCCTCAGCCTCCCAGGACAATTACATTTCTGTTATGACGAGCCGAACCCTTGAACCCTGAGCCAAACTAAACCATTCCTTCCTCCTGCTGCTCCTGTCAGATACTGTGTCAGAGCAGTGAGAAGCAACTAATTCCATCTCATACAGTGCTCTGCCAGCTGTGCAGACCAAGATGATTCCCTGTCCCAGAGGGACCTCACTGTCTTGTCTGTGATGGGAGACTATAAATGCTACCCTTTTACTGTGCCAGGCTGCAGGGAGGTAAGAAGGGAGGAGGCGGGGCAGAGAGCTGGGCTCTACTCAGCAGAACCGGGTTCAAACTCCACCTCTCCTGTGGCCCTCCTTTGGACATGAGTCTCTGGGCATCATCAAGCTTCCATTTCTGTGGAGTGAAATCAAAACCATGGAAGTGTGGGAAACTACACCATCATACATGCCATATGGAAGGGCTACTGTGTAGTGAGTGGCCCACGGAGCCGGCTGTAGTAAGTACAGCCTGTAGAGTGAGCACGCTTCACAAGGCAAAGGTTTGGAAAGAAAAAAACCTTCTCCCTCAATTCAGAAACATGGCCCCAAGATAGAATAAAGTTTTTCTCTGTCCCATTCAATGTAAATTTTTCTAAGACAATGGAGAGGAAAAAGAGCTCATGAGGACAGATCAATAGGATATCCACATATGAGCCTTTAGCATCTTGGGCTGTTCTCTGATGATTGCATTCTATCACTAGGCCAATATCTGACTAATGCATCAGCACTTAGAACAAGCAAAAGTCATGAAAGAGGATATGAAGTTAATTGTTTTTCTAGTTTCAACTGACATCATTTTTGTTTTCTTTTTGTCATGAATACTTAAAATTGTAATAGTGAAACTGTATAGCTTCTGAGTGGCCATTTTAGCTATAGAAGTTGATTGAGATGCAGAGTTTGTGGCTTGGCAAATGTTTGAGTGGCTTCCTTAAAATAGCTGTGTAATGCTTTTATTTGTGACATTACAATAAAGTCATTTTATTAAAAAATTTTAAAAACACATTTCAATAAATTTACATTACAACTATGAAAACCTGATAATCTAAAGACATAGTGTCTGTTTTTCCTAAAGCTAGAAGTCAAGAAATTCAAATTATCTAGACAAATACTTTAATGTATTAGAATATTGATATAATGTAAGTGTGGTACGTGTGTATGATCTTAGCACTCAGGAAACTGAGGCAGGAGAATTGACGTGAATTCAAAAACAGGCTGGACGACACAGTGACTATTAAGCCAGGCAGGGCTGCTTAGAAAGACACTATCTCAGAACTACTTAATTAACTAATCAATTAAAATTGATATAAAAGTATCTGTCACTGGAGCACAGCCAACCCACTGGGGTCTGTACTCTTAAAGAAGGCTGCTGCCCATCCTCCAGAAGCAATGAGTTTCCAGTAGCTCCTCTGGTAGGGCTGAGACATCATGCCCACCTCCCCATTCCATGCTGCCATTTTGTCTGGCTTGAGCTTGCACAACTTTGTGCATGCTGTCACAATTGCTGTGAGTTCATATGTGTACCTGCCCTGTTGTGTCTGGAAAATAGTTTCCCTAAAAAAAAAGAAGAAGAAGAAGACACAAAGTTGGGTGGGTAGGTGGGTAGGGACTGGGGGGTGAACCTGGGAAGACTTGGGGAGGGGATGAATATGATTAGAATAAAGTACATGGAATTCTCAAAATACTAATAAAAATAAATAAATGATTTGGAGGCAAAGATTTATCAGTTCAGGCCTTGACAAAAACTTACTTGGCATAGAGAATCCAATATCTTAAACTATCTGGTTTTGTAAAAATTATCTTTTGCTATTTCATTACCAAGAGAGAAAACTCAAATTACAGTACAGCCCCAAAGGGCTTTTGCAATTCCTTTTTTCATTTTTATTGAATTTTTGCAAATTTTATACAATATATTTTATCATGTTTAGAGACCTTCTGTGCACTTCCCCCGGTGGATGCCACCTAATTTCACATACTCTGTTATATGCGTTAAGGCACACCAAGCCAAATTTGTGTTCCCAAATGCCCTTCAGTGTGGGTCTAACCACAGGAGTCACGCCCTTAAAGAAAACTGACTCTCCCTCTCCAGCAGCTATTGATTAGCAATAGCTACTCAGCTAGGGTTGGGGCTTCTTAGCCACTTCCCCAGAGTCTAAGAGACTGCAGAGTCCTCATCCCTGAATAAGACACCTCTAGCGAACTTCTGCCTCCCAAGGCTCAGGGCTCATTTCGGAAGAGGGGGCAGAAAGACTGTACGAGCCAGAGGTGGTGGGTGACCACAAGAAAACCAAGTTTTCCAGAGAGCTGGTCAATTACCCCCATGAACTCACAGCAACGGTGACCCACGCACAAGACCCACGTAAGCTCAAGCCAAAGTCCAAGCTTTTGCAGCTCTTCAAGAAGGATGTTCTCCTTTGAAGGCGTGTGACCCACAGGCCATGAACTTGACTGCACAGCAGTCCTGAAATAGATGCAGTTGGCAGTTCTGCCCATGCAGGTTCTGAGGGGCAAATAAATGACACAACCTGAAACATGCAGCCCAGATGCTCATCACACGCCACTCTTACTGCAAAGTCGTGTTTCTCACTGTCGTCCACAGGTGAGGACCAAGGGCAGCAGCTCTCCAAGGCTGCAGTGCAGGTCAGGTCCAGCGTCCTTCCACTGTCTACTCCATCCAGTCCGGCACACAGAATGATGTCTACTGAGCTGTCTTGGACTCTGACACATACCACAGCCACTCCACCACCACAAACTTCTGAACTTGCTCTGATTTTACATTCTAATGTTTGACAGTGCTTTGGGGCATAAGTAGTCTTGAATTATTCACCAGCAAATTAAGAAAATAAATATTTTTGCATCACTCCTTGAGTTTTTTTGGATCTGTCGGGGACTTGATTCTCTAGAGGTGGTTTTGGGATGAGCAATATGTGCTGACCAGGTCAGCACCATGCTGCCTTTGTCAGTCACATGCCCAGCCGACCAGGAATGGCAGATCAGCAGTGCTGAGTAGCAAGGAAGCAAGGGCCTGGCTTAGTGCTCAGATGCTGTGTGTCATCCATCAGTTCAGTGGTTGTGGAGAGCCAATTAGAGTTTTATTTATAATTCATTCTTCCTTATAAGCACTGCGTTTCGTTTATTATATTTTATTCTTTTCATGTTGAACTATCTGGTCTCACATTGAGAAAAGACAAAAATTTAAAGCCCACAGCTGATCGTACTTCTCTTCATGCATCAGGATATGTTCTTCAGAAAAATGTTGTTATGAATGAATATTCGCAAACAGCAAGGCACGGACAAGATCTGCAACAACCAACAAAAAGGCGGTTACAGGGGACAAACCTAGTAAATTCAGATTCTGCACAATGTATGCTTGAGAAATTAACTTTGAGGAAGATATCAGAAGACATGTGAACCACAGATTTGGCTAAACAGGAATGAGAAAAGGACATCCAAACTGTGCAAGAAAAAGCTGTTCACTTCTATTTTATATGTCGTGCACACGGATGCACAAGGTGTCATTGTTAATGATGTCACCAGCAAGGTGACACTGATTCCAGTAAGGAGCAGAAGACTTGCACAATGAGGGGTTACTCCGACTTCCTGCTGTTGGTAGTAGGTGAGCCCATCCTCTGAAGGGAAACTCCCTGGGCATTTCCTGTGCTTCTGTCAGTGGTTAGCGACTTCATCCTGATACTCAGCGAAGTGAAACCACTCCACAGTAATACAAACAACCAAAATCTCAGAGACTTGCTAAGCAACGATGCATAGGATCTTTGTGGGGAAAGAGACTAGTAAAACGTTTCTTAAAGGAAAATAGAGATCACACAAAATACAGAACCTGAAAGTGGAAAATGGCAGCTGCGAAATCACTTAGAAGCTCCTTCAAATCCAGTTAAAATACCAGTAGTATATCTCACAACACCGCTGGACGGGCTTGGAGTTCTTTGAAAAACACATAAACATAAATAATCAAGAAGATACTACAAGGTTAACGAAGAACACTTTCCCTACTCCATATTAAAACTGCGCACAGAACTACACTAAACAGAGCAGCGTGGACCAAGTCAGTCATTGAAATAACTTTTTGTGATTAATTCCTGTAATTTTCTATTTACTGATTTATGTCTTTCTGTGGTTTCTATAACAATCACGATTTTTTATCACAGACATAAAACACTTAAAAAGTAGCAATCACCTCTCTCGCCTGTTTCATTTCATGTGTATTATATAATTTAAATGCTATAGCATGTCCTTTTTCTTTCTCTAGGAGTTTGTTTCCATTTATTTATAAGCATCTTCCTATATTAAAAATGCCAACTCAATTAAACAAGGGACTAGGTGGGAGGAGAGAAATAGAGGGTGGGCAGGCCCTAGACTGAGAACGGCTGGAGACAGACTGCTACTGGGTGAGGGAGAGTATGCCTTACATATGATCTCTGGATGGGCTGACCAGACTCCAGTGAAGGCATTTACAGTGAAGGGCATTTGGATAGAAATGCCTGAATAGGACTTGACATGTGTGATGGAATACATGAGGTCCTGTTGGGGGATGAGGGAGCATGGATGGGAGAGGGGGTCTAAATTTGATTAAGAACTGTTGTATGAAATTACAAAAGCTCAATAAACAATTTAAAATATATCCTCCATTAACCTCAGGCCCACCTTCAGGCTTCTCTCTCCTGCACACAGAGAGGTTGATGGTGAGGCTCTTCAAACCCATATCCCTCTCCTCCCTGTCCTCACTCCTGCGGCTCTTCTCTTCCTACGCTTTGGCTACAACACACTGACTTACACCTGGAAAGGTCACCAATGACCCCCATGTCACCCAGGTCACCTGTCACAACTCTGACTTATTTCACTTGGGCCCCTTGATAGATTTGCAGCAGCAGAACCACTCATCTTTCTTGAAATACTGCCCTCGTTGATTTCTCTAATTCCATCCAATCCTTATTTTATCAATCAACATGTTATGTGTATCATTACACAATATGTATCTTTGAATGTGTCTTTCCCACTCAGAACAAACAACAAATTACTTACATAGTACACTTAAAGATGAAGATATGATAACAGATCAGCATTTTAGTACATTATACATTGGCACAGATCTGTGCCACTGTATACAGGGATACAGGAAGATAGTGACCCTGGTCAGCAAAGTAGCTAGAAGACAGCATTAAAACTAATAAAATGCCAGGTGTGGTGGTGTGCACCTTTAATCCCAGAACTCCAGAGAGAATGGCAGGTGTTTGGAATCAAGAGATTTTGCAATATACACGTATGTCTCATTTTGCAGTTAAAATGTCTCTTACAGGCTACAGTGTATTAACTCACATGGTGGGACATCTGGAGACACAAACTTGACTCAATAGGCCTTAACAAATATGACAGAGTGCATAAATTCCAGTGTGGGGACTATGGGATAGGTGCAGTGAGAGGAAGGAGCTTTAAATATGATTAGAATGTTGCATGAAAATTCAACAAAAAAGGGGCTGGAGAGACGGCTCAGCAGTTAAGAGCACTGACTGCTCTTGCAGAGGACCTGGGTTTGATTCCCAGCACCCACATGGTGGTTAACAACCATCTGTAGCTCCATTTCTAGGGGTTCCGACATCCTCATCTGACCTACACAGGCATTGCATAGCACGGATGCACTTACACACATGCAGGCAATACACTCATACACATAAAAATAATAAAATATTTTTTAAAAGTGTAAAAAGAAAATTCAACAAAAAAATACATATTGAAAAAAAATGTCTTTTATAAGGGTCTGGAAGGGTCAGTGAGTAAAGTGCTTGCCAAGGCAAGCATGAGAGAGAGTCTGTGTTCAGAGTCCCAGCACCCATGTAAGGAGCCTGATGCGGTGACATGGTCTATGATTCTACTACTGGGAAGGTAGAGACAGGGATTTTCCTGACTTGCTTGCCAGCCAGCCTAGCTGAATCAGCAAGCTCCATATCAGTGAGAGGCCGTCTCAAACAATGTTAAATAAAAGGTGCACGTAGGAAAAAGAATCTACATGCTGTCCACATCACCATTCAGAAATGTACATCTGGGGCTGGAGAGATGGCTAGTAGTTAAGAACACTGGCTGTTCTTGCAGAAGACCCGGGTTCGAATCCCAGCACCCACACGGCAGCTAACAACTGTCCGTAACTCCAGTCCCAGAGGATCCGACAGCCTCTTCTGACCTCAATGGGCATTGTACGACACAGGTGCACTTACTTACATGCAGGCAATACATGCATACACATAAAACAAAAATAATAAATAAATAAAAAGAAATGTACATCTGCAAATGGTTTGAAGTCAGGTAAACACCAATCCATTTCTGTGTAAGTAGGACCAGCAACACCTGAGCTGGCAGAAAATGGAACTGAACGTCCCTCTGCCATCTCCCACCCTCCCCTCACCTGCACCGTGATTTGAAAGAGCAGAGCGTCATCAGAGTTGGAGATATAACTCACAGGTAAACAGCAAGTGAAACACAGCTTACCCTCTTACTGGAATGTGTAAGAAGTATCGAGAAGTCTCATTAATTGACAAGTGATTTCAGAATTCACAAAATACTATGCATGGCAAGGCCATTCTTGGCTCTTTCTTTTCACAGCAACAATGTGACAATTAAAATTGCATTAGTGATGAACAGATGAGTCATCACAGAGTTAGTGCCAAAACCCCGTGAGTCAAATTCGTTCACCTATATTGCTGTTATGGAAACCTTGGTGGGCATGTGACAGATTCTGCCCTTTGGGCAGTATTGCATGAAGGACATCTTCCCCTGCTATGTGACAATCACCACAGGGACCCACTCACAAGTGTGATAGCGCTCAGCTTGCAGCTTGGTTGGAAGGCCAATCTGAAACCCTGAGGCAGATCTGTCTCCCAACCAGGTCTGGCTGTCAGCAGGGAATCGGGTGCGATAGTTTGTTGCCAGGTGTATTGAATCAATAAACCGATAACCATCATAAATCACATCACTGCGCAGAGCTTCGAGCTTGTGCCCAGAGTTTGATAAGACAAGTGAATGATAAACAAGATGACAAAGGCTTTCTCTCTAGAACATTTATCCCTTTATGTTGAGTGAGTTCCAACTTGTAGCCAGAAAACATTCACCTTTTTCAGACTATATTAACAATGCATTCTCTGATGGATAAGCATTCTTGAGGACATTCCCAAGTGACAGCCTGCACCAGGCAGGGTACCCTACAGGGAAAAGAATGGGGTGCAGTCACCCTTCCTGGGCTCACACTGGTGGGGACTAGAGCCTGGGCAATTGCCTCCTATGTGTCTTCTATCTTCATCAATACCACATAGTAGCCCTGGGTACTTTATGCTGCCATTGTAATAATTAAATAAGTCAATTTAATATTAATTCTTAGACAGTGCTCCACAGATTTTTGCTGTGATGGCATGGTTGGTCATTGAGCTGAATAGAGGAAAGGCACAAAACTAAAATCCTCTAGAATTCCATAGACTACAGAGGAACAGAAAATGAATACTTCCTCAGATCATAGGAAAGCTCTTCCTAGTCTGAACCAGGACCCATTAGTCAAAGTTCTCCACACAGAGGAAAACAGAAGCCTGCACATTTGTGAAAACAATGAGAACAGAAAAAAAAAAAGCAGTTTGGGAGAAGAGATGTATTCTGACATGTTTAAAGAACAGAGAGGGCTGGAGAGATGGCTCAGCGGTTAAGAGCACTGGCTGCTCTTGCAGAGGACTCAGGTTCAAATCCCAGTACCCACACAGCAGCTAACAACCATCCATAACTCCAATTCCAGGGGATCCACCTTGACAGGCATTGCATGACACAGGTGCACTTACACAACGCAGGCAATACACTCATACACATAAAATAAAAATAATGAAATTTTTTTAAATAAAGGAGAGAGAAAGAGAATAAAAAAGATTAGATATGCAATAATATCAATAAAATTTCTTGCAAACCAGGTATCAACTGGAATTATCAAGACTTGGGAAAACAGTGATATTTGAGAATAAAATGAATTCCCTAGAAGGTGCAGAAAACCCACCCCATCTCCACGCGTCTCCACCCATCTCCACACGTCTCCACCTGTCTCCACCCGTCTCCACACGTCCCCACCTGTCCCCACCCATCCCTACCTGTCCCCATACGTCTCCGCTGGTCTCCACACGTCTCCACCCATCTCCACACGTCTCCACCCATCTCCACACATCTCCACATGTCTCCCTCACCTAGATTTTCGTGGAGAGTCCTGACTTATTCCTACTAAAATTCTCAATTCACCCATATTCTCCCTTCTTAGCTTTTGTTTGAGTTTTAAGAGCAAACAATATTACTCTTTCTACATGGATCTAGACAGTGAACTAAGCTGTTTCTGTGTCTACCCTAAATCCTAGGGTGAGTGTACAGGTGGGTAATGGATTCTTAGAGGAGAAAAGAAGGTACAGAGCGGTGTCTATAAGGGAATGACACTCCTAAGAGCGAGGTTATAGGTTATAAAATGAGTCACCATAAAGAATCAGAGTTAAAAGGAACATTTTTAAATGCCAGTCACATGTCTGGGGTGGGAAGACACAGGACTCAGAGGAGAGGAAGACGCGATCAAGAGAATGGCTTGAGCTGAAAAAGTCAAAGAAATTTCCCAGGGCTACAGAGTAGGCTAACATGGCACTGGGAAACATAAATTATATTTTTAAAAATGATTCATTTTGTTAGCTTAAAATCTAAGCAATGTAATTTCTAAAAAAACAATAGAAAGAAAGGAATTATATAAAACATAAATATGATTTCCAAAAATTGAAGAAAGCTATTTTCTAGATAAAAGGGGTCCATGAGATGTCCAATCCATGAATTTCAATAATGGCCCCAAGCAAGGCACAGAACTATGAAATTTCAGAATACTCTCTTAAAGACAGAAAAAAAGAATGTCAGGAAAAACAAACGGCATTCGGCTTCCTAACAGGAAGACTGAAAGCCAGAAGCCAATGAATAGAATCTTTAAAATGCAGAAGGAAAAACAATACCCAAACCAGAACTCCATACCAAAGAAAAATCATTTTTCTTCCCCTAGCTTCCGTCAACTCCCAAGACCTGGGAAGGACAAGAAAGTGTGGAGCAGTGAGTTCAATGCAGGTCTGATGCCTGTGAAAAGAGAGTGGAAAGGAGGGAGGGGCACTGAAAAGGTCCTGCCAGGCAGAGGCCGGACAGCTGACCAGTACTATCCAACACTGTGCCAGGCCAAAGTGGCTGATTCTCAGTCATAAGCTGGGAGCAGCCCATGGGGGCACGTGGTGGTCCAAAGACACAGCAGCTGGGAACCCAAAGTTTCTATGTCCACAAAGCAGGATCTGAGGGAGGTATGCCTGGCCCCACAAGGGCCTTTCTCACATGCCAAACCTTATCCACAGCCTGTGCTCCGAGGAGCATCTGTTGGTTTTACAGCTCGGCATCCATTTTCCTGCCTTTTGCTCACAGCTCCTAGATTTTCCTTGGAAAACCACAGCCACAACTCGTCTACTTGTTTTTGGTGAAAATAGCTCTGTTTCCCTCTCCCCAGTGATGTGGTAGTACCACCCTAAACCATCAGAACACAATCCATCCCATCACATGAGATTGACAAAAGGTTTGGTTTAGCACCAGAGCCATCCCAGGGCCAGTGCTGGGATGTTGACTGGGTTGCTGAGAGAAAGAAAAGGAGCCTGGAGCTGCAAGTAGCAAGCCTGACGTCACCTGGAGGAGCCACCTGAGAAAGCATCAGACGCAGAGCACGCAGGAGACATGAACAAGGTGCAATGACAGAAGCTGAACCTCTTGGTCCAGCCACACTTGAAGGCAGATTACCGCCTGTCCCGGGGGTCCAGATGCATTCGCTCACTGGAGTTGCTGAAGCAACAGCATTTCCTGTCAAGGATTAATCTTCAAATTCTAAAGTCCTTATGTGAACTGTGAGCTCCAGATCTAGCTTATCCTCTGTCCTAACTCCAGGGCCCAGTTTTTGCTGCCCTGGAACTCCCTATGTAGACCAGGTTGACTCTGAACTCACAGAGATCCACCTGCCTCTGCCTCCTGAGTTCTGCGATTAAATTCATGCACCACCACCATGCTCATGCCACTTTTTTTAAAAAGAAATTTATATTTAGTTTTCATTATCTATGAAATTAATAATAAGGGGATTTGGCTGAAAGTTGGTATTATGGATTCTATATCAGCCAAGGCCAAGAAATCATACCAGTGAGTAAAACAGAATCATCACCAGTCTTCCAGCTCCCACATCCTGTTCTCCTTCTAGCCTTGGGTACAGGCCTGTTTCTGCTCTTAGCACCCCAGATCTCCTGACTACCCTCTTAGCCCAGACCTACCCACTGCATCCTGATCCCTTGCACCCAGACCAGCTTAATTTGTCAGTCTACTTTATTAGAGTCTTCCCAGCCAGTCCCACTGCCAACTTGCCTTTGCTTCCTTGAGACCAGCCTTCTGTCCTGGCTTTTCACCACCCCAACTTACCTTGAATTACCTAGACCAGCCTTCTTTCCTGATAAGTCTAATCCCACATACACTGCCTTGACTCCCCTACAACATGAGCAATTGCAATCTCCCAAACCCCACATTCTGTTCTCCTTCTAGCCCTAGGCACAGGCCCACTTTTGCTCTTAGCACCCCAGATCTCTGGACTACCATCTTAACTCTGCAAGGTGGTGAGGTTTCCGAATTGTGCCTGTCCACACCTACACTGGGACAACCTGCCCTCAGCCCCATCCCACTGCTGCAGGGTGAGGCTTCCCTGAGCATTAGTGGGCCCAGACCTTTGCAGACTGCCTGAGATCACCTGAATCCAACCTCCACCTACCAAACATCCCAAATTGTACTGTGTCTGCTCTATAGAGGGGCCCAGACTTTAGGAGGAAGCCTGAGAGCATCTGATCCTCATGCAAATTGGGCCTGTGTAGGAAATCCTGAGTAGTTTGACTAGCACCATCTGGCCCCTCCAATATAAAATAAAAGAGAGAACCTAGACCAACCAGCTTTTCATACCCAATAAGAAAACAATAAAGGCACATCAAGTATACAAACAGAAACAGACTTAAACTGAACAAAGGAAGGCTTGAGTCTCACACCAGAATCAGAAACAACAAAAGAAATCCACATGCCAAAGTCACAACAATAATAAAAAAATAACAACATGAAAAACCCAAATAGTATGTCCCCACCAAGTACCAACAGTCCTGTAGAGGAGTTCTACAATGAGAACCCCCTAGAGATAACCTGGGACACAGAATTCAAAAGTACAATTATAAACATGATCAAAGAATTCAATGAATTTAAGGAACACACAAAGAAATCAAAGAACTGAAAGAAGATAGGGCTAAACATCTAAGTGAATTCACAAAAAAGAAATATTGAATATTCAGGCTGAAATGAAGAAGGAAGTGAAAGACTCAATAAGCCAATTAGAAATGACAGGAGAAAGCCCCACCAATAGAATGGATGAATGAAATGGAAAACAGAATATAAAGACTGTCAGATAAAGTTGATGAATTGGGCTGCTCAAGCAAAGATTATGAAAAATTTAAGAAAATACAGGAATGGAATATGCAGGAATTGTGTGACACCATAAAAAGTCCATATTTAAGCATCATAGGCATAGAGGAAGGAGAAGAATCTCTGGATAATGGTACAGACAAGATCGTCAACAGGATTGTAGAAGAGAATTTCCAAAAATTAAAGAAAGAAATGCCCATACAAATATAAGAAGCACATAGAACACCAAATAGACATGACCAGAAAATAAACTCCCCATGGCACATCATAGTGAAAACACTGAACATATAGAAGAAAGAGACAATTCTGAAAGCTGCAAAAGAAAACCAAGTCACATATAAAGGAAAACCCATCAGAATTACAGCTGACTTTTCAGTGAAAACTATGAAATCAAAAGAGCCTGGACCAAAGTTCCCACCTCTAAATGGCCACAGATGCCAACCCAATATACATTACCCAGCAAAAATATCTATTATACTTGAAGGGGAGAGAAAAATCTTCCATGACACAAATAAGCTGAAAGAATTCATGACCACAAAACCATCCCTTCAGAGAATACTTGAAGCAATTCAAAGAGCTGAAGAAAGGAACGACTATACCCAAGGGGTAACAGAAAGAAATGAAATGAAGGTGTAACTGTGGAAATACATAGTTAGACCAAGAATGAAAACAGAAATCAAAGTGACAATAATCAATACACAACCTTGAATAATAACTTTAAATATCAATGGACTTAATGCCCTTGTCAAAAGACACAGGCTAGTTGAATGAATTAAGAAACAAAATTCCATCTTTTGTTGCCTGCAAGAAACCCATCTCACCCCCTCAAGAACAGGCACTACCTTAAGGTGAAAGGATGGAAAAAATATTCCACGCAAATGGTACTAAGAAAAAAGCAGGAGGTGCAATTCTAATATCTGAGAAAATAGACTTCAAACTAAAACTAATCAGAAGGGATAAAGAGGGCCACTTCATTCTGATCAAAGGAACAATAAACCAAGAAGATATTACAATACTGAACATATATGTACCAAACTCTGGTGCATCCAAATTCATAAAGAAAGTACTAGAGGACTTCAAGGCACACATTAAATCCCAACTCACTACTTTAGGAGACTTCATTAGACAGGTCAATGGGACAAAGAATAAACAGATAGACATCTGAATTAAACAATACCATACATCAAATGGACCTAACAGACATCTACTGAATAGTCCCAAGAACTGAAGAATTTTCTTTCTATTAAGCACCCCATGGAACTTTCTCCAAAATCAACCACATACTGGGTCACAAAACATGCCTGAACAAATTTTCAAAAAATGGAAATAAATCCATGCTTTCTATCAGACCACAATGCAATGAAGCTTAAATCGACACAGGAAGAAACCCTGGTAACCACATGAACTCATGGAGATTAAACAACACACTCCTGAATGATGAATGAGTCAAATGAGAAATTAAGAAAGATATAAAACTATTCCAGGAACTAAATGAAAAGGATAATACAACACAACAAAACCTCGGTGACACATTAAAAGCAGTACTAAGAGGAAAGTTTATAGCTCTAAGTGCCTACATCAAAAAATCAGAAAGAACACAAATAAATGACTTAACATTGCAACTCAAGGCACTTGAAAGACAATAACAAACGAAACCCAAACCCAGCTGACAAGAAGAAATAACAAAAATCAGAGCAGAAATTAATGAAATAGAAACAAAAAAATACAAAGAATCAAAAATTCTAAGAGCTAGTTCTTTGAAAAGATGAACAAGATGGACAGACCCTTAGACGAGTTAACCTAAAGAAATCAAAAGCAATTCCACATTAACGAAATCGGAGATGAAACAGAAAACATCACAAGAGACACCAAAGAGATCCAGAATGTAATAAGGGAATACTTTAAAAACCTATACACTATTTTTTGTACAAATACTTTATTTTTTCTTAATTTATTTAGTAACCACATAATTAGTAGAATCATTTCATTACAATAGCATCAACATAGTCAATGACAGTTTCCAGAGCAAAGAGGCATCTCTTTCAAAATTGGCTGTAAACTTTTAGATTCACAGTGTTGAATTAATAGAGTTATGCATCATTGTACTCAGTATAAACTCTATAAGGCATAAAATTGAATGAGATTTTAACCTTTAAAAAATCTCCATTTCTTTTTAAAATATACTGTTTCAGACAGATAAGTTCATTTTTAATGCAACTATTTGAAAACCTAAAAGAAATGGATGTGTATCTAAAATCATGGAAATCACCAAAGCTAAACCAAGAAAAGATCAACAGCTTATACAGACCCATGACACACAAGGAAATTGAAACAGTAATACAAAAAGTTCCTAACTAAAAAAATCCCAGGCCCAGATGGATTCACAACAGAATCCTACCAGACATTTAAAGAAGATCTATATCCAATACTACTTAATTGATTCAAAAAGATAGAAACAGAGGGGGAACTTCCAAATTCCAGCATCACTTTAATATCAAAGCCAGGTAAGGATAAAACCATAAAGGGAAAGTATAGACCCATATCCTCAGTGAACACAGATGCAAAAATTCTCAACAAAATACTTGTAAACCACATACAGAAAGCACCCCAAAAAGATCATCCACCATGATCAAGTAGGACTTAATCCAGAGATGCAGGGATGGTTCAATATATGTGTCAATAAACATAAATGCACTCAAAGATAAGAACCACATGGTCATCTTGATAGGCGCAGAGAAGGTCTTTAACAAAATTCCTCACAAATTTATATTAAAAGCCCTGGAGGGAATTGGACAGGAGGGGACACACCTCAACATAATTAAAGCTAAATACAACAAACCCACAGCCAACATCATTCTAAATGGAGAAAAACTGGAAGCATTCCCATTAAAATCAGGAACCAGACAAGGATGCCCACTATCTCCACTCCTTTTTAATATAGTGCTTGAAACTCAAGACAAGAGAAAGAAATTAAAGGAGTGCTAATTGGAAAAGAAGGGGTCAAATTATCCCTTTTTGCAGACAATACATCAAAAAGATGCCAAAAATTCTACCAGAAAACTAGAAATGATCAACATTTTCAGTAAAGCGGCAGGTTATAAAATTAATATATAAAAATGAGTAGCCTTTCTATATACCAACAACAAATAATTGGAGAAGCAGTAAATGGAAACCCTCCCATTCACTGTAGTCTCAAACACGAACATATCAGAATAAACCTGACCAAAGACATTAAAGGACTCTACAATGAAATTTTTAAATCTTTAAAGAAAGAGATTGAGGAAGACATCAGAAGATGGAAGGACCGCCCATGCTCATGGATTGGAAGAATTAATATGTGAAAATGACCATCCTACCAAAAGCCATTTATAGATTCAATGCAATGCCAATCAAAATCCCCATGACATTCATCACAGAATTAGAAAAAAAATCCTAAAATTCATACGGAAGTACAAAAAAACCCCCCAGATATCTAAAGCGACCCTGAACACTAAGAGCAATGCTGAGGGGATTACTATACCAGATTTCAAACTATATGACAGAGCTAATGTCATAAAAACAACATTGTGCTGTCACAAAAGTAGATCAACAGAACAAAATTGAAGATCCAAGTATGACTACATGCAATTTCAGCCACCTGATATTAGGCAAAGGGGCCAAGAATGTTCACTGGAGGAAAGACAGCATGTTCAGCAAATGGTGCTGGCAAAACTCAATCTCTACCTATAGAAGAACGAAACTAGACCCTTATCTTTCACCTTGCACAAAAGTCGACTCCAGATGGATCAAAGAACTCAGAAGAAAACTTTGGCAATAACCTACAAGATATAGGTATAGGAAAGCACTTTCTAAACTAAGCGTCAATTGCTCAGGAATTAAGGTCAAGAATCAACAAGTGGAATTACATTAAACTAGAAAGCTTCTGTAGAACAAAAGAAACAACCAAGAAACTGAAGAGAAAACCCACAGAGTGGGAGAAAATCTGCACCAGTGACACATCTGACAGAGTTTTAACATCCAGAACTTACAAATAATTCAAAAAACAAAGAATCATGAAAGCAAGTAACCCAATTAAAAGATGGGCTAAGGATCTGAACAGAGTTCTCTAAAGAAGAAACAAAGATGGCTAAGAAACATCTTAAAAGGTCTTCATCATCGTTAGTAATTTAGGGAAATGCAAATTAAAACACCTTAAGATTTCATCTTATCCCAATCAGACTGGCTAAGATCAAAAGAACAAATGATACCAAATGTTGGAGAGGATGTGGGGAAAGGGGAACACTCATCCACTGCTGCTGGGATTGCAAACTCATGCAACCACTATGGAAAACAGGGTGGAGAACTCTTAAAAAGCTAAGAATGAACCTACCATTTGACCCAGTTATACCACTCCTTGGCATATACCCAAAGAACTTGTCCTGTTGCAGAGACACTTGTACATCCATGTTTGTTGCTGCTCTTTTCACAATAGCTAAGAGATGGAAGCAACCTAAGTGTCCCTCAACTGACAAGTGGATAATGAAAATGTGGTTCATTTATATGATGGAGTTTTACTCAGCAGTAAAGAAAGACGAAATCATGAAATTTGCGGGTAAATGGATGGAACTAGAGACTCACACTAAGTAAAGTAACACAGACTCAGAAAAACAAACAACATATACTCTCCCTTATATGTGGATCTTAGTACCAAATCCTTACATGTGCGTATGTATCTAGATGTAACTGCAGGAAACAGAATAATGAAAAGAAACCAGGGAGGTAAAGGGAAAGAAAGAACCTGAGAGAGAAAAACGGTAGGAGACAGGTGTTTCTAAGGGAGAAATGGATGAAAGGAAATTATTTAAACGGGAGGAGGGAGGGACGGTTATACAAGGAAACTTGAGGATAAAGGGAAAGGATTCAAGAGAGGTGGGGCCATAGAAGACAGGTATTATCAAGGCAGAAATGGGGAAAATGGGGACACTTTAAATGGGGAACCCATGGTGAAAGGGTTAAAGAGAGAGAGAGAGAGAGAGAGAGAGAGAGATAGAGGAGATGAAGTCTAGCTAGTTTAAAAAAACAGAGGGAATAATATTAGTCAAACAACCTAATGACAAATTATACATACAATATCTCCACATGAGTCCATGTGTATAGCTAAAGGCTATATAACAAGAAACAGTGCCGCACAGGAGAAACCTACCTTCAAGTTGTTGGCTAGGGTGGTCTAAGAGTCTCCCAAAATTACACAGGCTATTGCCACAACCCTTGATTGTCTCACAGAACTTGAAGGTAAGACCCTACTGCTGAAGACAACATACTTCAGACATAGGATTTGGAGCAATAGAGCTTCAACTGACCTGCAACCACTTCCCCTGAAGGCAAGCTCTCATAGCTTTGGAGTGCACCATGAAGGTGCCAAGGGAAAACATCAATGGATGATCCAACACCAGCTTCAAGACAAAACAACCACATCAATGGCCAGCACAGCACACAACATTGGTGCAGTAGTGTCACTTTTATCTTGGGGGTAATCAGCAGCTACCTAATTGTACTAAAAGCCCACTCAGTGGGAGGAAACTCAAGTTTAGTACTGTAAACATAACCAAATACACATGGCTGGAGTGGTCATAGATATTAGAGAAGACCCTAAGACTACCACATCCCCAGACTAATGTAATTTCTTGCTATATGCAAAACATGTATCCTTATATTTACAGACAAATATCTCAGTTATCACTCATCAAAGAAGATTGTTTCATACCAGTAAGAAACTATTACCAAGTACCGCAACTGGTCACACACAGACATTGTCTATGAATTGCCCAGGCCTAAGTGACACATCTACAATGCAACCTCTACTCTAAGGCTCACAGAACATAGAACAGGGGTAAAGAAGAGGACACTAAGGATCAGTTCTCACTGATGAAGCTCCTCATGCAGTGGATGGCCAGGAACACCAAAGGTCACAATGACCAAAGCATAGAGAGAAAGAGCCTGCAGAATCCTAGTCCTTTGACGGGACTCCTATATTAAACTTCACCCACCCCAGGGCTCAGGGACCATCATGGAAGAGGAGGCAGAAAGATTGTAGGAGCCAGGAAGGAGGTGCAGGACGATATGGAAACAGAGTCCTACAAGCTCCTAGGACCCTGTTCATATGATTCTATGGCAATGGTGTCAGCATATACAAGTCCCATTCAAGCTCAGGCAGACAGTAACCCAGCATAAAACTGGGGACATGAACAGCAGACCCCAATCTTAGCTGAAGAAATATTGGCAACTGATTTCTGCTAGGCAAGAAAGATCTGATCTTCCTAAAAAAGGGGGGCGGGGACTAGATCTCAGTGAATGGACTTGCACTGGGGAATGCCTGACTTGACACAGTGGGCCTTAACATGGATGACAGAGTATATGGGTTCCAGTGGTGGGGGGGCTATGGAAGGGTGTCAGTGGTGACTGGGCTATAAAGATGACTAAGATTATTTGAAATACATGAAATACATAAAATTCGAGAAAAACAAATTAAGAAGAAAAAAAAAACACAGGATCATCCCAAGATACAGATTTATTAACTAGGCAAAGAAAAAGACTCAGAGAGAATGCCGGTGGAAAGCAGCCAGCTGTAGAACTGAGGGAAGCAAGGCAGCCTTGCACAGTGCCCTTCACATCCATCCACTCATAGCAAGGGCCAGCATCTCCCTCTCCCGCCCATTGTGTTCATACGCCACTTTTCAGCAGTACACACTAGCTGTACACAGTAAAGTTTCATTATGACATTTCATGCCATGTATAATGTACTCCGACCCTATCTATCCCTCTACTGTGCTTCTCTCCCACTCTTTCCCTCCCATTTCCACCCCCATATCCCTAACTTTCTATTTTCCACATAAGTGTCATAGCCGGCGATGTTTGTGTTTATGAGTCTGGCTTCTTTCATTTAAGGTGATGATCTTAATTTCCACCTACTTTCCTGAACACCATGGTTTTGTTCTTTTGATGCTTGAATAGCATAGTCCATTGGGTTCATGTACCCACTTTCTCACCACTCAGTGAGCAGCTAGGTGGATTCTGTGATGTGGCCACTATGAATGGTGTGACTGTAACCATGGATGTGCGTGTGTCTCTGATATGCTGACCTTGATTCCTTCAGGCACACACCCAGGAATGGCATCACTGATCACCTGGCAGCTCTATTTGTAGTTTGTAATTGCCTGAGGAACCCCCATACTGGTTTCCCCACTGGGTGGGCTAATTCACAACTGATCAGTCTGTGAGATATGTCATTTTCCACGGCTTCACCCAGCATTGTTGATTTTCATTTCCATAATGACAGCTATTCTGAGTGGGCTGAGATAGAACCTTGGCATCATTTGACTTACATTTCTCTGGTGACTAAACATTATGCATCTCAATATCTTTATCCAATCTTCTGCTAACAGGCACTTGGGCTATGCTACTGTCTCAGCTCTGTGAACAGTGCTGCCATGGACGCGGAAGTGCAGGGATCTCCTTAGCACACTGGTTCTGGCCTGCTGGTTCTAGTTAGCTTAGATATCTCCCATTGTTGGGATTGTGGGGATCAAACCAAAGTCCTAATTTTAGCTTTTTTCAGGTGCCTCTGTGCTTTTTGTCCATAATGGATATAGGAATTCACATTCCCAGCAACAGTGCCCAGGAGCTTGCTTTTCTCTTCTCTGCCTTTCAGATGGTTGCCGTTCTTAGATGTGAGGTGACCCCTCAGTGTGGTTGTAATTAACATATTTGTGATGACTGGTTTTCATACATCTGTTGCCCATTTGTATGTGTTCCTTTGAGAAATGTCCATCTGGGTCCTTTCTCCATTATGTTAAGTGAAATGAGAGAGACACAGAAAGACAAATGCCAGGTGATCCCCCTCAGGTGGTGGAGGACGGCAAGGACAATGAGGCTAGGGTAGGGACGTAGCTGGGAAAAGCGAAGGTGCTGCCCCAGAACTAAAAAGCCCCAGTTGCAACCAAGGGATATGTCTAGTGATATGTGGCACAGAATCATGACAAAAATATGTTATATGTTTTATATATTTCAAAACTGTGAAAGGAACAGGCCTTATGTGTCTTCACCGTGAAAAGAGTATGTCAGATGATGGATGTGTTAGGAAGTTTGAATGGATAATTCCAAACTGTAAACAAGGATCCAAAGACCCATTAGACCTCATAAATATGTACTGTCTGCAATTGCTATCTCCCTTATCTTTTAAAAACTGGAAAACATGGAAGACAGGTCTCACAAGACAGAAATTGGAACTGCACATGAGAGTGTCTGTGACCCAAAGGAAGTACCCACAGACCTTCAAGCACAGGGCAGCTGTTGCTAGCTCTGGGGTCTCTGCAACGGTCTGCTGAGGTGCACACAAGTGCTAGAAGACCAGAAGTTGGGTTACAATGAGTCCTTTCTGTGGGAGAATTGTTATCCTAACATGTGCTGGGTTGGAGGTTACAGGGGAGAGGCTAGCAGAGAGGAGAGAGTCTGGCCTTCTTCCCATATTTCGTTAGAACCTTCTTATTGTTGATTCAAGGATCATCATGGCTTCCAGGGTGTTGAGCAGAGGTATAGGTATGGATCTGCCCATCTGTGACTTAACAGTCTTCAGAATACCGGCACTCAGAGGGCGCAGCACGTGCAGAACAGAAATCCAGACACTGGAGAAAGATAAATGTCAACAGAGACTCTAGGCACTGACATCCGGAGAAGTAATCCCACACAGGGTGTTTAAGAAATGCCCAGAAAAGAAAACATGTCAAATGCATAAGGTTTTGTGAGTCTTGGGAACCAGATCGATTGACATATCAGGTTAGCGGAAAGGTAAATCTGGAGAAGAGTGACAAGCGCTTCGGATGAGACAAGTGTACTGGGACCCAAATCTCTCCAGCCCTCAGCTCCACGGGACATACAGCATGACACTGGACCTCCACAGACGGCTTAGTTCCCACTAGGTTCAAAATTAAAGTGGGAACAAGTCTCATCTGTTCAAGTAAAAATTGTATATAATTCATTAATATCTTTATCCTCTGTTAACTCAAGCAGAACACTGCAATATGCCAGATCTCTTAATTCATTGTTTTTATACTCATAAAAGTTTTCAAAGATACCTGCATCATATTTTAAGGCCCGAAGTGAAGTTTTTTTTTTTTTTTTTTTTTTCAACATTGCTTTGCCCTGTGTCTCAAACAACCCATTTATCGTGTTCTGAGAGGCAGATTTGACAGAGTATGACTCACTTTGTGTGTGGGTTTTTAGATAACTAAACCTGTGCTGTTTAGATAAATACGAATTGTTTTGTAAAAATCCAACCTAATTCAGTAATTGAATTCTGACTTTCCCCTGGTGTATTCCAGTGGTGAAGGAAGATGAAGCAGTATGTTCAGCGCATGCTGGTAACCTGGCCATTGTGGGGACACTGTGCCAGTGAACATGGGCCTGGGTGGGTCCTGAGAACCAGCCCCTACATGAAAACCCCACTAGAGTCCATCCACAAAGCCTGCATGTCTCTTGTGCCTCCAAATGAACTAGACAATGGAAGGGGGTATTATTAGACATCTGAATCAATAATGTTTCTCTGTTGAGGACCAATTTTCACGTTCAAATGTTTACAAAGACAATGGCACCAGTTCCGAGCTGCCCTCAAGGGCCCAGTTTTTTCTAAGACATTATCTGGAGAGCTCTATGACCGTCATTCCAATCACAGCAGGAGTCAAAAAAGTGCTATCCACTATAGTCAGGAATTTTGGTCTCTAAACACTGCAATTTTGTTTGAAAGAACTTACTGGGTTATGAACTTTGTTCTAATCTCCTCTATGCAGAAGTCTGATGATGCTGAGACTGCTTGTTCAATGCTATGGGGACTTAAAGTTATTTGCCTCCCAGTGTTTCAAAATATTGGAGTTTCATTATGATTTTCTCCAAGTTCAAATGCCTCTTTAAAATTACAGGATTCTTTAGACTTTCCTGGGGGATTCAGTCATGCTGCTCAAAACTGTGTTCTGAAACCAATAAATAACAGCTCTGCCTTCCCAAAACAGCACCAACCAGGCAATGCTGAGCCTGCACTCCAGGAAGGAACTAGGGCTAAGCTCCAGGGACACAGGGCATCCTACATGATGCCACCACCAAAGACCATCCAGTTGATGACCGGAAATAATGAGCTCAATGTTAAAAGTACAGAAGCTTCTTCACTGACCCAAGAACAGCTCCTACAGGAAGGTATTTTACTATCAGGTCTAGCCTCTGCCTTTGAAGATTGTAGATTAGCTGATTTCTGGAGATAATTTTGAATGAGATGTGTGTCTTGAGATGTTACCTTGTGACTGAAATTGTTAAGAGACAAGATTACCTTGATTAAATCACTAGATCACAAACTCATGAAGAGAACTGAAGAGGGACATTGGACATGAAAAAAACATTCTCAGTCTCTGTCCCATGAACTTCTAACTCAGAAAACCATTCAGTGTATTATATTTTCAGTACTATGACCAAAATATCTGACATACCAAGCTTTAGGGAAGAAGGATCTATTCAGGCTCATGATTTCAGGGTGTCAGGATATAAACAGAGCAGTTCGAACCAAATAGCTGTTACCCCACTTGTGATGGGAAGAGAACACATATAGGTCAGGTCTATCTTCTCAGCCCCCATGGGCAAGGATGCTATCTATGGGAGACATCTGTTAGTGAGAATGCAGGACAGGAATATAATCATGACTGTTCACATTTACCGGCTTATCCTTCCAAGCTTCATAGACATTGGTCCTCTCAGCCACTCTTGAAGGGAGTCTTTCTACTGATGTGGTATTACATAATTGATGCTAATGTGAAGGAATTCACAGTGGGAAGATATTTTCACACTCATCTTCCACAAACATTTCATTAGCTTCCAAGGTGACGTTATGTGGGAGCAGTCTCCCTTCAGCAATGAAAAGGAGTATTAGAAACCAGAAACCTTAATCCAATTCCTAAAGAGGTTAAAGAAAGTCAAGGAGTTCTTGGGATAGAGACTCTTATGAAATCTGTCTTTATCATTCACTTGTCTGACCCCAGTGGGTGATAACTCAGTGTATCAAGATGTCTGGAGTCCTTGGACAGAGACCTCACAGCAGCCTGTATCCAGAGCATTCCTGCTCCACCCCCTGAACGTCACTATGCAGTTATTTAATTCAGTGGCAGGGCTCAGACTGCTCCTTGACAACAAGGACTCCTTGGAAGTTACATACATCCCCAACAATGTGACCTTCAAACAAGGAATCTTTTAACGAGGGTCATCCTCCTTGGGAACTGTAGAGAGAGGCACAGATTTGTTAGTGTTCTATGAGGGTCACCAAGGTGATGAAACATCTACTGTTCACTTCTAAATGTTACCAAGACATACTGGCAACACTCAGCCGGAGATGCAGGTGACACTTGAGATAGAGGCTTGCCCACCGTCCCAGGGTCCCAGGATCTGGGCTGGCCACCCTTCTGATACACAAAATACCTATGGGATCTCTTCAGCAGGCCGGGCTGGGAGAGTGGGAGGGGATACTGAGAAAAGGTCGTATCAGACAAGTTTGACAGAAAACTGCAATAGCTTATCAGCCAAGCAACCTCTCAGCAGACAAGGTCGTTACGCTATGTAGCGTGCAAAGCAGAGTGCAGGAAAGAGGATAGTAATAATTTCCCCATAGGGAAATACCTAGACCCAGATTCCTGAAGCCCAGAAGCCCAGAGCTGTATGTAGGAAGTGGCTTAGGCCCTTTGGAAACAGAAGCTGGACTACAGTCTCCAGAAGGGAGGCTGGCATTAAAAAGGTAGACTCCACGTGACATGGAAACAGAAGGGAGACTGGACGGGGAGGTCACGGGAGTGGAGGGGGAGGTCACAGGAGTGGAGGGGATGAAGATGGAGATAGAGAGAGGGGAGAATGTATTACAACACACTTAGTTTGACAATGCCATAATGCTATCCAATACTTTGTGTGATAATTTTAAAAATATAAATAAAAAATTTTTAAATAAAATTGTTAAAGAAACAGAAAGTAAAAAGAAATAAAAATTAAAAGAACTTGGAGTATGAGACCAGTTGCTTCGAACAGCCAGAACATCAGCTTCCTCAGTAGTGACCAATGATGAACCATGGAAATGAATGAAGGCTTAAAAACTAAATCCCTGAATGACGGTCCCAGCCTAGATGCAAATGTCCTTGTGACAGACAGTGATTGTCGCCCACTGAGAGATGGCTTTGTCTCAAGAAGCAGCCTTTGTCAGTGCAAAGTGGGAGAAAAGAGAGTTGTGTGTGCCCTGCCCAAGACACAGATCAGCGTGGAGCCCGCCTCATGCTTCTTCATCCATCAACTGGAAGAGAGGACCTGGGATAGACAGAGCCCAGAATCCTGGACGTCATCCTAGAGCCAGGATAACACGTGGGACTTGTCTTGTGTAAGAAATACACACATGATTCATGTTAATCTGCTTTAAATCTGGGGTCTATTTATTATAAAAGAGAGGCTAGCCAGGAACAACTGTGACTACCTGAGCCACAGTTCCCAACCCATCAGCCATCCGCTCTAGTCAATCATAGTAGAATCTGAGGATGACCAGGTGTGTGCCTATCCTTCAGCTGTACCAAATGAGCCTCTCCATGGAAGTGCTTGGGCTTCCTCAGAGCATGGAAGAGAAAGGTTCAGGAGTATGTATCCTGGGAGAAGAGACGATGAAGCCACTCAGTCTGCTGTAGCCAAGCTGCAAATGTCCCAAGACATCATTCCACTGCGTTCTGTCAATCAAGGAAAGCAACATAAGGGGCTGGGGAGAGATGGCCCAGCAGTTAAGAGCACTGGCTGCTCTTGCAGAAGACCTGGGTTCAGTTCCAAGCGCCTACATGGCAGCTAACAACCATCCCTAACTTTAGTTCCAGAGGATCCGATATCCTATCCTGACTTCCACTGACATTGTACAAAGTGGGTGCACTTACACACATGCAGGCAGTACACTCATACACATAAAATAAAAATAAAATATTTAAAAAGAAAAAGTAACATGAGCCCAGGTTAGGTTGAGGAAGAGGAAAATGCTCCATTTTTCAAAAGGCAGAGTAGCAAATTTTAGAGGCTGAGAACAGAATTAGGGTAAGTTCTGATGCTCCAGAGTCTATTTTCTAAAACCTATTATCTGAAGATCTATAAGAGAGCTCAAAGCAGCCCAAAGCCTCCAAATGCAAAGAAATGATAAGAGAGCAACACTAATGCAGTTAATCTGCAAAAACTGAACCATCACGGTGGACTCCGTTAGCACGTACTACAGATATAACATGTACCATAAATATTAATCAAAAGACAAACATTTAAAGAATGAGGAAAACTGGCTGACATTACAGTTACACATGTGTTTGCATGTATATCTAACCCAATAGTCACCTAGGAAAGAACATTCACAGCTCTGTTTGTGCAGAAGTCACCACTGTGTCTCCACATGTAGTCAGATACTGCATTTTTAACAAAATTTCACTCTCAAGATGTTCTAAACATTCACTAATAATTATGTGCATTTGGAAATGCCGTGAAGCCTATTATAGGCTGCTGAGGGAGGGACAATCTCCTTTGACAACACAGCTGGCTGGTAGGTAGCTCATGCCCCAGAGGATGGCCCCACAACTGTACATGTCTGAGCAGCACTAATTGGACTCAGAAGCTTATTAATAACAGTTTCTGAAAAGAGGACATGAAACTGGAGGAAGATGAGGTGCAGGCATTACGGAGGGTCGGAGGGAGGTAGTGGTGGTCGACATGGTGAAGAGACATTATGTAAAAGTAGGGAACGTTCAAAGAATCAAAATATATTGGTTAAAATTTTAGAGGTAGGACAATTTTTGTCTATTTCATAGTAAGTCAAGAAAAAGTTTATAAGCAATGCCTGAACCTGAGACTTTGGAAATGTCAAACTGTGTCTTACCTGATGAGTTTTTGGAGAACACAGCCATAAACTCAAGAAGCTCAGGAATTCCTCTATGGAATGGTCAGAGATTGCAGATGGGGCCTGTTACAGCAAGGTGGTTATCATACCAAGGTGGGGGAAGCCCTAACACATAGGAACCCAGGACTACTCCTGCTGTTCAGACTCCAGCCTCAGAGGCAGGTGCTCCACAATGCCCCAGCTAAGCTGGATTAGGTTCAGTTACTGGTATCAAAGCCATTAAATATTTTGCGGACATAATGCCACAAAGCTGGGAATTTACTCTCTAAGAAAAAGCCTGCCTATAGATATTTCAAAAAGTAGAATCAACATCATAACTGTAAACTGATTTTGTTCTGGGAAAGGCTCAGGAGTGGGAGTAGCATGGTGTCAACTCGAGCACTGCAGATGCTGGGTAATTTTAGATCTCACTTATTCACAGAGAAAACAAATGAGCCATCATTACCATCAGGAAGGGGTTGTGTGAGGCCAGCAGCGATGTGAACTCAGTAAACATACACAGCACAGAAGAGACACAAACATGGAGAGCTTCCAAAAATAAAAGAAACTTTTCCCTCACATGTCCATGTTCAAAGAAAAAGTGGGTGAGCCTTCACTAGCCTGCAAAACCACTGCTCTGGGGAGTGGCCACAGATCCATCACTGCACATATTAAGGGCCTATATCTGGACACTCAGCCTAGCATCAGGACAGGAAACATGACAGACAAAATGACTGGAATTTGCAGACTCACATCAACCTTGGCTTACAGTCTCCTGTTAAGTATGGAGACCAGAGAGGAAGACTAACCCAGCTTCTGATGGAGAGGCCATCAAGTTCACACTCACTGGGTCTTAGGTACCCCAGAAAGCCCACTTTTTACAAATTCTCTGCATGGACCACAGGCTGTGGAAACAAGCTTGGATTCAAATTCTTGCTGGTCCCTTCCTACATGGTATAGAGCAGGTTAGCCAAGACTTCAGTTTCCAGGTAGGGATAATATGACCACTGTGTTATAGAATTGTGACAGGAGGGAAAAGAAAAACATGTCCAATCGCAAATGACTTACATGGCAGCCTCTATGTCTGTTATACAAAATCAGAGCATGAAGAGAAAATGAAGCGGGCATTGGAGGTCAAGAGATAAGGAAAGCTCGGAGCTCCTGCTTCTGAAACGCCACAACCATTTGTCCCCACCTCAGCCTCTGCTTGCCTCCAGGTTTCCTCCCTTCTCATCAGCCTACCTTCTTCAATCCCATGTGCTCATCATCACATCCCTGAGCAGCAGCAAAAATCGCTCTAAATAGCTGTCAAGTGAATTAATCCTCTGGGTCATCATCCGACCTTTCTCCCATCATTGTCCACCTTTAGAAGGAAAGAACAAAGAGCTGAACATGCAGAGAGGAAACCAACCTTGGCTTACAGTCCCCTGGGATCAAGGCTATAGGTATCTGTGTGTTTCTTCTCATCACACCAGTAAATATGAACTCAACAATAAATGAGGACGAGCATTACATTAGGTTTCCCATTACTGTGACAAAATGCATGACGAAAGCAACTTGAGAGGGAAAAATTTATTTTGACTCTTGGACCATCATGACAGGTGAGGCATGAAAACACTAGCATGAGGAGCTGATCACACTGCATGACAACCACAGCATAAGGAGCTGATCACACTGCGTGACAACCACAGCATAAGGAGCTGATCACACTGTGTGACAACCACAGCTGAGGTGCTGGTCACACTGCGTGACAACCACAGCTGAGGTGATGGTCACACTGCGTGACAACCACAGCTGAGGTGATGGTCACACTGCGTCCACAGTCAGGACACAGAGATGGTGCTCAACTCACTTCCTCCTTTTGTTCAGTGCAGGACTGCAAAGCATGGCGTGGTGCCATCCACCTTTCAGGTCTTCTGCCTCAATGAACTCAATCTAGAAATTCTGTCATAGACATGCCCAAACGTTTGTTTCCATCATGATTCTAATTCTGCAAAGATAATAACCAGTATTAACATCATAACCCTAAGAAAGCTTCCCAAACAAGTATTTTTTTATCTTTATTGACCTCTTATGTATTTCATACAGAATAGCTTAGTCATCCTCCCATACCTCCTTCCCCACTGGCACCCTCCCATAGCCCCTCAACTGGAATTCATACAAAATTCTTTGTGTTAAGGCCTATTGTATCAAGTTAGTGCCCACAGACATCCCTCAGTGCCATCCACTGAGGTCTAGTCATCCTATCTAGAGTCCCTCCCTTTAAGATCAGCTCTTCTTCACCCAGCAGTAATCAGCTGCCAATAATTCTTCAACTAAGATTGGGGCCTGCTGCCCTTTTCCACAGCTTTGTGCTGGGCTTTTGTCTGCTTGAGTCGGTTGGGTCTCATACATACTCTCACCATTGCTGTAGGTTCATATGAGCAAGGTCCCAGGAGCCTGTATGACCCAATTCCATATAGCTAAACACTCTTCCCTGGCTCTTACAATCTTTCCTCCACCTCTTCCACAATGGTCCCTGAGCTCTGGGTGTGTGGACCTCAATATAGTCTTGTCCAAGGACTCACACTCTGCAGACTCTTACTCTCTATGCTTTGGCCATTTGTGACGTTTTGTGTTCCTGGTCCTCTATTGCAAGAGGGAGTTTCATTGATGAGAAATGAAAGATGCATTAGTGTTCTCATTATCCCTTGTTCTATGTTCCATGAGCCTTAGGTATAGAGATTGCATTGTAGATGTGTCACTTAGGCTTGGGCAATTCACAGACAATCTCTGTGTATGACCAGTTGGGGAACTCTGTAATAATTAAGTCTGTTACAAAAGAAGCTTTTATGATGAGTGATTGTGGGAGACAGGCTTGAGCCTAGGGTGAAAGTCTTTTTGACAGCCATACAGCAGGCCCGAGGCAACGGCCGGGCCTCTGGAGCCACAAGAAACGCCTTGTGACATGTGCTCCCATTGGCAGATCATGAGACTGATGCCTAGAGCTCGCCACTCCATAATCATCACCCTTGGAATCCAAAATTGCAACACTTAGATATTGCAGCAGTCAGGGTCACGTGGTTTCCAGGAATCCAGGCTCTGTAATCTGAAACCCAGTATGCTAATGAGGCATCCTACCCGCTATTCTGTGATAGGATGTTAAGTCTGTTATACTAACAAGGTATCCTACTTGCTGTGCTGTGATTGGACCACTACCCCTATATAAGCCCATACCTTCCTGCAATAAAGCAGATCTGTGTCACTGAACCTGGTCTCCTGCGTCTGAATGTGGCAACGCTGGCACAGACTCCTCACCAGCCCTGGGGTCCAGACTGGACGGCTGATCAGAGGAACTAAGAGAGCAGGAGAGCGGCCACAGCCGGCGACCACAAGTGATGACTGGAATACTTGTCTATAGATATAAGAATACATATTTTGCACATAGTAAGAAATTGCACTTGTCTAGGGATGTGACAGCCTTGGGGTTTTATTGAAGATCTATGATATGTATTTGGCTGTGTTTACAGCACCACACATGACTTTCCTCCCATTGAGTGAGCTTCATGTCCAATTAGGTAGCTGTGGATTACCCCCAAGATAAAAGTGCCACTACTGCACCAATGCTGTTTTCTGTGCAGGTCATTGACGTGGTTATTAGGCCTTAAAGCTGGGATTGGACCATGGATTGATGTTCTTCCTTACCAGCTTGTGTAGTGCTCTCCTAAGCTATACGAGCTGGCTGGCAGGGGAGGGGCTTCCATTCAACTTCAGCTCCATTGCTCCAAACCCTGTGTCTGAAGTATGCTATCTTCAACAACAATGTCTTCCTTCAAGTTCTGGGAGGTAATTAAAGGCTGTGGCAATAGCCTGTGTAATTTTGGGAGTCTCTTGGACCACCCTGGTCAACAACTCAAGAAAGTTTTCTCCTGTTTGCACTGTTTCTTTTTATGTAGCCTTCAGTTATACACATGGACTCATGTAGAGATAGTGTGTGTAATTTTTCAGTAGGTTTTTGGACTAATACATTTCCCTTTGTTTTTTACACTACCTAGACATTATTTATCTCTCCTCTGTCCCTGTCTAACCCTCCCTCCACACCCTCCCCATTTAAAGTATCTCCATTTGCCCCATTGCTTCCTGTCTCCTACAGCCCCAGCTCTCTTGAGCTCTTTCTTCCCCTTTATTCTCCTATGTCCTTATATATCTAAGAAGCTTCTGTACAACAAAAGAAACAACCAAGAAAGTAAAGAGAAAATCCACAGAGTGGGAGGAAATCACCAGCGACACATCTCACCAAGGTTTAACATCCAGAATATATAAAGAACTGAAAAAAAACAACAAAAAAAAACAAATGACCCAATTAAAAGATAGGCTAAGGATCTGAATAGAGAGCACTCAAAAGAAGAAATAAAGATGGCTAAGAAACATCTTAATAAGTGTTCAACATTGTTAGCAATTAGAAAAATGCAAATTAAAACCACTTGAAGATTTCATGTTATCCAAGTTATACTGGCTAAGAACAAGAGAACAAATGATACCAAAAGATGGTGAGGATGTGGAGAAAGGGGAATGCTCATCCACTGCTGGTGGGACTGCAAACTGGCACAGCCTCTATGGAAAAAAGTGTGAAGAACACTTAAAAAGCTAAAAAATGAACCTACCATTTGACCTGGTTATATCACTCCTTGGCATATACCCAAAGGACTCATCCTACTGTAGAGACACCTGTACATCCATGTTTATTGCTGCTCTTTTTACAATAGCTAAGAAATGTAAACAACCTGAATATTCCTCAACTGATGAATGGATAATAAAAATGTGGTACATTTAGACAATGGAGTTCTACTACACAGTAAGAAAACATGAAACTTATAGGCAAATGGGTGGGACTAGAGACTGTTATACTAAGTGAAGTAACAGACTCAGAAACTTATGTTCTCCCTCATTTGCAGATGGTAGCATCAATCTCTTCTAGCTTGTTTCTCCATTGCTGTGACAAAACACTCTGGCCAATACCAACTTGGGGAGGAAAGGGTTCATCAGGGACCCCAAGGTAGGAACTCAGGGCAGGAACCTGGAGGCAGGACCTGAAGCACAGGCCATGGAGGAATGCTGCTTACTGGCTTGTTCCAATGTTCTCCCTCATTTGCAGATGGTAGCATCAATCTCTTCTAGCTTGTTTCTCCATTGCTGTGACAAAACACTCTGGCCAATACCAACTTGGGGAGGAAAGGGTTCATCAGGGACCCCAAGGTAGGAACTCAGGGCAGGAACCTGGAGGCAGGACCTGAAGCACAGGCCATGGAGGAATGCTGCTTACTGGCTTGTTCCACTTGCCCCTGCTCAGCCTGCTTTCTTATGCAACACAGGACCACCTGCCCAGGGGTGGCACCACCCACAGTGTGTTGGGCCCTCCCACATCACTCAACTATCAAGAAGATGCCACACAGGCTTGGCGACAGGCCAGTTCAATAGAGGAAATGCCCCATTTGAGGCTCTATCAACCAAGGTGTGTCAAGCTGACACTAAAGCTATCCAGCACAGAAAGTATGGAGAAAATTTTGAAATAATCATTAGTGACCAGGTGTGGTGGCAATTATCCCCAAGATATGATGTTAACATTAATATCACAACATAAGACAGTACAACCTTAAAAACCCCACAGTCCTTAAAAAAATCCAAACACTTAAAAGTCCATAGTCTCTTTTAAAAGTCTCTTAACTGTGGGCTCCTGTAAAATCAAAACAAGTACTGTCTTATTTCAAAGGGAAGAATCGGGCACACCTAAGCAAAACCAAAGTCCAGCAAAGTAGCTCAAGGCTGGACATCAGGGATTCACTTATGATCTTCTGGGCTCCAAAGGGTTATGGCAGCTCCATTTCTCTAACTCTGCCATCCACAGAACACACAGTTCATCTCACAGACCCAGGCCAGCTCCATTCCACACCTACTGCAGTCCTTGGTGGTCATCCCACAGTCCTGGCATCTCCAAAAACCTGGGGTATCCACTGAAACTGAGGCTGCACCTTCACCAATGGCCTCTTCTTGCCTCTTGGGATACAAAGCTTCAGATTCTCTCCATGACCCCTTCAATCCTGGGGTCTTCACTGCATCTGAGGCTGCACTTTCACCAATGGCCTTTCCTGGCCTCTCAGAGTGCCAAGCCTCAGCTGCTCTCTGTGACCCTCACACTTTCAACACCAGAACCATGCAGGAGATTCTTACAATTACCAAGTCTTGCTTCCAGAATGAGATGGAGGCTTGGCCCCCTGTGGACCACAACTTCTGTGTGCTGACCCTGAGGAAATACCTCCCAGAAGATTTTACCACAGTGATGCTGGTCTCATGTTACTTACAGCTGATTTTTCATCCCCAGCTAACCAGCATCAATTGTCCCAGTAAAGCAAAGGTTTTACTTCAGGTTCTGGTCTCTTCTTAATCACAGCTGATTCTTTAGCCCCAGCCGACCAGAACCCACAGATTCTCAATTCAAAATCTCACAGGAACAGCCCTGATGGTCTCCGCTTCCCTTTGCAGCTTCACACGCCAGGCCTCCATTGTCTACAACTCTTTCAGCATAACTGTTCCAAGCTCCACAGCACCAAACTCTAACCATTCAATGGTTTTCCAGTACAAAATTCCAAATGCTTCCACAGCCCTCCCCCAAACACCAAGGTCACATCTGTCACATCAATATCCCATCCCTGGTACCAATTTCTGTTCTAGTTTGTCTCTCCATTGCTGTGACAAAACACTCTGACCAATACCAATTTAGAGAGGAAAGGGTTTATTCAGCTTACATCTCCCAGATCACAGTTCATCAGGGACCCCAAGGTAGGAACTCAGGACAGGAACCTGGAGGCAGGAGCTGGAGCACAGGCCATGGAGGAATGCTGCTTACTGACTTGCTCCCCTGGCCCCTGCTCAGCCTGCTTTCTATAACACAGGCCCACCTGCCCGGAGATGGCACCACCCACAGAGGGCTGGGCCCTCCCACATTCAACAATCCAAAAAAAAGCCCCACAGACATGGCCACAGGCCAGTCCTATGGAGGAAAGTCCACAATTGAGGCTTCCTCTACCCAGATGTGTCAAGTTGACACTAAAGCTGTCCAGCACACGCATATAGGAGTATATATCCTGTTGTAACAGCAGGATGCAGGAAAATTGAAAGGAAACACAGAAAGAAAAAGCCCAAAAGAGGGGGATAGTAGGGAACAGATGTTACCGGGGGGAGGTGGGGAAAGTGGGAGTAGTCTGCTGGGCGGGGAGGAGAGAGGTTTATACATGGAAATATGGGGATAAAGGGGAAGAAGGAGCTCAAGAGAGGTGGGACCACAGGAGACAGGTATTATCAAACAAATAATTTTTTGTCCTAAAGAACTGAAAGAACTTTGAGAATGAGTATCGCCATTCCCTGTAGCCTGAGATCACACTCTAGCTGTGAAACTGACAGTGCTGTGAAGTCAAGTCCTGGGGCCTTGTCTTTACTGTGCGGTGTTTCAAGTGGCCCCATCTGTACACAGAGCTGTGAGCTGGCAGCCCTGTCCCCACTGTGCAAAGAAATGGGCACACATCTATGTCTGGCCTTGAGAGGCATTGGTTAAGTAAGGAGACAGAGACTCAAACGTTCCTCAAATGCCAGCATAGGGCTCCCATCTTCAACCCCAGTGCCACATCTCAACACGGCTCTTTGTGTTCCCCACATACCTGGTACTGCTGGTAGACCCCTTGTAGGTGGCCTCCCTCCTTCAAACTGCTCCCTCTCTCTACCTGCTGATGACTCACTGCTACAACTGAAGCTGGTCATAGAATGGGGTGTTCAAGAGATGTGAGGCCATGTACCTAATCTCAAAGAGTCATGTAAGGTAAGAGCTTTTAGATGAAGAGTTCCAGGTGTGGTTCACTCTGTCCCTGCCTCCTTGTTTCCTTCCCTCCAATCCCCAGGCCTAGTGGGCCTCTTCCAAGGGAGCATCTTGCCAGCCTATGAGGGACATGGGATGGGAAATGCAGAGCTGAGCCAAGATATTTTCTTTGGTCCTTTAGGCCCAAGGACCCTACATCTAAACAGGCAGCCCTTGCTAAGATTTCTCATTGCAGAAGGAATGATAACTAGGAAGGGACTTTGTATAAAACAAAGAAAGGGAAGGAGGAAGAAAGGAAGGAGGAAGGAGGGAGGGAGGAGGAAGGAAGGAGGAAGGGAGGAGGAAGGGAGGAGAAAGGAAGGAAGGGAGGAGGGAGGGAGGAGGAAGGAAGGAAGGGAGGAGGAAGGGAGGAAGGATGGAGGAGAAAGGAAGGAGGGAGGAGGAGGAAGGAAGGAGGAGAGAGGAGGAAGGGAGGAGAAGGGAGGATGGAAGGAGGAAGGGAGGAGGAGGAGGGAGGGAGGGGAAAGGAAAACAAACGAGAAAACAGGATGAAGTGAATGAGAGAGAAAGAAAGAAGGAAGAACGACAGAGATGGGAGGAGGGAGGCCTGAAAGGGAAACGAAAGGAAAGAGAAAGAAAGAGGGAGGAATTAAAATGAAATCCTTCTTTGTGTCCAGGGAAAGATCTTTATTCAGCACTTAAATTTTTCAGAGGTGTGGTTAAGAATCTGCAAGACCAACAAGCAAGCCTGGGCATGACAGCCTGCAAGAGCAACGCCCGGGGGGCCTTGGAGTAGAAAGTGGGCCTCTTTGTGTGTCCTGCACTCTCTCCTAGCTTAGCACCTGTTAAACACACCAGCAGATGAGTGAACACCTTTATAGTACTGTAGTCTTACACAGATTCTTTCAGGAAAGAGGCAGAGAAATCTGGGAAATCCTTTAAACGTCCCTATAGCTACTTTATCTCCATCCATCCTTGATGCAGACATCTACGAGCACAGTTGGAACAAACAGGTTAATAAAGCCATGCCAGATGGCCAGACATTAATTCTGCTGCTACCCTGCAGCCATTACAGATTCTCCATTTTAAAGTCTTACACTAATCAAAATATGTTTTCCTGTAAGCATGCCAGACCCATGAATTCCTAAGGATCCCGTATTAGTCCCTACAGACCTCCTGTCTTCCTGTTAGGAACATGAAAAGTCTGCTGTCTTTGAAATATCCTCTAAAACCAGAGATTTAAGGTGACACTGGGGTACCATATCCTTTCCCTCATTCTGATTCATCTCACTTCCAATACGTGGCCATTTACAATAGTGCCTCAGTCTGCATTGGAGTTCTGCAAAGGAAAACATGGCCTTCTGGCCCAGATGAGGTGGTAAGTTCAGACAAGTCTCCCAGAGTTTATCCAGTCCTATCACTACCAACTATGAAGGAATGCCAGAGAAAAGGTAATTGAGACGATTAGGGGCTATAGGTGAGGACAACCATCTTTGTGGACCAGAAAGAGAACAGAAACAGGTAGATCCTCTGGAAACCTGATGCCAGAGAGCAAGACAGGAGAGAAGGGCTGGGTCAGGGAGAAGAGGGTGTGAGGGGCTTGGAAGTGATGGCCACGTAGCCTGCAAGTCAAAGCAAGAAACAGATGCTGGAAAGGAGACAACCCCCGACAAACTACAATAAGTTAAAAATGCAAAAAGCACTTTAAAATTAAAGGGGGGGGCTGAGGACATGACTCAGAAATTAAGAGCGCGTGCTGCTTTCAGAGTTCAGTTTCCAGCACCCAAGCAAGGCAGCTTACAACCACAACCACCTGGAACTAAAGCTCTAGGAGCTCTAACACCCTCTTCTGGACTCCACAGGTACCTGTACTCACACGTGCACACATCCACACACATACATACATAAATGAAAATAAAATCTTTCTAAAAGATAATTAAAAATTAGTATTCATATTTTAGTGATATGTTTGGAAACAAAACCAAAGAATTCATAAGTCACTGAGTTTCATCCCTAGTACTTCAAAGAAAAAAGATAGAGAAGCAATTTTAAATTAAATAATTAACAAAACTCTGTGTGTGTGTGTGTGTGTGTGTTAACAAAACTCTGTGTGTGTGTGTGTGTGTGTGTGTGTGTGTGTGTGTGTGTGTGCGTGCGCTCTCAGGATCTGCCTGCCTCTGCCTCCCGACGATGGGGTTATAGGCCCACATGTATACTCAGTTTTTTACATGGGTTCTAGGAATTTAAACTCAGCTCCACTCTTACCCACTGACCCATCTGCTCAGTCCCAACAACTGTTTCTGAAATGCCAGAAATACGTTGAGAACTTCAGCATACATTTCAGCATTCCCTGAAAAATTAGGTACAAGGATAGTGACTCTCTCCACTCCTTTTCAATACAGTCTTTAAAACCTTCGCCAAAGCTGCAAGGGTAAAAGACAAAGGTGAGTTTCAGGACAGCTGGGGCTACGGGGAGACCCTGTTTCAAAAAGACCAAAAAAAAAGGGTTACAAACAGGAAAAGAAAATCCAATGCACATTACTAAGTGAAAAAGTCAATCAGAAAAGCCTGCGCACCATGATCGTGAATATGTTGCTTTATAGAAAATTAAAACACCTGTGGTTGCCAGAAGCGAGAGGGGATGGAGGGGCGAACAGGTACGGACAAAAGGAGGTTTTGGCAATGGAACTCTTCTGTATGAGTTTGTAATGTTGGTGCATGCCTTTATACGTTAATACAAACCCATGAATGTCCAACCAGAGTGAACCCCAGTGTAGGCTGTGGCTGGAGCCTCATGATGATGTATCTGTATCTATGAAGTTTTATCAGCCATAAAGAACGGACCACTTTGGTAATGTTGATAGTGGGGTAGGCTGTATGTGGGTGATACGAGGAAAGTTGTGAGTGCACACTGTACCTTTTTCTCAGTTTTCCTGTGATCATAAACCAGTTTTTAAAAGGAAATTCTGTTACACATACACACACACACACACACACACACACACACACACACACCACACACACACACTAAAGTTGCACTGAAGACCCAAGCATTGAACCATAGAGATTGAATTACTACAAAGGCTAGCAAAATAATCACAGTCAAAAAATAAGGAAAAATACTTTGACAGTTCATGGTGAACATTTTATAAGGCTCAACTCTAAATCCATCCATAGAAACCAGAAAATTCAGTAGATGGCACTTACCACTAAAAGTCTATTAATGCTAATGAAAGAGTTAAAGCATTTCCATGTAACACATTTGAAAAGGAACCTCTTACTATAACATTCACAAAAAGGGGTTCACAAAAGTAGGATGTTAAAGAAGTTTTAAGTCTACAATATAAATGAAAGTGGGAAGTCGTGCTACACACCACGCTGGCACTGACTTCTTAGCAAAGTAGGAAAACTAGGCAGTAGAACAGACATTTTCACAGTAAATATTCATTTTTAACTGGAAACTTGCAACTTTGTAAGGATATGGTCTTATTCACTCTATTTTGTCCTTATTTCTACTTAGGATATCATACAAAAATTATATAATATTAAGTCGCATCACAAATCTCCCCTAAGATCAAATACTAGATGATGTAAAGTATGTGACTATCAGGGCAAAGTGAAGGCCATGAGGGCGGGGTGGTACTGCCTCCAACCAGTCATGGCAGGATGGAGAACACAGCACAGCAGCGCTCATGTCAGCCAAGTTCAAAACTAACTGATGTTTCATGTTTTCAGGGAAACTCCATTCTCAGTCATCACTGGTCATTGGGTGAAATTAATGGAGTGAATCATAATGGTAAGAAATAAAAACACAGCCAGTGAGTCAGCAAGTACTGAATGTAGCTGTTGGCCTCCGTTATATGCAGCAACCCAGACAGCAGCTCCCTGACCCCAGGGCCACACCCCCTTGGCACACTAGTTTGTCATGAAGTTTATAGACAACACCAACCCCAATGACCAGCTAGCCACTTGTTCATGTTGCTCAAGGTTCCAGCTGCACAGGGTGCACTGGCTGCAGTTGGTGCTGCCCAAGCTGAACAGCGATGTGCTGCAACTCTCCCTCAACACCCCCTTCCTAGATCTAAAAGCCAAGCTTATGTAGTAGCTGGATGAGTTGCAGGGCTTCCAGGATGGCTTAGGGTGGGGAAAGCTCATCTGAGGGCACAGCTCTCTGTGAGGACCCATGTCTGCACTTCAAAATGGGACAACTCCAGTAGATTAAATCTAAGAAAGCCTTTTTCCCTGATGCAGAAAGTTCAGAATGCTAAGGATCTGGTGCTTGAATTTGTTATGGCTGAGGGGCTGACATTTCATCAAAACGGGAGTCCAGGCCCATCAGAACCACATCCTGATGGGATGCAAGGGTGCCATCCCTGGCTGCTGGTGTCACTTCTCTTATGTTACCCAGGAGTCCGTGGTAAATATATTGTAAAATACATACGTACTAAAAATTTTCAAAATTGGTTTGTTCCATTTAGAACATTCAGCAGTATTTTTGACATTTTTCTTTAGAAAAAGAGGAAGATCTAAAGGTATTTTGTAAGATTTATTACATAAAGGGTTAAAATACTGAGTGGCTGAAAGTGAACTGCTATTTACCTGATTGGTAAACCGACACACTACAAATGATCTCAAAAGGTTTCTTGTTGGGAGCCTGGAAGCCTGAGGTTCAACTGAGTCTCAGCTGCCTCTCAAAACTGCTGACAGGCCTGAGCTGGCAGCCTTCCATTCTGTGCGCAGCCTTGGCCTGGAAACTCTGGCAGGCAGCCGGAGCCCAAAACCTTAGCTTGAAGCCGGGGCCAGATAGCCTTGCTAGATAGCCTTGGCCCACGGCCTTGCTCTCCTTTCTTGCATACGGTTCTATTCTTCTATGATCAGAGATACCTCCCTTAATGTGCGTCAGAGCCCTTGTGCTCTGACTGATGTAATGGTTTGCAGTCTGTGTTCCTTTGTTCTCATTCTCTATAAAAACTCTTGCTTGTGCTTCAATAAACGAGACTTGATCAGAATCCTGTCTTGTCTCCATTTCTCTTGTCCTTGCCCCATTTTCATCCCCAGCCCCCAATCCAGGTACCCCGTTGCAGACCCCGCGGGCCGGGACAGTTTCTTCTGTAATGTTCTGTCCTTGGACTTAAAAAAGTAGAGAATATTGGTTAGAAATACATTCTTTTCTCCATCTTTTAATTTGAATCCCACTGTATGGATTTTTTTTCCTGAGGAAAATCTCCTTTTGGGAGATCATGATGTCAGGATGTCCGGTTCTTTTGGTTGTTTAACACTTGTCTTCCTTCATACACAAAAGCAGAAAACACAGCCTTCATTTAATCTCTGCAGTTCATCTCATTTCAAATGTTTATGGAAGAAGCACTTCATTGAGAGTAGTTCTGTGAATATTCTGCCATAGGAAAATTTCTGTCTACATGCTTTCTCCTTCAAGAATTCCTCATCACACTGCACAGACTATGTCTTTGACAGTGGGTGTTCCATTTTTATCTGCTACTCTTTATTTCTTGGAATCTGTTCTAGTTTGTTCTCCATTGCTATGACAAAACACTCTGACCAATACCAGCTTGGGGAGGAAAGTGTTCATTTGTCTTACATCTCCTGGGTCACAGTTCATTAGGGAGCCCAAGGTAGGAACTCAGGGCAGGAACCTGGAGGCAGGAGCTAGAGCACAGGCCATGGAGGAATGCAGCTTACTGGCTTGCTCCCCTAGCTCCTGCTCAGCCTGCTTTCTTATGCAACACAGGCCCACCTGCCCAGGGGTGGCACCACCACAGTGGGCTGGGCCCTCCCATATTACTCAAGAAAATGCCCTACAGGCACAACAATCAAGAAGATGGTCAAGTTGACACTAAAGCTACCCAGCACAATTGACCCCTTGTCAACTTGACACACAAACACATCACTATTAAACCAGAACCTTTCCAACACTTGTTACCAAGGCATGATGTTAACATTAATATCACAACATAGGACAGCACAACCTTAAAAGCCCCACAGTCCTTAAAAAAATCCAAACACTTAAAAGTCCATAGTCTCTTTTAAAAGTCTCTTAACTGTGGGCTCCTGTAAAATCAAAACAAGCACTGTCTTATTTCAAAGGGAAGAATCAGGCACACCTAAGCAAAACCAAAGTCCAGCAAAGTAGCTCAAGGCTGGACATCTGGGATTCACTTATGATCTTCTGGGCTCCAGGGGGTTCTGGCAGCTCCACTTCTCTGACTCTGCCGTCCACAGCACAAACAGCTCGTCTCACAGACCCAGGCCAGCTCCATTCCACACCTAGTGCGGTCCTTGGTGGTCATCCCATGGTCCTGGCATCTCCAAAAAACTGGGTGTCTCCACTGAAACTGAGGCTGCACCTTCACCAATGGGCTCATCTGGCCTCTCAGGGTGCGACACCTCAGATTCCCTCCATGACCCCTTCAGTCCTGGGGTCTTCACTGCAACTGAGACTGTACTTTCACCAATGGCTTTTCCTGGCCTCTCAGAGTGCCAAATCTCAGCTGCTCTCCGTGACCCCTTCACACTTTCAACACCAGAACCATATGGGAGACTCTTACACATTACCAACTCCTATTTCCAGCTTGAGATGGAGGCTCAGGTCCCCCCTGTACCACAGCTTCTGCATGCTGACCATGAGGAATTACCTCCCAGAAGATTTTACCACAGTGATGCTTGTCTCATGTTACTTACAGCTAATTTTTTGGCACCAGCTAACCAGCAGCAACTGTCCCAGTAAAGCAAAGGTTTTACTTCAGGTTCTGGTCTCTTCTTAATCACAGCTGATTCTTCAGCCCCAGCTGACCAGAACCCACAGACTCTTAATTCAAAATATCACACACGCACAGCCCTGACAGTCTCTGCTTCCCTTTGAAGCGTTACAAGCCAGGCCTCCATTGTCTACAACTCTTTCAGCATAACTGTTCCAAGCTCCACAGCAACAAACTCTGAGCACTCAATGGCTTTTCCAGCCCAGAGTTCCAAACACTTCCACAATTCTCCAATGCCAGGTCTGTCACAGCAGTACCCCACTCTCTGGTACCAATCTCTGTCCTAGTTTGTTTCTCCATTGCTGTGACAAAACACTGTAACCAATACCAACTTGGGGAGGAAAGGATTTATTTGTCTTACATCTCCCAGATCATAGTTCTTCAGGGAGCACAAGGTAGGAACTCAGGGCAGGAACCTGGAGGCGGGATCTGGAGCACAGGCCATGGAGGAACACTGCTTACTGGCTTGCTCCCCTGGCCCCCGCTCCGCCCGCTTTTTTATTCAACACAGGCCCACCTGCCTGGGGGTGGTACCACCCACAGTGGGCTGGGCCCTCCCACATCACTCAAAAATCAAAAAGATGCCCCTCAGACATGGCCACAGACCAGTCCAATAGAGGAAATTCCCCAACTGATGTTTCCTCAACCGAGGTGTGTCAAGTTGATACTAAAGCTATCCAGCACAGAGTCATATCAATGCTATGAATGCAAGGCTGTGATATGGAACCAGAAGGCTATTTGAGCTTTTGAATCCTGTGTGGGATTGATGGTGGTGCCGAGGCATGAAAGGCAAGTACAAGGAAAGGTGAGCATACAGAGACTTGGTGGTGCGCTGCAAAACAGACATTTTTTAACTTCGTGAGAGGTGTCACTCAATCCTGTGGCTTTGGTGAGAGTGTCTAGAGAGCAATTGTTCAATAGGCATGTCTTCCAAATGAGCTAGCATTGAACCCTGAGACTCCATAGACAGAGAGGGGGACAGTCACCCCTCCTACCCAATTGGTCAGCTTCAATTGCATGAGAGGGCGGATCTAAGGACAGACACGGAGGAAGCCAGGAAGCTGGAAGGCAGCAGGAAGTCACCATCTTGGTGGAAAGCTGGTAGATGCAGATCTCAAAAGCCCAGCCAAGTTGTAGGAGAAAGAGCCCATGGGCATTTGTACCTTTGTAAGTGACCCCCTCCCAAATAGCTTTATTGGCAAGCCCAAATAAATCAATATCCTTATTCCCCAAACTGTAACTTAGAGGGACATTGTATCAGTTTGGCAATCAGGTCATAAAGACAACACGGGGCATGGGAGCCAAGAAGGATGCAACATGCCTCACAGAGGGCTTGGGAGCCAACTGAGGGAGTGTGCAGGCCTTCCAGGAGAGAATTTGGTGCTGCAGAAATGATAGCAAATAATGTACGAGTGCTCTTGCATTCAAAGGACATCCACATCTGTTGGAGGACTTTGAGTTTTGTTCTTGGAAAACCCACTTTAGTTGAATGTGTTAAGTGAATGGTACTTGTGCTTTCCCTCCCCATCTGTCAATTGCTGTGAATGCTGTATGGTATGTGTTCTCTGTTACTGATCTGTAAGACTGAGAAGGGAACTGAAGCTGTGGGCTGAGAACATGGACTGAGTTTGTGGTGTGCTTTGCAGCAGAACTTGGAAAGAGAGTTCACCAATGAGCTCTGGTGTCTCAGAAGGGTGGAAGTTCTCATGTCTGTTAGCTACCCCTAAGAATGCTGTTTGCTGCAGTTCTGTGTCCTGTGCTTGGATGTTTTTATAAGAGTTGTCATTGTTGGAAATTCTTAAATAAAACTGATTTAAATTAAAAAATTAAAAAATTAAAATAAAATTCTAACATAATTCCTCACAGAAATTTCAAAAACAATCTCAAATTTCATATGGAAACACACACACACATACACACACATGCGCGCACATGCACACACAAAAACAGGCCCCAAAATAATCCTGAAAAACTAAAAAAAAACTGCTAGAGGCATTACTATCCTTGATCTGAATTTGTACTACAGACATATAGCAATAAAAACAACATGGTACTGGCATAAAAAAAAAAAGACACAATGATCAGTAGAATAGAATTAAGGACCCAGATTTAAATCCACATATTTACAGCTACCTAATTTTTGACAAAAAAAGCCAAAAAAATACACACCAGGGAAAAGAGAGTGTGTTCAATAAATTGTCAAACTAGATATGGGCTATAAGAGAGAATATGAGGCATTTCTCTTTCTGGGTCTGGGTTACTTCACTCGGAATGGTTATTTCCAGTTCCATCCATTTACCTGCAAATATTATAGTTTCAGTTTTTAGGAGCTGAATAATACTACTTTGTGCAAATGGACCACACATTCATTATCCTTTCATCAGTTGATGGGCATCTGGGTTGTTTCTAATTTGGGGCTATTATGAAAAGGGCAGCAATGAACATGGGTGAACAGGCATTTCTGCAGTAGGGTATAGAGTCTTTTGGGTATATGCCCAAGAGTGGTGTGGCTGAATGGTGTGGTGGATCTGTTTCAAGCTTCTTGAGGAATCTCCACACTGATTTCCACAGTGCCTGCACCAGTTTGCACTCCCACCACAGTGGATAAGAGTTCCCCTTTCTCCACATCGTCGCTGGCATTTTTTGTTCTTTGTTTACTGGATCTTAGCATTCTGAGTGGGGTAAGATGAAATCTCCAAGTGGTTTTAACCTGCATTTCCCTGATGGCTAATAATGTTGAAGATTTTTAAACATATTTCTCAGTCGTTTGCATTTCATCTTGAGAACTCCCTGTTCTGCTCCTTGTCCCACTTTTTAATTGTTTTTTATGTTTAATTTTTTTAGTTCTTTGTATATTCTAGATATAACCCTCCATCAGAGGTATAGCTGGTAAAGATATTTTCCCATTCTGTAGATTGCCTATTCACGCGACTGATGGTGATGTACAGAAGATTTTTAGCTTTGTGTGGTCCCATTTGACAGTTGTTGGACTTAGTGACTACACTATAGGAGTCCTGTTCAGAAAGTCCTTTCCTATGCCTGTAAGCTCCAATGTATTCCCTACTTTCTATTCTGTCAGATTCAGGGTATTGGGTATTACACTGAGGTCTTTGATTCATTTGGAGTTGAGTTTTGTGCATGGTGAGAGATAGGGATCTGGTTTCATTCTTCTACATGCCCTCAGATTAGGAAGAATTAAATGGGGTGGGGAATGGGAAGGCAGGACAGAAGAGGGAGTCTAGGAAGGATAAGTAATACTAAAGACCTTTTGCAAAAGTCATATGAAAACCTACCACTATAGAAGTTTCTTAAAGTATCTACATATACATCATGAAAAGAGATTAAAAGAAGTTACTCTGTAACAGGGGACATTGCCCTTTCTAGGCATCATAGGCTAAGATAAATTTTTTAAAAACCTTAATGCTAACAAGGGGCTCCTTATCTCAAAGCTGATGACGGTGTGTCCCATAGACCTTCAAACAATACTGGCCTTTGCCTCTGCCCCTGGTTATCCACAAGAACTGGATGATAAGGTTGTATTGCTGAAGATATTACATACATGAGCTGTAGAGCAAACCAGGATAAATCAAGCTAGCGCAGACTCTGGAGCCTCATCTCTCTACTAGCTAGCATTCATGATGCTGGAAGGTGCTTTGCATGCTACCAGACAGAAAAAAATAATCATCATCCTTACCTAGTGCTTAATCCTATGAACAATAACAACTGGCCTAGCAAAATACACTGGCCAGTGCAATGGAAGCACAAATACTATGGGGCCTTGGACTTTTTAAATAATGTTGGCAAGGTTAAGACTATAGGATTTTTTATGTTGGACTGTACATTTTTCATTATGAGATGGCCTTGAGCTTATGAGGATCAGGAGTGGTATGTTAGGCGGTAAAAATGATGTGTCCCAATAACAAATTGACATGAGACAGACTTGTGATAGCTGATCTTCATCATCAATTATTTAGTGAATTTGGAATCATCAAGGAGACACACTTCTAGGCCCATTTGTGAGGGTCTTTCCAGAAAGGTTTACCTGAGCAGGGAAGACTCACCATAAATGTGAGTATAGCCGTCCATGGGCTGGGGTCCCGGGCTGAATAAAAAGAGAAAAAGGAAGTGAGCAGAACATCAGCATTCACATCTCTCTGCTTCCTAACGTGGCCCCAGTACAGGCCACTGCCGCACATGCCTGCTTCGATCTTTTGTCCACAATGGACTGTGTTCTCAATCCATGAACCCAAATACGCCCTTCCTCATTTGAGCTGCTTCTTGTCAGGTATGACATGAAGAAAATCTTCTTCACTGTCACAGTGCAGTGACCACAAACCAAGCCTGAAGGGCTTGGGGTCCCGAAGGATAGAAATCAGGATGCAGGGAATGCAGAGGTCTATGTGCCAGTGCACATTTATTGTGAACTAAAGCAAGCTTATATAGGAATGAGATCTGGAGTAACCAAGGAATAACTAAGGATACATCACTAAACAGAAAGTTACCAAGGAATAACCAAGGATACATTGTTACTACCAAGAATACATTACTTCACCAACCGAAACTCACCCATGACATTTACAGTATCCAAGATTCAGCTACATAATATAATATCTTAGATATAAGGTGTACTGTTTGTGATTACTCTTAGCAACTACTATAATTCATTATTTCTATATAGAAACCAAGCTAACGGTGCTGAGAAACGCCAGTGCCCATAAATTGAAACAGAACTCTTTAGTTATGTTTCCAGGATAGCCAATTAATCAGGGAAGCCTAGCCTGTCAACTCAGACCACAGAAGCAGAGAGCAGGGAAACTCCCAGGGTGGAAGCCTTCTTTCTCCAAAGCGTAAGTCAAGGCAAGCTGCCACGGCCTAATGCAGCAATGGCTGTGCCCATACTAATAGTAGCTCCCAACACTTCACAGCAATGAGAAAATTTTCGTTGCTGTGGTGGTCATTACATGAATCTGTACATGTGATAAAACAATACAGAACGACTCTGCACAATGTACCAGAGTGAAGTTCTTAGTCTTCATACCATTCAACAGCAATGTAAGATGTAGCTCTTTAGGGCATATGGGGAAAGGTATGCAAGTTCTTAATACTCTGACATTGTAATTTTCTATGCATATATATATGTATATATATATAAAATTTTAAAATTTTGTTAAAAGGGCTGGAGAGATGGCTCAGTGGTTGAGAGCACTGGATACACCCTGCAGAGGACTCAGATTCAGTTTTTTTTTTTTTAATGAAAAGTTAAAGCCATACATGTTGGTTCAGGCCCAGAATCCCAACGCTTGAGAGGCTGAGGCAGAAGACTTGCCATAAGCACAGGGCCAACAGGGCTGCCTATTAAATTCCAAGCCAGTCTGAGCTACGGAATAAGACCCTGGATAAAAAATAGCCATTTAAAAAATAATAAATAAAATTTTAAAAATTTGTTAAAAGGGCTGGAGAGATGGCTCAGTGGTTGGGAGCACTGGATACACCCTGCAGAGGACTCAGATTCAGTTTCCAGCACCCACACAGTGGCTAACAACCATCTGTAACTCCAGTTCCAGGGGATCTGACGCCCTCTTCTGATCTCTACAGGCATTGCAAGAACAAGGTGCACTTACATACATGCAAGCAATACAGTCATAAACATAAAATAAAAACAATAAAATTTTTTAAAACAATTTTTAAGTCAGAAAAATTAAAACAATTCAAATTTCCTTCAACTGATAAGTAGACAAACTATGGTATGTTCGCACTATGTTATACTACCCAGAAATAAAGTAACTAATCCAAGCAAGTGTCTGGGCACTGGGAATATTGTGCACTACAGATTATCATGTGCTGATCTCTGCTCCTGCCAAAGTATGAAATGTATTTCTTGACAAATATAGTCCTAATAGTAAAAAGGAAGATGGCTGGTATTGGGTGTTTAGTGAATACCAAGCACTGCTCTAAACACCTTGTGTATACTTTTTCAGTCCTCCTGACACCTCTGTGAAAGAGATGAGAAAATTTGAGTTCAGAAACGTGACTTGGTCAAGATCACATGGCTGGTAAGCAGCCCAGTCAGGAGCACAGAAACATAGCCTGAGCTCCCTACGGGTAGCCAAGGCTCGTGGCTTACAGACAAGCTCTGTGCTTCATCTTGAGATACGTTTGCATTAGAATTCCTTTAGGACAAATTCTGCTCTGAAATTCTAAATCTTTTCTTAGTAGACGGGTAAAAATCCTCCAGAAGAGGATTTCCTATTTTGAGCTACTTCCTATTTTGCATGAATTAAAGTTTACTTCTCACATATGGTTAAAAGAAAAAGAAAGAGGAAAGAAAAAGAGGAGAAAGAGAGGGAGGGAGGGAGGAGGGAGGAAGGGAGGAGGAAGGAGGGAGAGAGAAAAGAAGGAAGGTTGTTTATTTAAGAAATGTCACACATATTTTCATATAATGCTGAAAAATCACCCAACAAGTAATTGCTTTGATAGAATAGAGACATTTAATTCATTCTCACTTTCAAGCAGAATTTCTATGAAAAGGGGACAGGAACTAGTTCATGTCCCACACTAACAGGTGATGAACATCGTCCCATCTAGCAGTGAGGCACTGAGAGCATGCCCCTACACACTATAGTCTAGAAGCCTTGTACCCGGAACAGGCCATCTTTAGAGAAGCAGCTCCAGTAGCCTTCCAGAAAGGCTTGGTACCACTTGAGTAACTGTGTGTGTCGGTACCGAGATGCAGAAGACAGCTGGAAGAGACCTTATTGAAGTCAGAGAAAATTGCAATACAATTTAAAATTCTTTTCAAGATGTTGGGTCTTTAGTTTGCACAGAAACATGCTGTTTTTACATTAAATGGTAATGGAAGAGGAGCAGCAGGTAACTGAAATACTCTAAAAAGCTTCACAGGATAGAAAGTAAAAGCATAGACTAACCTCAGCATCTCCAAGACTGTGTCCTGAAAGTCACAGAGTGAATCTGAGTTCAGGCTCTTGTTTTGCAAAAGAAAAGCCTATGGAAGGGCTTCACTTATTGGCAAAAGTCACACAGAAAGTTAGTTGTTGAATCAGCCCTCCTTGAATAAAACATACCCAAAATAATAATTTTACAGGTAAACATGTAAATACGTAGACCATAGACTGAGAGGAATTGTTTCTAAATGCAATTCATGCAACTACAGCAAAAAAACTAAATTTTGGAATCTTCAAAGTACAAAGACTGAATTCTATTATTGACCCTTCATGTCTTAAGGAATAAAAAGAGGTGGTACAGGTTGTAGCTGGAATCAGCTCCTAATGGCCAAGTCTTAACGCCCCTCACTGCTGGTGCTTGCTAACAGATGAGCTTACCAAAATTCTTACCTGTTTCGCAGTTATTACAAACATCCAATGCCAATATCCATTGGGGATTTTTTTTTTTTTTTGGTCTTTTTGAGACAGGGTCTCCTTGTAGCCCCAGCTGTCCTGGAACGCACTATGTAGACCAGGCTGGCCTTCAGCTCACAGAAATCCACCTGCCTCTGCTTCCCTAGTGCTGGGATTAAAGCATGCACTACCACGCCCAGCCCCCATTGGGGATTTTTTTTAAAGGAATATACAAATGTTAACTATTATTCTTTTTTTAAT